>NW_026775578.1:39327500-39927500 GCF_030987335.1 Cornus florida | reverse complement strand
AATTCTAATTATTATATAATTTTGAAATCATATCAACTCCTGGCCACAGGTGGAGCCAGGATTCTACGACGGGGGGGCCTAAGTAGGCCAAAATATAATAATTATTTTTCATACATTAGAAAATTTAATACAAGACTATTATTTATAAACAATTTTTTTATTATTATTTATTAGATGTATACAAGAATATATCTAGTCGAACTTTGGCATATTTGTTTACAAAGAGAGATAGAAAATATTTATATATATCTAGTCAAGTATAACATGGATATGTACAAAAATAAATCTATAAGATCAAATATCAACTAGAAAAATAATAAGATACGAAACTTCTTCTTCTATTTTTTTTTTGGTTCTTCCCAGTTTGAGGTTAATTGAGACTTCCAGTAACTTTAATTGGTTACTACAAAGAATAAAATGTTTGAAACTTCCTAGCTTTGATTTTAAAAACAAAGGACAATAATATGGTATATTATATATTATACACACTATATATTTGATTTATAATTGTTATTGGGCTTAAGAAACTAAGGTATTGGGTTATGATATCAATAGAGTTTAAATATTTGGGGAATGTTTGGGCTTATGCACCTGTAAGTCTTTCTGGGCTATATATGTATGTATATATATACATATAAAGCTTTTTAGAACTTTTTTAATAGGCCCCCAGCCCATAGCAAAGCTCTACCTCTCCCGGTCAATCACTATTAGACACTTAACGAAAAAGTTGAATAAAGCTTATGCATTTTCAACACTTTTATTTCCGTGTCAATATTTTCAGAAATATGTAATAATTTCTCCTAATTCATTTTTAACTTATGTTTAAAAAATCCCATAATTGTCTCGTAAATTTATATGATTCTTCTTAATTTAATACGTAGTATCTAAAATGTGGACCATAATTCCACATATATTAAATTTGTATGAAATAGTATATAATTGCTCTGTTTGCCGCGTGAATGTGAATGGTGATGTGCATAGGGGTGGCAACTTATGACACGACAACACGACACGAACACAACACGAGTTAAAAGGGTTTGAGGTTGACATAAACGGGTTTAGGTCATAAAAAGATTGACACGATTAACCCGTTTACTTAATCGTGTCAGGTTATGATTGAGGGGTTCAACCGATATAACCCGTTTATGACCCATTTAACCCAAATGTTATAATTGCTAATATAACCTATATAATACGTTACCTGTTTAAACTCAATTATTATGGATGGTTAAATCATTTTAACATAAACCTTATCTATGCCTTACGATTTTTCTTTTTATTTTGAATATTTAAGTTAATTATGATAATTTTTTTCTATTATTTAATATTTGCATTAAATATTAAATGTTTCGTTTTGAGAGTTAACACGTTTACTTATTTAATAAACGGGTTGGGTTAGTGTTGAGAATTCTCGATACAATTATTAAATAGGTTGGGTTTGAGTTTATCTATTTAGTATAATATTCTTATATCGATACGACCCACGAACGCGAATTGTCACCCCTAAATGCGCATACACACTGCCATAAAAATTCCCAGTTGGAGGGTTTTTGGAATTGAAGCAGCTGAAGAGACAAGTGACACACAAAGTAATGATGAGAACTGAAGATTGATGAATAAACAAGAGGCATTGGTTGAATCAATGATTTTAATCCTCATATTTGCATAAAAAAAATGATTTGGTATCAATAAATTGATACGTAGAGAATAATTTAGTTTAATTTTGCTGAGGTTCATTCAGTTTTGATTTTAAAATAAGGAATGTACATTTACGATTCGATTCTAATTTAGATCTTAATCGAACTGAACCGATTACTATATATATATATGTATTATATGTTCTTGGGAGGTCTAGAGTTCTAAAACCATGAATTAAATCAGTCTTTTACTATTTGTTTTCGTTTTAGAACCTCTTGGAATGGGTTCAGTTCCAATTTAACCCATAATGGAATCAAATTGTGTGCACCCTAGATCTCTCCCTTTTTAGCAACCTTTTGAATAGATTTAAATAAGCAAGGCAAGAAGGGAAGGACTTGAAGAGTCTGTGATGAGAAGGAAATACTAAGAATAGTTCAATTTTGGGTTTAGAAAGAGTATCACTACATAAAGCATCCATTTTATAAGAATTTTCACTCAACCCTTTGAGATTGTTTGTCAATAACCTAGGAATTGATCAATTATTTAGCTTACTAGATCTTTTAGGGGGTAAGAAATTACATGTCTATAAATTGTATGTAGGTCTAAAGACTGTCAACGTTGATCATAACCATTACAACAGTGTCAAAGATAACATGTGTCAGGATTGATTCCTCCTAAAAATAAATAATTTTTTAGGGACCATACCTCAAACTGTGTGGGAAGCGTCTTGCACTTGTCTGTGGATTAGTCGTGGCAAAACCCCGAAGTGTGCAACTGTGCAAGCAATGGAGCGTGCTTGATTTTGAAGCATCAATACCAAATGATGCATTCTCCATCACATTTCTGGAGTAGTGTTAGCCACAGTCACAAATACAATAACCGCGGTTACTAATTTCGATTGGGTGATTTGAGTCTTACCATTACACACCCACTTCATTCAACGAATATGAGCCACTCTCAGCAATCACAATACCTTCCACATTTTGCACGCACCTAGAAAACTGGCTGGCATTGGGATTTAAAATATATATATATATATATATATATATATATATATATATATGCAGTGTTTTTTTTTTCCCCATTTTTGGGTAGGTCACAACCAAGCTTCATAGTGAACCAACCATAATTCTGCAGATGATTCAAATCGTAGGCATGCATATTGGTTTGCTTTTTCTCTATTCTCAGAACAACTACTTTTATCCTTGATAACTACGGAGTACTTGAAAGTCTATCTTGTACTGTAGGTTTTAGCATAATGACTATGATGTTGGGTTTTTTTTAATTCTGGGGTAAATAATGACTACGATGTTGTGTCTCCTAATTTTGTCCCATATCAATAAATTAATTATTCTTTTTCACCTTTCATAGTAAGGATATACGCTTACTGCACGGGAAACTAAAAACTATTTTCAAAAAAGCAAACGAACAGGCACCAATTTTCCTTTTAATCAGTACCTGTATTAACCTTTGAAAGACCATACACAAATATTAGCAATCTGACCTGTTTCTATCCATGAGTGTTAAATCAGCAAGTGTGAAGAAAAAATGTATGGATTATTTTTCACATTCCTTGAATAATGCAATGCTTTTTTTATTTTGCATGCTAATTATCAAGTAAATTAATCATATTATATATTCCCTAAAATCCAGGTAGGATATATGCTATTGCAGATTTTTGGGTCGCACAGAAGCTCATCTGGAAGGGATAGGGATGCCACATTGATTTAATGATCTCTTGGTCTTTTCATTGACAGTAAGTGGCTTCTTCCCTTACATTTCCAATATATATATATATATATATATATATATACATGCAAGTAAAAAGTATTAGTTTCTATGATATAATTGTCTCCATTGATGTGCTAAGAACAACCATATTGTGGTTTTATGTCTACTAGCTCTCTCCTTTTTTGTCCAAACGATAACATACAATCAAATGTGTGGATAAATTCAAATAGTTTAGCCATGAATTACTGTGAATGTCAAAGCATGCATGTGCAGTTCAATATACATTTCATTATGAGCATAAATTATCTCTTTTCCAAAAAGCTGAATGCTGCATAATTAACTTCTCTTTTTTTCTTTTCTTTTCTTTTCTTTTTTATTTCTGAAGTATTATATTAATCCTTTGAAATTGGTCCGGTGCAATTTAGACAAGATAATTTACATTTGGCAGTGGAAAATCTGAACTCTACATGCTGTTTTACGAATTCTTCATTTATTTCACACACACACACACATATTTGTGCATGACAAAGGTTGTAGTCCAATGGTACTTTGTCATCTTTCAAAGTAGAAGGTCGGTGGTTAAAATTCTCATAGGGGCACATGGTTGCATTTTTTTGAAGAAAAGTTTAGCTAAAGTTAAAGAATATAATTAGTTTCAAATAATTTTGCATGGGAAGTGAACTTAAAAGTCTGTATCACACAGTTCACACTCTTATGATTAGGTATATATATTGGCTAGCTAGAAGAGTTGATGAACCATATACACTTTAGGAAAGACTCTAATACTAAAAGTACGAATCTATTGACACAAGAATTGCCATGCACTAGTTGTAATAACATTGAGAAAATGATTAAATAAAAAAATAAATGCATGCAATTGAGAAACTAGTCATGCAACTTTTTGTTATCTCTTTAGGTTTCGCTGACTATAATGTCGCTTCCAGAACAAAATACTGTAACTCATGATTCTAGAGATGGAATATATCTGAAATATATACCGAAGCTAGACATTACTTTTTTGTATTCTTACAAAAATTTCTCACCTCAAAATTCATTATTTCATTTTTCTCCTATTAATTCCCCTAAAAAGAAAATGCAACAACTTGCTAATTAATTAATATGAGCTTTTCTCACACACCATCTCTATGAAATCCGAAACCAGATTCCTCTCCCACGTCATGCTTGACATAGCAATAAGTTGCCATTTGCTAAGAAGGCGCCACAGAGGGCACACTAAAACCAGTTTAATTTGTTGTGTAAATTAGTAAATCTAACTTTTATATTAGCTTAGGAACTAGACCTTATTGGTTGCATGTATATCATCTACAAGAGTAGATGAAATAGTACCTTCCTTAATGAAAACTTCAATGAAAAGAAAAGTGAATTCTTTAATTGTCATGCAAGAAGATGGATGAGGTTCACATACAAAAAGATTCAACTAAAATATATGAAAAGGTAATATATATATATATATATATATATATATATATAATCAAATAATATGTAGTAACCAACGGGCCAGTGGCCTAGTAATTTATATATTTGATTGTTCATATTTTTAGCCCCCGGCCACAATGGTTGGGATAGGATTTTGTTGGTTGAATTATTGGTGCTAGCTAGTGGTTGATTAAGTTAGCTTGTCATTGGAGATGATAATTATAATTATTTACAACACGAATTAAGGTTAAACAAGTTGCAGAAGAAATTATAATACAAAAAAAAAACATTGAAAAAAATGTGGCCATGGTATGTATTTGCTAATTAAGATATGCATTCTGAAGAAGCTGCTTGAGGAATAACTTTAGAATTAATAATTTTTAGTATGAAATCACTCAAGATAAACTTCTACATCATATTTTCTATCTCAAATTACATATGCTAGGTAATAAGAACTCATGTCGAATACGCCAAACTAGCCTGTGTTGAAGAGTATAGGAAGTACTCATGCATGCACTCTTACAACCCTAAATAGACCATTAGCTTAGTTTTACAAAACAATCCAATTTTTTCGTGAAATTCACAGGAGTACTGCAAAAACCAGTCAAACTCGTGATTTGATTTCATTTTCTTGATTAATTACTTGAGATGCATGTCAAGGTTGAGCAACACTAGATTAGTAGGCTTATGTAATTTCTCAAATCGAAAAAATCACTTAAGAATCTGTTTCTGTTTGTAAATAATCATCAACATAATATCCCTAGCATTAGAAGATTCTGTGAGTACGTGTCAAATTATATTTAATTGGCTGCCATTAAAATGGAGATTCTTCAACAATGTCCATCTAATTAGTATTTTTATGCCACTAGAATCACATAATTAACTTAAGCTAGGGTTTGTCCACAATAATCAAACTTCTATCAAAACTTTAAGGTGTCCTTTCCACTTAAAGTTATCTATATCATGTTAATTCCTCAAGAATTTAGTGTGTGTATATATCTCTGGTCTTTGTTTCCTTTGTTGATTATCATTTATCTACCATACAATTGTAGTGCACCTTTGAGGTTTCAAAATCTAAATTTTGAATAATGAACAAGCTTGATTCATTGATATTGAAATAACTAGGAAATTTGCATAAACTTTTATATATATACACACACACATATTGATTGATATACATGAAAATTTACATAACCTTTGGAGAATAGCACATCATTTACTATAAGTTTTATAACATCAAGCAGTCTTCCTTTATCTCCTTTTAGGCATTTAAATTCGATCAATTGCATAACTATTTTTTGTTTCTTTGACAAATTTAGCTCATGAACTATGTTTCTTTTTTTTTTCTTTTCTTTTTTTTTTAGATAAAGGGTAAGCTATATTAGAAGAAGGAAGAATGTACAGAGAGCCCCCAAGTATGGGGGAACAAAAAGAACCAAAACAATACATCAACAGTGCAATGAGAAACCCAGGAAGCTCTAAACCAGAGGCCTATCCACCAAAGGACACCAATGACAATGCTCATACATACAAAATGATTGGAATCCATCTTTTCTTTTCAAAAAATAATTGGAATCCATCTTTTCTTTTCAAAAAATAATTGGAATCCATCTTTTCTTTTCAGAAAATAATTGGAATCCATCTTGAGTTATAATTAAGTAGATTAAATATTAATGCAAGTTTGAATGTGAGAAAAGAAAATATTATATACATATATATGAGTGTAATTCAGATGTACAAACACTATAATTCCGATTTCTTGATAATATGCAAAGGAAACAGCACATAAACCCATACCACCAGATTAATACATAACTGGTTGATATATGGTTTGTTTACAACATCATCAAAGTATAACACAACAAATACCACCACAACAAGATCATAAAAAGCTGATAAAGTGGAAGAAGATACATAGCAAACATAAAATAACACTACTGCAAACCCTAGAACCCTCAGAACTAATAAACGAACTGAAGCTTCATTCTTAAAGCATGCAGGCGATGGATTTGATCAGAAATGCTTCTCAACATGATCTTCAAACCTCTTGGGATCATTTTGGTTAAAAGCAGACACCGAATTCATGATCGGAGCATCCCATCCCACACCACCAAAGGCAAAAGACTTGATCAGAGGATCCGAACCGCCGCCGCCACCGGGTGCAATCATCATATTATTAATATTATGCTGTTGTTGCACTACTTGGTGTTGGCCATCAAACACATCTTCATTGATCAATGAATTCAAGAACGAAGAGAACACATCGTCGGTGTAATTATAAACATCATCATCATCTTGACTGCTGAGCCCATGGCTGCTTCTCAAACCCGTCCCTCCGGAACCATCAGAATTCTGCATTTTCACAGCATCATTTCCTGCTGTTCCGTCCTCGTGGTACTGCTGGAGCTGGAGCTCGATGATCCCATATCCCTTATCGACTACGCCACCAGTTTTATTGGCACTGGCAGATTCCTCCTCCATAAGATCAGTTGAAGTAACGAGATTAGGGTTAGGGTTAGGGTTTGGGATATGATTTGCTTTGGAGGAAGAGGGTTTATTATCCTCATAATTAGGGCTTAATGGCTTGTGAGTTCTGGGATCTATCCCTTGGCTGATCAACTTCTTGCTAAGGTGAGTGTTCCAGTAATTCTTGATCTCATTATCTGTACGCCCCGGAATTCTCCCAGCTATCAAAGACCACCTACAACCAATCCCATTTGAAAAAAAAGTTTAGATCAAATTAATATACACATAAAAATTTAGATCCAATATATATATATATAGATTTTCAAATCTCTTTGGAAAATTGCGGTCACTGAAAGAAATAAGCTAGTGTGTGGAAAACAGTGAAACCCTAGATATAGAATAGAGAAATTAAACCCTAATCAGTAATGAAAATAGAGTGAGGATGAGTGAAACCCTAATCATGATAAAGACCAAAAAGTAAGTACAAATCAGCACGGCGAGAAAAAACCCTAAAAACCCAAATCGAAGAAGATTGAGAATGTTGTATTAATAGATAAATATAATACAGTGTATGTATAGGTACCTGTTGCCGAGAAGGCGGTGGAGGCGAAGAATGAGGTCCTCCTCGTCGGGAGCGATGTGGCCGCGCTTGACGGAGGGACGGAGGTAATTGACCCAGCGGAGGCGGCAGCTCTTGCCGCAGCGGAGGAGACCCGCCCTGTGCGGCAGAGTCCGCCACCGGCCCTCGCCTTCGCGGCGGATGTAATTGGCGAGGAGCTCGTCTTCTTCGGGAGTCCACGGGCCTCGCTTCAGACCCACCTTGCTACAACACTTCGTCGTGGTGGGTTTCGAAGACGATGACGATGGTGATGGGTTCCGCATCTCTCTCACTCCCTATCTTCTCTCTCTCTCTAGAAACTCAGGTTTCTCTCTCTAGGTCGGTCACGCCAGCTGAGTTTTGTAGATGCTGTACTACTACTTTTTTGTAAATGTGCAAATGTAATTGGGTGTGCAGGGAAGGAGATATAATCTGACGCGCTTCGACGGCCCGTTATGTATACGCGCACAGATTCAAATTGGCACCATACTCCTTCGTTGTCCTAGGCTGACACTAACACTCTTACACGGCCCATTAACTTAATTGTTAAGATAAGGTGAAAAAAACAAAAAAAAAATTATATAACAAATAGAAATAAAAAAATAAAGGGTAAAGTACACTAATACGAAGTTTGACATAAGAACAAAGGTTTGGCATAAGAACAGGTAACTGAAAGTTGTTCTACTTTTGAACAATCACACTCCTTCAAGTTCGATAAAATGGACAAAGACACCCTGAAAATGATGAATTGACTTTATTACCCTTTGATATAAATTTGATAAATACAATTGACTTAAATACCCATGAATCAAATAAATTTAAATAGATTTTTGGGTAAAACCCATTTAATAAACCCAAATTTAAATGGGTTATTGAGTAAAACCCATCTAAATTTAAATGCATACACACGCACACAATAGGATTGTAGCGGCCAGAACAGAGGAGATCGAAAGGCTTTTGGTTTTGAGCTTTTGGTATTTAAATGGGTTATATTACATATGATGTAGGAGGCAGTTCTACTGAGAACACAATCAGTCAAGAGGAATACGAAATTCATGGTAATAGCTTTGAGTTTAAAGGAAAGCAGTGTGCTAAACCAGTTGAAAAGTTTCCTGAAGAGCCTGCAATTTCGAATTCCAGTAGTGATCTTGAAGTTTTTTGCAATTTCTGTGCTAAAGTTTCATCACTGTTTTCGGCATTATCTCCTTCACCGCTAACAACACCACCTCTATCGCACCACTGCGGGGCCAACATTTGATGCAATTTAAACACCGAATTGACGACCTCGAGATTTTTTTTGAAAAGATTGGAATGAAAACCCCATAGTTTGACTTTGATTTGGGATGGAATAAAGGATCAATTAAAGGTAAAAAATACTGGGTTAGGGTTTCGAACAATTTATATATATATATATATATATATGTATGTATGTATGTATGTATGTATAGATTTGTGTGTTTATGATTTGGTAACTGGTATACTTCAACCGCTTTGGTTTAGTATACACACGGATTTATGAATTGTGTCTCTATGATAGCCTTCCATCACCCAACCCTTCATCATCAATCATTAAATCTTCAAAGAACAACAAGAACAATCCCACTGAAAAACCCTTTATATATATATATAGATGAAAAGGGTAATTTGGTCATTTAAGTATTTTGATATTTTATATAATTAAAATTAATAAAATAGTGAAGGGTAAAATGGACTTTTCACATCTTTTAAGGTTCTGTTTGGATGGAAAAGTTCACAAGGGGATGTGGTTGTCCAAAAATAGACAAACTTTCATCTGTCTGTCCTTACCCCAAACCCCAAGGGGTGCCTTTGTACTTTACCCAAAAATAAATAAATAATACTCTCTTCGTCTCATTTAATTACTCTACATCTTCATTACGTCTTGTCATCCACTTTGCTAGACTTGAATCCTTCATTTACTTTGAAAGGTAAAAGAGATATTACTGTGTCATAAAGTCCTTAATTATATCTCATTGTGTTAATTTAGTTTATTAATAGAAAATAAATGAAATGATAATGTTTGTCCAAGGGATAGAGAGAAAAAGAAATTATCTTACTTGGCCCATTAACTTAATAGTTAAGATAAGGGGAAAAAAAAAAAAAAAAACAAAAAAAAAAAAAGAAAAAAGGTTATATTTGGTATAACAAGTAGAAATAAAAAATAAATAAATAATACTCTTTTCGTCTCATATTAATTGTCGTTCGTTATTTTGATTTTGAGGTGTTCCAAACTACTCTTCCTCTTCATTACATCTGGTCATTCACTTTGCTCATTTTTAAACTCAAACCCTCGTCATTTATTTTGGAAGGTAAAAGAGATACCATTGGATCAAAAGGCCTTTAATTATGTCTCATTGTGTATGATTTATTAATAAAAAATAAATGAAATGATAATGTTAGCCCAATGTTTGGGGAAAGAGAGACAGAGAAATTATTTTAATGAATGAAATTGTTTTGAGCATCTTTCACATTAAAGTAATAATTTGAAAGGAAAAAAAAAAAAAAAAAAAAGATTAAAGAAAATAAAAATATGCCCTCCAACTCATATATAGTATTTTGATTTTATCTTTTATAAAAAGAAGAGCAAAATTAGTATTAAAAAGGTTTCCATTAAACTTCCTTAGTATTTCCTTCCATTTTCTTACTTTCTCTCCAATCAAGCTAAGCCTTAATACTCTTATTATCGTACCCTAAAAAAAAAAAATTTTTAAATAAAGGATTTTATTATCTTGGCCCATAAAATTATGGGCTTGGCCTTGAACCTAAGTATTAGTGTAGTTGGTTCTCTTGAGTGGGCTCAAAGGATCTTATTAATCTCAGTTCTGTGACAGAAATGGAAGAAGACACTCTCTCTTAAGTTGGCCCCACTTGAATGCCATGTTTGGTTCGGCTCTTTCTGTTCCTAACTTCCTGCCATTGTTCTCTCTTTCACCATATATATATATATATATATATATATATATATAAATAAAATAAAAAGAGTAAAGTACACTAAGGTTTGGGGTAAGGAGGACATACAAATGAAAGTTTAACTATTTTTTGACAATGACACTTTAATACTAATAAATTAATATTTTTATCCTTTGACTTTTGTATTGAGTAATTTAAAAGTTAAAATAACCTTTTTATCCTTATTTTGCAGACCGTCCTTCTCTTGTTCTCTCTTCCTCCTCACCGCCCCCTTATTCCACCAAAGCCATTTCTTTATCCTTCAATTTTTTTCTTTTTTTATATACACATATATACATATATGTATATACAGATACATACATATATACACACACACGAGGATAATTATATATATACACACGGGCGGCGGCAACGACGATGTTGCAGTAGAGGTGGCGACGGTGGTTGCAGTTCTGCCGTCCTCTAAGCTCACCACGCCGCCATCACCACCGTCTGTAGCTACGGACATACGGTTTTGATCCTTGTTCTTCGTCGGTCACTCCTTCATCGCCGTTCAGTCACGCCGCCGGCATCCTTGCTCGCCGCCGGTGTTCAGTTCCTCACTGTTGTTCTCTCCTTAAGACGAAGTAGATTGTTTTTAAGAGTTTCAATTCATTTCTTAGCCCAAATATAGGAAATCAATGAATGCAATCATGTTGGTTTGGTACCTTATTTGATAATTAGTCCAAATTAAAGTACAGAGTCTAGTGGAATATGGTTGTACCTGGTTTTTGGTCCAAGTCAATCGTTGCATAATCTAGCCAGAGTTTTAGGCATGGGCTAACGGGTTGGATTGAGAACATTCCAATTTATATGTATAAACTTGTATAAGTGGAAAATTCTAAATTTGCTTGTAATTTTGGGATTTTGATTAACTAATACAACGTGATTGATGACTTTTTTATTTTCTTCCTGGCAGGCGGAACGTCTATCATCTCCTTCCCCCAGATCGGGTGTCCAACACACGCCGATGCACCACCACGCGCCGAACAACTTCACAGCAAATCGTCCTCGTCGTTGAGACCTTGGTCTTCGGAATCGCCGACGTTGTCTCATCTCACCGCCGATGATCCCAACAACCTTCATGTCGGCGATCCCACTACACCGAAACCTGTTCGTTGACCATCGTACACAGCTTCACCGCCGTCGGAATCTCTGGCCGCCGTTGAAATCACCAATCTCTCCGATTATCTTGACGGTAATGAAATAAGCAACATGTACAGTAGCGTTCACAGAGTTTACGGGATATATATAGAGAGAGAGAGAGAGATAAAAAGTATAATTTGGGTTATTTAAGTATTTTAATTTTTAAAATTAAAATTAATAAAATAGTGAAGGGCAAAGTGGACTTTTCTTATGTTTTAAGGTTCTGTTTGGATGATAAATTTTACACGGGATGTGATTGTCTAAAAATAACTTAACTTTCACCTATGTGTCTTTATTCCAAATCTCACATAGTGTCATTTTATCCTATAAAAAATGAGTAATGATAGAGCATTTGATAATGGAACACGTTCACTAAATTTATGTGAGTAATATTATGATGATATAATTATATTTAACAACGTCGTGATAACGTCATCCCCATGCATAAAACCTACTTATCATTATTCAATAAAACTAGGGTTGCATGGACTGCTAGACCACCACATGATTTGGTATTTTGCATGACATAAAGCTTTTGTCCCCTTTTTTAAAGGAAGAAAAGGATATGTAAGCGGAAATTCCTAATTCATTTTTAAAACGGTTAATTGCTAGCTAGGAGGCACCGACACGGCTATCATGTCGGCGTATCAGTGTCGGACACGTGTCCGACACGGACACGCGTGTCAAAGGCTCGGACACGTGTCCGACACTCCCAAATCGCGTCCTGTATTTTTTAATTAATCGGACACGGCCGGACACCGATTGGACACACTGGAAGAGTCGCCGGACACGATCGGACACGCCTGAAGACACGCCGGAGACTTTTCTTTCTTTTTAAAATAGAGAGGAATAAGATGAAGAGGCAGCCAGAGAGAAAAAAAAAGATAAAGAGAAACCAGCCAAACTACTGTGGAGAAGATCAGAATCTCAAAAAAATGAAGATCGGCCAGCACAGAGAGAGAGAGAAGCGCAGATCGGCACAGAGAGAGAGAGAGAAAGAGAAGCGCAGAGATAAATGATGATGGTGACGTGGAAAAAGGAAAGGAGGATATCAGATTAAAGATAAGTACAAATCTTATCTTTACATGTTTGGCCACAAGGACTATGTTATCCATGGTTGGATATAAAGAGTTATTGTATTATATATATATATATATATAGAAAGAAGGATTTTGTTTTTGTTTATGGATATAAAGAGTTGCTATATATTATATATATGTTTTTATTGGATCTTTATGAACCTATATTAAATGTATTATATTTATTAATATAAAATTTTAAGTAAAAATTAATTAATTTATATATATTAAAATTATATTATAATTTTATTACCGTATCCTAGCCGTGTGTCTTATTTTTTTAAAATTTATCGTATCGTCGTATCCGTATCGTGTCATATTCGTATTTTGTGTCGTTGTCCGTGCTTCGTAGATTGTTAGTATTTTGATGGTTTTATTTGTTAACAGTGATGTGATATAATGGAATGTTTAATCAAACCCTTATATCAATCAAGTCATCCTATAGTGTTTTTTTGAGACAACGTTTGTCTTAACCATTCATCTTTAGTGACAAACACATTGATAGAAACAAAAATGAGGCACTAAACTACATACCGTAGATGATGAGATTGTGATTAATTTATCTGTGGTAAAGAAATATATATATTTTATGTTATTAACAAGAAAGTCACACACGCATCACTCACGCATCCATTTGCTCTTTTGGAGACTAAAACTCTCACCACAAGGCTCTTGTGGCAAAATATATATATATATATATTTTATGTTACTGACAAGAAATTTACACACACATTACTCGCGCACTCATTTATTTCTTTAGAAACTCAAACTCTCAGCACAAGGCTCTTGTGGCAAAAAATATATATATCCATTGCAAACATGAAACATATGACATTTGTGATAGAGATTATTTGTGGTGAAGCACTATTTGTATGTATTGTAAGATGATGACTTGTCTTAATCAATCTCGGAAAAACTTACCAGAAGTGGAAGGTTACAAAACAGATGCTTTTTTTGTCATGGTCTAAAGTTGGGTTTCTTTTATGGAGTTTGATCTTGCCTGTTCAAAGATAGTGCACAAATGGGCAAAACTTTGATAAAGATCTTTTCGCTTTGGGGTTATTGGAAGGGTGAAATCAATTTCTATTATGCTTAAACTTACCATAATATCATTATACTACTATATATATATATATATATATATATACCGGGAGACATTTTAACCTTTCAACCAAATGCACTCTTTTATTTTTTCGCGTCAGCTAATGATTGGTCCAAAGTTCATGAAAGAATATATTCGGTGTGCCCGATGCACCTTACGTGCAATCAAAATTGTCTGCTCCAACGTATGTTTTGCACGCTTGTTAGACACAAATGATTACGATATTGTGCACCAAGCACACTAAATACCTTCTCGGGAGAGATGTAATAAATTATCAGAAATCAATGGATGCAACACCGACTTCTTTGTTTGATGGGACATTTTGAGAATCTACCAAACTACACAAGTAACAACCAATCTCTCTCTCTCGCGCGCGCACACAACCAACACTTCTAATTAGCGAATAATTGATATCCCCTTTGCAAAGCTGGTCGCTAAGCAAAGCCACAAAGCTGTGGAGCAGAGCTCAGTCTTCATAGCACAAAACTACGTACATGACTTTTATAGAAAAAAAATAAATAAATAAAATAAAATAAAATAAAAATTGATTCTAACTGGGGCTAAAACACAAGCATCTCAAGTCTGTTTGTATGCTCCTAACTGAGGAAGTAAAATTCAGAATCAAGAAAGTAATTTTAAGTCAACCAAAATTTGGTTGAAAGTTGCACACTGCACAATTTGGTCTTCTACAGCTTATCTTGGAGAGGAAAATTAGCTTGGTTCCTACTTCCAAGTTGTAAAATGATAATTCTAAGATAAAGAGTAAACAGGGTGAAAGATCTGCAGAGTATGGCAAAACCATTAATAGGTTGGACTGACAGGGTCATTTATGTCAGCGAGAACTTTCCCAGCAGAAAAAAGAGTGAAAAACCTCTAATAAAATGCTACAAGTGTATTACAACAAAACAACAGGGGGCAATACAAAATTATAAATTCAATAAATTACAAATGGCTCAGAATGCATGTATTTGATATAAAAAGAGAGAAAATATCTGCAAACAATTCTGGAAATTTTCATTTGATATCAAACCATACACCCTTCTAATGCGAAGGTCGGTGACTCTGCACAATGCTAAATTACAACTATTGTAGCAATCAAAATATCAAATTATCCCGAGGCCTAAAGCATATTTCACATTATGCAACTTCCACAAGAAGAAATGACCCCGCCCGTCAAGATCAATGAGTAATGCAGGCAACAACCAAAGGGGCCGCACAATCAGACCAATAATGTCAGTAATGCTTAATGTGGTACCAAATAAAGAAATGTATGGCACCCTTTCACCGATATTTTCAATCAACATCTACCTTAAAATCTTATACACCATGACTAAGGGGAGCAAAGTTTAGTCATGAAGGCAAAATTTTATCAACTTTTATATCTACAAACAATAACTCATTTAGTATTGAGTCTGCATTCAAAGCACGGATGTGAAATGTAAAACTGGATCATGTGGGTTATAACATTTGTTCACCTAGTTAGCATACTCGTACCATCACGAGTGTATAGAAAAATCATCTTCTGGGCATACCACATTGTTGCATAATGAATAGAAGATAAAATACCCCCACTTATACACTCCTCCAGCAATTTCATCTCAGAAAATTGATTCTCATGCTGGTCAGGTTGGCATGGTCTGCAATCTTATATGCTTGTACTTTTGCTGCATATTGAAGCATCTTGCACTCTCTGACAAGCCTTTGGAAATAAGGGTATTCAACACACCAACACCCTCCTGTAAAGCGGTATCAATCTTACCCCAAACACACCAACAATAAAGGACCTCTATTAGAATTGGATTGAGAAAAATAAGCTTTTGCAAGAAAAACTCAACAAAGAGCATAACCATAGCAACTTCATTATTATTAATTCATTTGGAGCCACAAGTCATAACTGTAATATTTTGGATCATATTTATATCACGATGTTGTGAATTTTGAGAAAAGATCAACTATCTAAATAGATCCAACTTAGGATATAACCATGATATTCATATCCGACGGATCTTAAGTATCCATATTCCTTCAAATTTACAATATTCATTTTGACAGATCTGACATAGACCATGTTCGATATGCTGAGGACAGAAACGGGTGATGCCATTCTCAGAAGTGTCTCAAATGTAAGCCGAAGTCATATTAATGAAGTGGTATAAGTGTGGTCATATAAGGGAGGGGGTGAGTTTATGGAGTTCAATTTTTTTTGTTATCAATCAAAAAAAAAAGTGGCTCAAACCAAAATGGTAATTTTTTTTTTCTTCGACTATGAAAGTTCCATGAGAAAACTAGGGAAAAAATATAAAGTTTCATGAGAAGAAATTGTCTTCAACATGACAATTACATTGTTTTGGGGGGTCATTCCTTGGTAAAATGGTAAAAGCTGCTGTTGACTAACATGAGTTCGAGCCTTGAGAGCGAGACATGCATTGGGTGATGTGATCTATGACAAGTAGATAGTGTGACACAACCACATACTTACTCGTTCTTGAGCTGTTGCATTGAACCTCTGGAGCAAGAATGCTTTGGGGTCCATTTGACCAGGAGGCCTTCCAATACCTAACAAGAGCCCCAATATAATTTGGTCATCAATAATGATATTGGAGACGAAAAACAACAAATTATAAAAGTTTCAGATTGTCAACTAACCGATTCTTAGACGCGCAAATTCTTTGTTCCCTCGGAAATGATAGATTACACTCTTCAGCCTAGCAGAGTAATAGAGAAAGAGTAAGATGTGTCACAATAGTAATAAAATGGAAGCTGAACTGCATAACACGTCTAAGAAGTCAAACTCCCAATTTTCCGTAAGCAAAAACAACCATAATTTACAAATGATTGCATACCACATTCTACAAACAAATGAATACTTTGAAACCCAATAAAATAGCTTCTTTCACAAAAAACTACTGAATACAACAGAACTAAAAGGAGTTGCAAAAAAAAAAAAAAACTGAAGAAGGTTTATTTCTCCTAATTTGTCTTGCACACAAAAACATTTGGTCATCATACACTTTGCTGAGATCAAATGATATCTCGGACAAGCTTGCATCAGAAATGTTTTATACATAGAAAAAAAATAATAATAATAATAATAATACTAAAGAGCAGAAACAACCTAAGTTCTGAGACATCCAATCAAAAGAACAAAACAAACGAAAATGCCTCTAAGTAACTGTTAATAACATCCTAATCCTCTCAACAATTGTTCTTCTTAGGTACTAAAAGCATATGGTTCCAAATTTTCTGAAACAAATGACACCATACAACAGAATGGCTGTCCTCTCCGGACTTAAAAACCTATATCCTCAACCATCATACAGCCAAGAATAAAAAACAAAAAGGAGCATCCGCAATTCCTCATATTACATAACTTGTTTTCTTATCATGAGATTAGGGAAATAGTAAATGAATTTTAATAAAATCCCAGATATTATATCTAATTGTTGACCCTATACATAAGATGAGAAGGCCTGATGGAGTTTAAAAGGTTCTCAAATTATTCTAACCCCTAGGAGTACTACAGTTTGTATACTTCACTTTTTAGCAGTAAACTAAGTTTAAATCAAATACTTCAAACCATCAGTTATGGCAGATTTGAACCACCCCAACCCCTTTTTTTTTATGGTTGAAATCTAACTTTAGTGGTAACCAGAATAACCTCAACCAAGAAATGCCTTCAGTGAACTACTTGGGTCCATATTCATTAGTCTCCTCCACCTAAGCCACATCTCCATACCTTTTAATCTGCATGCCAACCTACTTATACCATCTTAGCCATACCTTCCATACCCTTTAACATGCATGTCAACCTCCTTAAATACACACACACACACATATATATACATGTGTATGTGCAAGTGTGTGCTTGTGTATAGGCGCATGAGTGTGTGCATATATGTACACACCTACATGTTTTTACATGTGTAAATACAAAGCGAGTTGATCATCAGATTACAAGTAAGAAAATACATCCATGGTGCTGGGCAGGGTGGGTGGGCCAGGTACAAGGTCACAAGTATGGTTCTAATAATGTTTTCTTCCTTCTGTCATGTTATCTTACAGTAGAGAAAATTTTCCTGCTTCCAAGAAAGAAGGGGCAAAGAAAGGAAATGTAGCCAGGTAATTCTTTGTAGTAATTTTTCTCTTCTCTCGATCTTCCATCTCTTGACAAACACACGCATGTATATATAGATAGAGAGAGAGAGAGTGGCCTTTATGGAATGGAAATTCTCACCCCTGGATTAATTTACAATCCTTACATGTTGTCCAGTGTCCATACCTTCCTAGCATGAGAAAAATACATATGTGCACTGTTTTATCCATGGTTAATGATTTGTGAATTTCTACTCAATGCATGTCTCAGCTATTACAAATCATATGCCTTTAAAAATTCTCTCAAGAATCCATTCCTTGTTTCTCCAACAATGAAAGATTTAAAACAAAAACCTATGTGACATACAGAGCCATAAACACTGAAAACATCCTTGGCTCCAAGTATTTAAAACTTTTGTTATATTGTCTCGAAGAATGATCTCTAATAATATTCTATGAATGCCACATTACAATGTCCAAGGCATGTTCAAAACATGTCGTGAGAAATCGAGAAGCATACATTATATGGTTGAAATTAAAGATTTATTTAAGATTATGCATATGCTTACGAATAATTGGACACATACACTGAAGCATCTATGTATTGAATTCTATACAGGTATGATCAGGTACTATTACTTTGTAGTCATATACATGTTTCATAGGTATTAAGCATCTAAGCAGAGCTATAAAGGAAAAACATTAGTGTGTAATAAGCTGAGAGGTCAAGAGGCCTTGAAATACTAGCTGCCTACTCCAATAAGCTGAAATTTTTGAGAAGCATTGAATTCAAAGAGGTACAATCGGATATATGATTACTTCGTAGAGGTGTCTGTACTTCGTAGGTACTAAGTATTTAAATAGATTGAAATTACATTAAGGCATAATGAGATGACAGGCCAGTTGGCCAAGAGGTACTAGCTCCTTGCTCCAGTACACTGAAAAATATGAAAACTATTAAATTAAATGAAGGTATAATAGGATACTGTTACTCCAGTAAGGGGCATAACTAGATGACGGGCTTGGTGACCTAAAGGTATTATCTTTTCTTATTTTTGGTAAGTACCTCATGGTAGTAGCTGTCTACTCCATTGGGAGACGAGGATACAAGCCTTCAAAAGGCTGCTAGTAGCTCAAGATGAGGAGGAAGCCAGTCTAATGGTCAAGGCTTTATGTTAAGGAGTAGCAAACGAAAAGCAAACACGTAGATTTTTAATAAAACCCCATTTAATTCATAGGTGTTACACTTGGCATAATGCCACTTGGTCAATTATAACAGGTGACAAAAAACCACATATGTGCACAAACAAATTCCTTTGTCATGACAATTGATCCCTGTATGATAAGTAAATTTAATGCATACAAAACTTTTGGTAGTTCTGGAATTAAGCACATAAAGCATCCTTATTCATACCCCTTATGGCTACCATGACCTCCTTCGTGATGAAGACGAAGCACCCCACATGGCAAATTCATATCATCATGAAACTACAACCACAAAACATTAATTATAAAGAATAGCAACTAGATGTTACCAAATAATCAAAAAATTAAAGAGAGGAGCTACAAATCCTGAAAGAGACCATACCACAACCACACGATTGAGAGGTAGCTTATAGTAAGCTGCAAGTGGGCCACTCTGCAATTAAAGGAAGGAAGCTCATCCCATTACATTCCTGTGTGAGTTTTTATGCATTAACAAAACATCACTTAGGCACTTCTCATTTTTGTCTCTAGTTCAGAACTTTAAACACAAAATAGACGAAACCAAACCATTAAAAAGTCACATAAGAGTTTATACCTGTTTCCATTCTTATGCCCTTGGGATATAATAGATAGTTTCATGATATTAAAGCATTATACAGGCATAACTTAACATCATTGACTCTCAATTTCTTATGAGAACATTACAAACTTTTTGGATAATAGACAGGCAAACCCGCAAATCATGAAGTAAAGCTGTTTGAAATATTAAATAGCATACTAATAGCATAAAAGGATCAAAAATTAATTGAGAGTAGAAATCCTACTGCAAACGTACAGTACATATAGAGTGTCACCTTCACTTGAAAGCACTTTGTTCATGTCATAATATTTCCCACGCTCACTGATGAAAAAGGAATGATTTTATAAATTCTATGGTGGTCATGTGGAATAAAAACACTCATAATATTTCCCAAGCTCACTGATGAAAAAGGCATGATATTATAAGTTCTATGGTGGTCAGGTGGAATAAAGACGCTCATAAAACCATAGGTCAAAGGGCAATGTAGTGTTCTAAGTCGAATTGGACTCTTAATAATGAATCTCAAACAAAGAACATGCTCCACAATATCAAATACCACCCACGCACTCCATAAATCAAGTTCATCTGAAGTGAATAAGGTGTAATACTCAGCCTTTGACTTTAAATATTCCAGATGAAGTTCCATAACAACAGTTAAACCATTTATCAAAAAGGCCATTATTTGGTGCTCCCATTACGTGGGGTGTGGAGAGGAAGGCTGAAAATGAATTAAGGTTTGGCATTATTTTACATGAAGTGGCTACTCTTGAACTCAAGAGAGAGCCTTCCAAGCTTTTGCCATTGTGCAGTTTAATCATTTTATAAGGAGGGGAAAAAATCTTGTTTCCAGTTTCATGATTTCGCATAGGATGAGCGTCATACCTACCATATGAATATCTCAAAATGATCTAATCGTTTGGATTTTGCATGGTAAAAACAAAAGAAATGATCTTTCCAAGAGAATTCTTCTTATCTGCAACTAAGAGTAAGCACTAGCATACATAAAGCAAGTTCAAAGAACAAGATACCACAAATACACAATTAACAAAGCTTTATCCAACATCCGCAGTGTTCTAGTCTTCTGTGTTTTGTGTTCAAGACTACTGGTGAACAACAAGGGAGAGTGTCAAGCATTTACTCATTAACAAAGCTTTATCCAACATCATCGGTGTTCTAGTCTTACGTATTTCGTGTTCAAGACCATCGGTGAACAACAAAGGAGACTGTTAAGCATTTACTCATTCACTATGAGTGTATTAGGGAGTTGCAGTGCATGATTTTGTCTGTGTACAGTTGTTTGGGTTATGCCCAGGTTGTTACAGGGCTCATTGAATTGTTGGAAAGGGGTTTTTGCTCGTAAGGCTAGTAAATCTTGTTGGCAGCTCCTTTGTTCGCTATGGGAGGTATTTGGAGGGAAGTAACTAGGTGATATTTTGAAGAAGCACTGAGACTAGAGGCTACAACTCATAGAGTGAAGGAATTAATATTGAATTATTGGTTATTTTGGCTTTAAGTGAGAGCGGGGAGCTACGGTATCTATAGATTCTTTTGTGAGGTTTTGATCATTTGTATTTTTATCTTAATTTTTCATTTTGTTCATCGGTTGCTACCTTGTATACCTTCCGTGTACATAGGTTGCAGACCTGCTTCAACGGCACCGTAAATGATATTTTAATTATTAAAAAAAAAAAACTTAAAAAGTATACAGCAAATCAAGTGCGTCGGTTAAACTTCCAAGACAATGGAAATGTCAACATTTGACCTCACAATCAGAACCCTTCAAGTAATAAAAAAAATATCTTTTTTGTAACCCAGAAAAGCAGAACCAAAAAAATCACACAAGATGAAGATGATATAGCTCAACCAGTTAACAATCAGCAGGACAAATAACGAGAAACGAATTGAGTACTATATCAGAAAGAACATAATTTTAGTAATGATGAACAGACACATGGGTCACATACAGATTCACCACTCAAATTCATGTATGTTTGTGGCTTTGCAAGGAGAACAGGAACATCACCAACAAAACCTGAAATTGAATACAAAAAACCCGTAAATTTGCATAAACAACACCACACACACACACACACACACACACATATATATATATATGTATGTAATGAGGATGATTCATGTGAAGTGTAATACAGGCCTTGTCCGAAAAGAGCTTTGCAGTGAACTGTGTCCATTGAAATCCCTTGCGATTGAGCAAACGCATCAATCATGCCGAACCCTACCTGGGTTTATTCAAGAAAGCAAAAGGAAAACCAAAGTAAAATTGTTGTGATGAGAAATCAGAGCTGAAATTAGGGTTTGCGAGAAAGAAAGAAAGAAATTGTGGGGGTTACATTGTGTCTTGTTCCTCTGTATTTATCGCCTGGGTTGCCCAAGCCCACGAAGAGCCACGGCTGTGGAGAAGAAGCTGTGCAGAAGAAACGCCTACACAACCACCTGTTCATGAGCATCTCCAAACATTCCCTCCAATTTCTTCTACCTATTCTTCAGAGAAATGCTTCAAACATTGACACAATCTAGATTGGAAAATAAAACAATAGTTCAAAAAAGATTGGAAATTACACTGACCTCCCCATATAATGCCTAAATAACAAGCATCTCCTTTATAATTTTAAAAATAACATTCACCTCCTGGTGTTATAATCATTGTACTTTTACCATTACAATGCATGGCATCAGGGCGGGTTTGGGCGGGTGTACCCTCCCCGCCCCCACAACCGTTTAAAAACCCTGCTCTCGTTCCCGCCCAAAACTGCAAATACAGGAGACTTTCCACCCCATCCCTACAACCGTTTAACATTTTTACCCTCGCGGGTACCTGCCCTGGCCCGTTTAAGACCATAATTTATTTATTATTTAAATAGATTTGCTCTTTTTTTTCCCTCATCTTCAATTTTTCACCATTGCAACTTTCCTTCTAATCAAATTCATTTGTTACTTTAATATTGTTATATAGGATACTTAATATATATACTGGAAAATATATATAACAATGGGTACTTAAGTAATTTGTCTATCTAAACGGGGCGGGGCGATCTCCCCCGCCCCCACACCAAATCCGCGCGGGTTTTTATTACATCAAACCATCCCCACCCAAATAAGCTAAACGGTATCCCAAAATCGCCAAAAACGGGGCGGGGCGGGTCAAATTCTCATCCCTAGACATAAGTCGCAGAATATATTTCAAACATTTGAAGGGAAATTTTGAATTTTTAAATTTTTCAGGTGTGACAATAAAAACATACAAGACTGTCAGATTTTATGACAAGATAATTCAATATTACTCTAATCAGAATTAGATGAGAGGTTAGTGTAATTTATCCAATAAATAATAATAATAATAATAATAACAACAATGATAATTTGAAAAAATTAATGATTGGGATGCTTTAATTGTGAAAAATAGTTTAAAATAATATGGGTATAATTTGAATTTTTTTTCTTAAAAAAACACAACATAAAAAATGTAAATCATAAAAATATGACAATTATATATAATTTGTTTATATACATTACAATAATTATTATTTGTGTTACTATTTTTTTATTTTTTTCAATAATATTTCAATATTCGATGAAATTAGAAGAGTCATTTACAAATTTGTATCTTATTTGTTTAGATATATATATATATATATAAAATACTTGCCAAAAGAATGAATCTTGTATTATCTATTGTTGGGTAGTTAAATGAATCCCACATGATAAGTAAATTTGGGACTTATATGGGGCAAGGGTTACTCCACCTAATAGGTTAACTTTTTGGGTTGGATATTCTCAAGTCCAACAACTAGTATCAAAGCAATGTCCCAAAAAACCGCATGTGGACTCTAGATCCCCTAACTATCGGGAAGATGGAAAGACCGGTGACATTCTATCCACCGGGGTGAGCCTCGTTCAAGGGGGTTGTTGGGTAGTTGAACAAGTTCCATATCGATTAAAAAATAAGAAAATATGAGACCTTATATCAGGGCCGGCTCTGAGATTCCAAATATTTTGAGAGGCCCTAGGCGAACTTTCAAATGTTAGGCCCTTAAGTTTCACACGCGTAAAAAAAAAATTATAAGAGTGCGAAATTTTCACACAATGTTTTCGAATTCTATAGCTAATATAATTGTGCGCCTATGCATTGTGCATAAGACAACTAACTAATAACTACAAATTTATCACCACGAACAAATAATTGTGAGCCTGTACAGTGTTCATAAAACAACTAACTAATAACTATAAATCTATCACCACCAATAAATGTGCGCATGTGCAGTGTGTTTAAGACAACTAACTAATAACTATAAATTTTTATCACCACCAATAAATAATTGTGCGATGTGCAGTTTGCATAAGACAACTAACTAATAACTATAAATCTATCACCACCAATAAATAATTGTGCGCATGTACAGTGTGCATAAGTCAGCTAACTAATAACAATAAATCTATCAATTAAAGAGTGCGAAATTTCGCAGGCACAAAATAAAAAATGAAGAGAACAGTTTACTAGAGAACAGAAAACTGCAGCTTCTTTTACATTCATTGCTTATATAGCTACTAAAATTTGATGATTACAGATGACAAAAACATGTGGAGATGAGGTGACTATATATATTATAGGAGGCTGAACTTGTAGTACTGAAGAAGTAGTGGGACTTTTAGATTATATGTGGCATCCACTATCATATATAGTTTTGTCTTTCACTCTTTATATTAACTACACTACACTTTGTGTTTGTATTTTTTGGGAGCCAATTACACCTTTCTTGATTTCAGGATGAGGAATCAACTTTAGTAGCAGTGATTGGTTGATCATTGCTACAGAAGACCTGTGCAAATTAATAGAAAAACCATTAACTTTTGTTTTGTTAAAGCCTGCTCATGATTTCCATGTGTTTGTACATTCTGATGGCAAGTGCTTTGACAGTATAATTAACTGAAATTCTAGCTGAGCCAACTTCACAGAACATCAATAATGGTGGTATGTATCTTCATATTAAAATAAAATATAAAAAAAAAAAAAAAAAAAAACCCTTAAATTGGCACTTTTAAGTATGAGCATAATTTAGAGATCGAAAAAGTTAATTATTACCTCAACGGCTCAACCCACCGGAAGGGATTCTTAATTTTCGTAGGATTGAATGTGAAAATGCAAAAAATTTTGAGGAAAAGGGGTATGGTTGCTGCTGTTGTGAGATTGGAGTGGAATTAGGGAGAGGAAAAAAAAAAAAAAAAAAGTACCTGCCATAGATTATGGACTCGATCGCCATGAAAGACACATGTAGAAAGGCACACATTTATTAAAATACTAAGAGAGCCATAATATATTCATTCAGCTATTGATAGCCATCATACACAGTGACACACACACGAAAAACCCCTAGTTTGGAAGCTACTTTTCAGTATTGGAACAAAGGTAAAGGCCCGAATCAAACGAACCAAAGTTAGAACAAATCAAAGGATGAGATGAACGAAAGAAAGAAACATATATAAAAGATCGATTCATGCAAAAGGAGAGAGAGGATGAACATACCTTGTCACCTGAGGCGATAGCGGAGGCTGCGCCCTGCGGAGTGTCGAAGCAGACTGTGTCGTCTGAAACTTGCCCTAACTTCTCTTTTTTTCATCCCCTATGGGCCTCAAAATTTGAGGCGTCTAAAATTTGAGGCCCAAGGCGACCAAGACTTGTCCTAACTTAAATTTTTTTTTTTGCATCCCCTATGGGCCTCAAAATTTGATTGAGGCCCTCTAACATTTGAGACCCAAGCGACCACTTGGTCACCTTGGGCCCGGGCCGGCTCTGCCTTATATGGGACATGGGTTACTCCACCTAATAGATTAACTTTTACCTTTAATATCTACAAGTTCAACATTTATTTCAATTATAATAGAAATGTTTAGATATCTTTTTCTTTTTCTTTCATACCTGCCAAAAAATATAGATATTGTATTATATGTTTTAATTGTAAATATATAATTCAAAAAAAGCGTGAATAATTACATAGTTGAATTAATTCATCCTTACACGCATTGTTTTATTATATATATTACTTATGACTCGCCATATATAAAATTATTAACTTTTCTATTGATTTCAACAATGAATATATTAATTGCCAATTACTATTGTGGTAAGGAAAACGTGTGACCATGAGATCCAATGAAAGGTAACAAAACAATCACACTAATACATGACATGAGTGGTTCTTTTGTAGATATATATCAAATCTCTAGATACCAATATACGATATTAGTATTACCAATGTTTTTTTCTAATAAACCAATCCTCAAAACTGATACAATAATTAATTACATTTCAACAAATGAGCATATTTGTGGTAAAACCCTAAATCACCAATGTTTTCTCCATCGGCATGTTTTTCATTTGACACTTTAATTTTCATAAATAAGCAGGGAAATTTTTTTATAACACGTGTAATAATATGTCAGTATTACAGATTATATGTGTTACTAACTGCATGATGAAACTTGTCATGTCCCACTCCAAATATATATATATATTTATGTGATCTTGAATTTTTTATAGTTAATTGTCAAACATATTTGTGTCAATAGTTTTTAAGACAAATAATTAATGGCTTGTGCTTGAGTTGGTACAGTATAGTGGAAAAGAAATGAAATGATAATATTAGATAGAAGATAAAATAAAATAAAGAAAATTAGAGGATATTGTTAATCACTCGTCGTGCTTGGTTCATTAGTAAATGAAATGATAGTAATCATATTTAGGGAAATAAATGGTGGAAATTATTTAAATAAATTTACTATCATACAAATTTTCCTAGATTTTGTCTTTTATAAAAGTAAAGGTAAATTTAGTTTTAACAAAGTTTTATTAAAAATGTTAGAGCATCTCCGGGCATTGTGTTCAAAAATTATTTTGCATTAAATATATACAATTTTATCTCCAGCATTATGTTAAAATACATTGCCACCTCACCAATGTATAAAATTGCTGTGTATTTTGCACAATCTTTTTACACAGCCACATTAACATATTTAATTTCTCCTCCCTCTTTCTCATTCCATCAACAAACCAACTCTATATTTAGTATGTGGAGTCTTGAGCATAAAACGTGGTTGGTTGTTACTAGAAAATAATCCGTGGAGCTAAAAAAAAGTAGTTCAATTTTTTTTTGTAAATCTATGACACATTAGATTTACACCGGGGCGCAAAGCTAGTGTATGCCCAAGGGGCACGTGCCCCTGGCCTAATCCCGCTTACTATAATATGTATTTTTATATGTATATGTAAAAAAATTCATATAATGGCCCACTAAAAAATTTAGTTTCTAAAATTATCTCTTAAATTTTGTATTTCTCCACTATGTTACTCTTTAAATTTGTTTAATTTCTTTAAAAAAAAAGAGTCAAATTTTCCTTTTTGAATCAAAGTTCAATTCTTTTCCCTTTCAAAGTTCTCTCATTTTTCTTTCCTTTTTAAAATTTTTGATAATAAATATAGATTCTTCAAATCAATAAGTAAAGAAGAAAAATTACTCAACTCTTTACTTCTTGATTTGAAGAATCTATATTTATTATCATGTTTATTGAAGAAAAAAAAATTTACACCTAAATTTAATTTATAGCTCTGCCACTGTTTACAAATATATATATATATATATATATATATACAACCGTTTGAGATGCTCTTAGTTTTTCATTCCCTTTCCCTTAATTTCCTCCCATTTTTGAAAGAAATTACATAACTGACATTTCAAGCCTCAGTTATATCTTTCCAAACACTTCCATTTCCTTTCTTTTCCTTTAAATGATTTTAAAAACACAATTTAAACATCATTTAAAGGAATATGTTAAAAGAATACGTTCCACCTAAAACATAATAATATTCAAGTAATTTTACTTATCACTAATTACCTTACACATAAATTTACAATTAAAAGGTGAGTGTTCTTTGATAAATCAAATACTACTTAATTATACATAAATCAAGTGCAATTTACAAACAATTTATTTATCACATGATTAAATAAATTAAAATAAAAATGAGATAAAATTTTAAGTGATGCATACTAAATCAAAATTTAAATGGAGAATTTTCAAGAATTGTTTTTTGCACTGTTGTTTGATAAAATTGAAAACACAAAACAATGAAATTGAAATTCTTAAATTTATGGGGTAATAATTTTTGTACACTTGAATTTTAAGTCTTTAGTATGGTATTTTGTGATAATTGAAGGTTTTTTTTTCAAAAAAACTATCACACAAATTGTAAAAACACTCCTCTGATAACACTACTAAAATTCCTTTAAATGTTAATAAAATAATAGCAATCTTTCTCGCGAGGGTATATCGGTAAAAAAATGTAAAAACACTCCCCTTTCCTTCCAAATTCCAACCAATATATTATATATATGTATATGTATATGTATATGTATGTATGTATGTATATCACTAATGACTCATCCATGCTTTCTACCATCCCCTAACTAAACATAATAATTATTTTTAAGTGAAACGTATTGTTTTGAGTGCTGATTACATTGAGTCACTAAACACAGTTGATTTATTCAACATTTATGTAGAACTAAATGGAATACACAAAAGCGAAATTTTAAGCGACAATTGTTACCTGTTTGATTTCTTATATCAGCGTTAAATGTAGAAAATGGTAAGTAATTTTTAAAAATAAATGCGTTATTACTTATTGTAGAAGACGGTAAGTGATTAAGTTTTTAAATTATTTTTTAATGACTATTCTACCATCAAATAATCGTGCTCTCTCTAGACTTCTCTTTGTAATTTCTTTAAAATTCTCTTTGGAATTTCGATGCACGTATTATATTATAAACACGTCACTTTGGTTACCCATTCAAATTGATTCAACACTAATATTTATATAATATAATTCTATTTCTAGATAATAATTGTTTTTCACCTATTTTCTTTAATATTTTTAACATTCTTTTCGATACGGTATGTAAATATAATTGTATAATCCAAAACCCATATAATTTAAATTTTCTATCACTTATTTATATAATATAATTATATTTCTAATAATTTTTTTTTTTCAAGTACTTTCACCGTAACATCCTTTTCAATACCATACATAAATATTATGTAATCAAAAATCAATATATTTTAAATTTTATTTTCTTTAATCTTTGTAACACCTTTTTCAATATCTTACATAATAATTTAACAAAAATTTTATGTAATCCAAAACCTATATATTTTAAATTTTACTTTCTTTAATCTTTGCAGCACCATTTTGGACATACATAAATGTTATGTAATCCAAAATCTAAATGTTTAAATTTTCATCAATTATTTATATAATATAATTCTATTTCTAGATAATAATTTTATTTTTTTATGATTATTTGACATTATTATTCATTTTTAAATTGATATATTTCATTGAGTGAATTAATGTGATTATTTTATTAATATTTTTATATAATAAATATTAAATTGTTGTGAGTACCATATATTGAGGGCGAAAATTTAATCTACACAACTTCCATGATTCAGCTTTTGTATATAACAAACAATATTAATGAATTCAGTACTTAAAACTAAAACATTATTAAACAGGTATTCAAATTAATACATTCAACATTTAAAATTTCAGCGCTTAACCTCTTTGATTTCCCAATTCAGCACTGAATGCAAAACACGGTAAGTGATTTTTAAAAATAAGTTTGTTTGATAAAATATTATGACACCGCTTAACATAGTAAGTACCATTTAAGAGAGACAAAAATTTTAAATGTTGAGAATGTTACTTATCACTTATCGGAGAAGACGGTAAGTGGTTGAGTTTAAAAAATAACTTTTTAATGACTACTCTACCCTTATATAATCGCGTTATCTCTTTTAGAGATTCTCTCTGCGATTTCTCTAGGGCCTCTCTACAATTTTTTTAGACTCCTCTTCGTAATCTTTCTCTGCGTCTGAAAATAAGGTAATAGAACAAATTTGTGAAAAATACAATTTTACCTGCAATATTTTAAACATGACAAATAGCCTTTTTTGTTACATTTAAATTGATTCATATATATTTTGTTGCTTGTTGTTATTAATGAAAATGAATTACATGGAACAAATTCAAAAAAAATAAAAAAATATAATGCTATCTAATATATTTTAAACACGGATATAGCATTTTGGTTACCATTCACATTGATTCACTATAGAAAACAATTATTTATATAACATAATTCTATTCAATTTCGCGTACTTTCTTTAATATTTTTAACACCATTTTTTATACCCTATATAAATATTATGTAATTATTTTTATAATATAATTCTATTATTCTCTCACATGCTTTCTTTAATATTTTTAACACCATTTTTATACCCTACATAAATATTATGTAATATATAATAGAATTCAATTCTCAAAGAATAATTGTCTTTCACGTACTCTCTTAACACTCTTTTCAATACCTTACCATGTAATTCAAAACTCATATATTTTAAATTTTATTTTATTTAATCTTTTATAACATTCTTTTTTATATCCAAAACCTATATACTTTAAATTTTAATTAATTATTTATATAATATAATTATGTACTTAGATAATAATTCTTTTTCACCTTTCATGATTTTTGTAACACCTTTTTCAATACTCTACATAAATATTATGTAATTCAAAACACATATATTTTAAATTTTACTTTCTTTAATTTATATAACACCATACCTACACAAATATTATGGTATCCAAAACCGTACCCGTACATTTTAAGTTTCCATCAATTATTTATATAATATAATTTTATTCCAAAATAAGAAATTTTTTTCAAGTATTTTCTTTAATCTTTGTAACATCATTTTCAATACCCTAGTAATATTATTCAATCCAAAACTTATATATTTTAAATTTTACTATCTTTAATCTTTGTAACACCCTTTTCGATACCATATATAAATATTACGTAATACAAAATTCATATATATTAAATTTTCATATTTATTTATTTCATTGAGTGAATGTGGTTTTTTTTTATTATAAATATGAGCATTGGATGTTAAGGGCAAAAACATAATACGTACCATTTTCAGACGTTAGCTATTATATATAATAAACAATCTTAATGAATTCAGCGCTTCACATTAAAACGTTATCAAATAAGTTTTTAAATTAGTACATTCAGCACTTAAAGTTCATTATTTAAAATTTTCAATACTTAATTTTCAATTTTATCAAACAGCACCTCACCAATACTTATAATTTGTACTGCATAATTTTTAGTTTTATCAAACAATACTTAAGTTTTACTGAAAATTATATTGACAAGACGAATTTAATTAATTAAAAAAAAAAACATATAAAAGGATGGTGGTCTTCATAAATTCAACATTTCAGACATGTTTGGTCACACAAATTACAGCTTGGAAATAAAGACTACTCAGCACAGGGTCCACACTCCACAGTGGCTTTGATCGCTATTTCCATGTAAATTTCATTTTTTACCCTCCAAAAGGAGATAAAATCACAGCTAATCATCCATCCGCAGTGCCGCGTCACTGTCACATTCCCTAATTAACCCCACCAACAACCCCATTTTTTAAATCCAAACATGCCCTTAAAAACCCAAAACCCTCCTTATACTTTTATTTTTATTATTATTATTTTTTTCTTCTTCTCTCATAGAAGGTGTATCATTCACACAACACTCATACATCCATCATTTAAGTCAGGAGTGATATTCGAAAGCGAGATCTCAAATACTTATCTCCCGAATTTCTGCCAACCCCAATTTTCCCTGGGACGAAACCTTTATACACATCCTTATTGTTTTAACAAAGAATATATATATTGTATTTATCTATTTCAATTATAAATGTATAGTTTTAACAAAATGTGTGTATAATTATATAGTTTAATTAATTTATCCTTACATTTCATAAGAAGCTTAACTATGCAATATTTTATGATATTAGTTAGGACTCACCAAATATGAAATTATTAACTATTCATTTGATTTAAAAAGTGATTTTTTTTTTCCCCAACAAATGAGCATGTTTGTCAATCAATAATGTTAAAACCCTGAATTACAAATATTTACTCCAGCTACGTATTTTCCATTTGACATTCTAGTTTTCATTTTGCATTTTTAATATTTGTATTTCATAATTATAGAGAGACAAAAAAAAATAAGTTATATCACATGTGATAATATTTCGTGTTGGAGATCACATGTGTAACAAATTACATGAACGAATTTGTCTTATATATATTTATGAGATTTTGATTGTTTAATTAATAGCCAAACATAATTGTGTCAATTAATGTTTTGTGGTTGAGTTGGTTGGTATATATATACCTAAATGTCCTTTTTGTCTCAGAAGACACAGCAAAGTTCTACTTATTATATTTAATAAAAAAAAAAACAAATAAGTCCTATAATATATATATTTTATTTATGACCAATAATAACTCTTACTTTTGATACTCTATTCCTTCTAAGTTATAACTTCTATATAATGTTGCCAGAATGATTAGGTTGTATGTTCGTGTTTGAGAACCCGTGTTCAAGTGTTGTACTATCTCCCTCCGTTTTAACTATTAATCCCTAAAATTATTACTCTAAAAATAGGAAAAAAAAATTTCCAACTTCTAAATATTCAAACTTCCATTTACAAACCTTATCTAATTTAATTTGCTGCTTTACAAAATTGGATATAAAATTTAAATAAAAAAACATTTTTTGAATTTTTTTTATAGAATATATTTAATTTTCTGTCTATTAAAATCGTTGAAAATTCTACACAAGATTTTTTAATTCGATTAAAACTTAAAGGACAAGTGTGTGAGTGTGTATATATAAAATATAATATCAAAAAATAAGTTGCCAAATAAAGTGGGAAACATCATCCTCCCATAAAGTTACTAGTGCAAATCCCAAGCTTGGGAGCTTTACAGGTACAGGTGGGACCTAGGATGAAGATCCATTGATGGCTGTTTTCTGTTAATGATCCACTGGACAATGTTCTGTCTCAGCCAAAACTCAAATTTGACTATATGTCGTCTTTTTAACCTTATACCTTCTAGAATCTTCCAAGTTCAAGTTTTTTTTTGTGTGAATTCCTGTAGTATATACCTTCTAGAATCTTCCAAGGTTCAAGATTTTATTGTGAATTTCTTCTGTTACTCACCTAAAATTTATCATTTAAAATTTCAGATCAAATCGTACCATACAAAAATAATAATAATAATAATAATGTACCTACATGGTCTCGGGGGAATACTAATTTTTTTTTAATAATTTAAAGGGAGCAATAGTAAATTTTTAAAGGTATGTAATTGAAGAAAACAAATTAGTATTGCTCCGTTTGTTAAAACAGAATAAATTTGAATGGAAGGGAGAAAATAAGAAATAAATAAAATATCCTAGAAGAGACTGTGTCATTCGTTTATAAATGTTTGATCGGATGAAAGAGAAGAAAAAAGCCTTGCATTTTTTCTTTTGTATCTTCAGTTCACATTTAGAGGGATAAAAATTTATAAAGGATGAATAAAGGATGAATGATGACGCATTCATTGTCTTCTCTATTCTCCTTGACTCCTCTATACCAAACGAAATAAATTTGTTTTTTCATTCTTATTTTTCATTCATCCCCTTTTCATTTATTCCTGCCAAACAGAGCATACAAACGCACTTTATAATAAAAATAGAGCATTATTTTTAAACTCCGTAAATATTAATTAATTTGGTTCAAATAAGTACTACACATACTTACCAATGGGGCATTCAACTCAACGATATAACTCTACATCCTCAATATACATATGTGTGCGCGTGCGCGCGCTACTTTTATTATATATATATATGTGTGTGTGTGTGCTACTTTTATTTTTTATATTATATACACACACACACTATACACACTTTTGCCGGTAGGACTCAAACTCATCTCCTCTTTTCAAATAGTTTGAGTTAATTTAGTTAAATACTTGATTCCTAATAAATAAAATAATTATTCAATTAAATGATTTTGATAACAAAATTAAATATAATCTAAGGCTCCGTTTGGTTACATAGAACTAGGAAGAAAAGAAAACAAAAGAAATGAAAAATGAAAAGAAAAGTCATGCATTTGGTTAGGGTGAAAATTATTCAAGAAAATTTTATTAAAGAGCATAAATGTTACTAAAAATATTTGTACTTACCTAAATTGTCCTTATGTTATATTTTCTTATTTTATAAAAATAATAAAATAATTAGTAGAATAATAAAGAATTAATTAGTAGTAATATATATATATCTAAAAAAAATGATATAGTTTTCAATTAATTGACACTTACAAATTACTATTTATAGAAGTCTAAGTTAAGTCAAACTCTACCACCAATAAAGTTATTATTGATTTGTAATTCTTTGAAATCCTGTAAAAAAAAATAATAATAATTATTGGTGGCTCACAATTATCCTGGATAAAATAGGAATGCAAAATAGAAAGACATTGCTTTCACGAGAAAACTTTATTTTCGCGTGTTTTGGGCAGGTAAAGTTTTGGGGAAAATAACGGGTTGCAATAATTTAAAATTTTGAGAATGTTTCATTTTCATTCTATCCAAACCCTAAAAAAGTTATAAAATTTTCATTTTCCTTTATTTTCTAGTTGATTCTAGCTAACCATACTGAGCCTAAAAGAATAGATTCCACTATTCTAAGGTATTTTAGTAATTAAGTTACACTTAAATTTCAAATTAGTATCAAACAATTTCTCAATTTACACTACTTGAATAAATTTTACTTAAACCAACTTAGTGTTTAATTATCTATAAAATTAAGTGATTATTCAATTATAAATTTTACTTAAAATGTGATAAAATTCTAATTGATGCAGACTTACAACATTTTTACATTTGAGGTTGTATTTGACAATTCAGTACAACACAAATTTTGAATAAATCAACTGCCTTTATTAAGATTTACACACCACTTAAATAAATTTCAGTTAAAATTAAAACTTTACTTATTACATAATATCATAATAAGGACTTCAATTCCAGGAAGTATAAAAAAATTATCAACATTTGAAATTTAAGAATTTCAAATTCATTATTTAGAATTTTCCATTTTATCAAACAAAACCTAAAAAAAATTCTAAATAATGAATTTGAAATTCTTAAATTTCAAATGTTGATAATTTTTTAAAAGAAAATAAAGGAAATGAAAAATATTTGAACGAAGTTTGGTTAGCGGAAAATTTTAAAAGAAAATTACTTTTCATAACCACCTAATATCTTCATTAAAATTTTCTATAAAAACACACATTAAAATTTAATTACTTAATTTTTTTTATAAATTTATAATAATACCCTTTCTTTTATGGTAAGTTTCATGCTATTCAAACCATAAAATCACAATTGCTTATAATTATTTGAATAAAATTTCATACTAAAGAAGATGAAAAATTTTCTTTCATTGACTTCACTTTCTTTTCCTTTCGATTTCAAGGATTATTTTTAATCAAACCAAACAAATTTTCTGACAAATAAACCTATTAAAATTCACACTGACATGACAAATTTAATAAAAAAAAATGTCTATATAAATTGGACATTTCTTTCATACATGTTTGGACACAAATTACAGCTTGCAAATAAAGACTCCTGAGTACAGCCACAGTGGCTTTGATTGCAATTTCCCTATAAATTCCATATTTTTTCCCTCCAAAAAGAGAAAAAAATCACAGCTAATCATCCATCTGTAATGTGTATCCCATTCCCTAATTAGCCCCACCGATACTCCCATTTTTATAAATCCAAACACGCCCTTAAAAACCCCAAACCCTCCCTTAACACATCCGCATTTTTTTCCCCATTCTTCACACATATCAGCGAGAAGAGAGAGGAAGAGAGAGAGAGTACGAGAGCGCCACCACCACCTCTACAACTTCCACTATCAGTTACCACACCAAAAACCCTAACTGTCTCCCATGGATCCCGAGGCAGCTCAGCTCCAGCAAGCCCAACTCGCGGCGATTCTCGGCCCGGACCCCGCCGCTTTCGAAACCCTAATCTCTCACCTCATGTCCTCCTCCAACGAGGTTCGATCACAGGCCGAAATCTTCTTCAACCTCTGCAAACAGACCGATCCGAACTCGCTCGCTCTCAAACTCGCCCAACTCCTCCAGTCTTCGCCTCAGGTCGAAGGCCGAGCCATGTCGGCGATTTTACTCAGAAAGCAGTTAACTCGGGACGACTCGTACATATGGCCTCGATTGTCGCCCGCGACTCAGTCCTCGCTCAAATCGATCTTGCTTTCTTGCGTCCAACGTGAGGAATCGAAGTCGATAATCAAGAAGCTATGCGACACCGTGTCGGAGCTCGCGTCGGGGATTATGCCCGATAACGGGTGGCCGGAGCTCTTGCCGTTCATGTTCCAGTGCGTGTCGTCCGATTCGCCGAAACTCCAAGAATCGGCATTCTTGATCTTCGCTCAGTTGTCGCAGTACATCGGAGATACCCTGATTCCACACATAAAGCACCTTCACTCTGTGTTCTTCCAGTGCTTGAATTCGTCATCTAATTCGGATGTGAAGATTGCTGCGCTTAGCGCCGTGATTAATTTCATTCAGTGCCTGTCGAGTTCTAGCGATCGCGACCGGTTTCAAGATTTGTTGCCGGCGATGATTAAGACGTTGACTGAGGCGTTGAATTGCGGGCAGGAGGCGACGGCGCAGGAAGCGCTGGAATTGTTGATTGAATTGGCGGGGACGGAGCCCAGGTTCCTGAGGAGGCAATTGGTGGATGTGGTGGGGTCTATGTTGCAGATTGCGGAGGCAGAAACCCTAGAAGAGGGCACGAGACATCTTGCAGTTGAGTTTGTGATTACTCTTGCTGAAGCGAGAGATAGGGCACCTGGTATGATGAGGAAATTGCCTCAGTTTATCAGTAGGTTATTCGTCATTTTGATGAATATGCTTTTGGATATTGAGGATGATCCTGCGTGGCACAGCGCCGAGACTGAGGATGAGGACGCAGGCGAGTCGAGCAATTATAGTGTGGGGCAAGAGTGTTTGGATAGATTATCAATTGCTTTGGGTGGAAATACTATTGTTCCTGTTGCATCTGAGCAGTTGCCGGCATATTTGGCTGCTCCAGAATGGCAGAAGCACCATGCGGCTCTAATTGCTCTTGCCCAGATTGCAGAGGGATGCTCAAAGGTATAAAAACTATTCATTTTACATAATTTTTAAATTAAAAGATTATTTCTTAACTCAATATTGTGTTTATTGCTTTGTTTTGATGGAGATGCTGTTTTTCTATGAATATAACTGATGGTTCATGGTTCACCAATTGCTAACAGAAATTGGTGACACTTATATGTGCTTATATATTTTTTTTAATACTTGGTAGCTTAGCTGGATTGTAGTGTTACCAAATGTTTCGTTAATTGTTCCTTTTCCTGTTTTCGGAGATATCTAGTTCATCAATTTTACTTGGATAGCCTTTTGTTTGGCTGGCTTAAGTTGGCTTTATGTTTGTTAGAAAGTGGTGCATTACCTTCACTACTACTGAGTTTTCTTTATGCCCTTGTTGGTGTAGGTGATGATTAAAAATTTGGAGCAAGTAGTGAATATGGTTTTGAATTCATTTCAAGATCCTCACCCACGAGTGCGGTGGGCGGCCATTAATGCGATTGGACAATTGTCTACGGATTTGGGCCCCGATTTGCAAGTTCAGTACCATCAACGCGTGTTGCCAGCATTGGCTTTATCTATGGATGATTTCCAGAATCCTCGAGTTCAGGTTAGTAGGTTTTGTAGTCTATTTAGCTGTTTATAAATAAATTATGACTTGTCTTTGGTCCGGTGACCATTACATACAGCTTGTGTATATGCTCAGTCACTTGTGAATGGTTACATATATTTTTCAGTCATATTTAAAATTTATAATCATTAATATTGATTGGCTTGATTAGTTAGCTCAGTATAGATTTTATGCGCTTTGAAATTTGTATTATTTATATAATCAATTGAAAGGAGTATGTTTGTCCGCCAGAGTGAACGAAATGGGAGCAGGAAGTCATACCATGGCACAACAGTTTTAATTGACGGCCATGACGAAAAAGAAAGTAAAGAGATAAAAGGGGCCCTTCATATGAATCCGTTTCATCTTATAGTCATTGCAAAAGGAAATGAATTAAATATCTTAGGTTTTCAACTTTTCATTGTCTACATGGTAGTAGTTTTATCTTAATCAATACCCAAACTAGGACTTCCCAAAAAATTTCAGAAACATGACATTATTTTAGTAATGCGATTTGGATGAGGGCCATGTATTGGTGGTGGTCATAACTTCCCAAGTCTGAAAGTATGCGTTCGAGTCTTAGGGCTGTCAGTTCATAAAAATAACTTAGAAATGTCAGATCTGTACTCTTTCTTTCTACATCTTCTACTAACGCGAACTACACTAGATAATGGTCTTTTAACGATGATCTGGATGACCGAACTTGGTTACTATTGATTCATTGTAACCTTAATCATATTATTATAAGGACGCAAAGTTTGTAAATATGCTTATCTGGATTTTGACAAAGGAAGAACACAGGGAGTCGCTTTGTCTATTCTTAACTGCAGACTATAAATTTTAGGTAGCTTTTTTGTTTAAATGTTTTTACATGCATTATTCTTTTTGGGATCCAGTCACGAGCGAGACTGAGGACTTTTCTATATCCTTATCGTAGGGATTAATTAGCAGAATGCCTCTTGTTTTACTTTTTAAAATTTGAATTCTGGACTCCTTGCTGTTTATAATAACAAATTTTTTTGTTGGATGCTCTTTATTGTTTACGTTCTTACTGGAATGTGCGGGATAAGAATAATAGATCTTACGCTATCCTTGTGTTTTATGTAGTAATGGTTTTGTAGTTAAAGTGGAGGTAAAATGTTATTTTTTGTTGGCCTTAGACTGTTTGACATTCTGAAGGTCTAGGTTTTAAAGACATGCAACATGATAATGGTTATTTCTTGGGTGAAGAGAAACGCAAGATAGGTGGATGTATTGGCATTGCATAAAGGGTTTGGCAAGGGAGATTTGAGGCCTTCTTTTATCATTTTGAATGTGTAAATATGTATTGTCATAGTTTTATTTTTTTGCTAATAGCAGGCTTGATCTACAGATAAATTTCAGTGGTATGCCTTACTGATGTAATTTTTCTTTTGTTGATAATTTGTTTGTTTGGTCTTTCAACTGAACATTGCCGTTGTATCTCTTCCTATCTTCTGTAATTAAGTTCTTTCTTACAGAAAATATACCATGATCCATAAATTTAGGCATAATATCTACATATACTGAGATTGGATTGTTTTTGACCAAGATATTTGGATAGAATTCTACAGAATCGTAGTTTGAAGTATCTAACTCTCCTTTGTATTGCTTGGTCTTTCCTGCATCATTTTATAAACTTAACATATATAACTTTCTTTAGTATTGCTTGATTTTTGCCTTTATATTATAATGTAAGGTGTAATCGGTCTTATGACCGTGACGGCTTTCTCACATGCCATGCTGTGTGTTATTTATTTTATGTTATTTTTATTGAACACTCCTGGATTTTGGTATATATCATCGTTTCTCTCCATTAATGCAATTATGTTTCATGGAAGTACCTCAACATACAAGATTGAGTTTTTTGGATTACTTATCATTTACTTTGCAGCAAATGTTCATTCGTGGTTATCTATTTGTATTTCTACAGGCTCATGCTGCTTCAGCGGTGCTCAACTTCAGCGAGAATTGCACGTCAGATATTTTAACACCATATTTAGATGGAATAGTGAGCAAATTGCTTGTACTTCTACAGGTACAACAGTAGAATAATCAATACCTTTTTCGTGGAGCATAAGATTGAGCTACTACCTATACAGACTCAGTCATCATCTTGTTTTTGGGACCTAACAATTTTTTCTTGTTCAGAATGGGAAACAAATGGTGCAAGAAGGGTCCCTGACTGCTTTAGCATCAGTTGCTGACTCATCTCAGGTATATTTTTTTATTAATATTGTTAAATAGTTAACATTATGGTTTTGTTGTTATGAATGACCAAGTCTTAACACTTGGTGGATCAATATAGGAGCACTTCCAAAAATACTATGATGCTGTTATGCCGTACTTGAAAGCTATCTTGATTAATGCAACTGACAAGTCTAACCGCATGCTTCGTGCCAAAGCCATGGAGTGCATTAGTTTGGTTGGAATGGCTGTTGGAAAGGATAAGTTCAGGGATGATGCTAAGCAGGCAAGTTGCGATCTAACTCAACTCAATGACCCTATCAACTATTTGGAGTTGTTATATGAATCATGTTTTGCCTTTCTGCTCTATTAAGAGCTACATGTTATGATAGTTTTCCTTAATATTTCAGCCCATTTTAGTTTTTTGATCTTCTCCTTCCCTAGCATCATCCCCAATGTTAAAGGTGTGCCTAGGCTCCAAAAAAGCCGTAGGCTCGTCAAGGCTCAGCTAGAGCGCCTCATCCTACTACAGGCCAGGCCCCATTAATCAGGCTCGCATAAAGCCCCCAGGCTCACGCTTTTTTGCCTTGTATTTTGTAATCATTTATTCATATCATTTTCCTTTTTACTTAATGACCACTAAATTAAAAGGTTCTATATCATATGTCATATTGTTTAACCTTATGAAATATTTGGCAAATAAATTTATGGTTCACTACTTTCATTAACTGCAATTACTACTTGATTATGAATATATATTATGAATATTTCACATGGAATTTTGACATGACTTAATATTTAATTGGCTTTCTTATTCAAGGTTATGGAAGTGCTCATGTCGTTGCAAGGATCTCAAATGGAGAGCGATGATCCTACAACAAGTTACATGTTACAAGTATGTGGTTAATATTGAACTATAAGCAAGGGGAATATTCACAATATACCTCTTAATCTCTTATACGTTCAACCTCTTTGTATGGTAAAATTATAATTATGTTGTAGGCATGGGCCAGACTCTGCAAGTGCTTGGGACAGGACTTTCTACCTTATATGAATGTTGTCATGCCTCCTTTGCTTCAGTCCGCTCAACTTAAACCCGATGTGACCATTACATCCGCAGATTCAGATAATGAAATTGATGAATCAGATGATGAAAGGTGCGTCTTCTTTCTTGAAGTTCCATTTCATATTTGGACAGTAAAAGAAGATTTGAAAATATAGATAGCTTGTATATCATTTTTTTAGCAAGTTCATGGCAATGTGGTTTAAAGTTATTCCCTGATAGTGATTTTGTTGAACTTGAAACATGTAGTACTTTACCTAGATATTAGTATTTGGTACTGTTGCAGTCTTAAAATATACTTGCATCCAAGGTCAAACTATGGAACAGCCGTTGTGCAACAGTTCCATTAACCTGTACTAACAGATGTTGTGGTTGTATTGAATTTCAAAGGTGTAACAATGGTTGTGGTCGTTTTACTCTTCAAAACAAAAAAATCTAAAGGATCTAACCTTAGATCTTGAGCTAAGACTTGATTTTATGGTTATACACTTGAATATCAAGTTTCAACCTTGTTCAATTTTTATTTGTATTTTGTTTGAGTTTTTTTACTTGGATTGCTTGAAGATATATCTATCTACACCAACCCACATTAGACCTATATACATACGCACACCCTTTCATTATATAATTGTTCGACATTGAGACAAGAATGTTTAAATATGATTTTTGGGCAGCTTCAACAATTTTCATCCTTAAGGTTCCTTGGATTGGAGGATTTCAAATGAATGGATTTAGGATTCAATTAAGCAAGAAATATAGCTTGATGGATTTGATAGGATTCAAGTGAATGGATTTGAGAGAATTCTATGTGTGGATTTTGAAGAACAAGGTGTAACGGAGTTATTTGAAATCCATGCTGTCAAGGATCAAGTTACCCAATGATTGTAATAAAATATTTATCCTATAGGCTATAACTCTAATCTAACATCATCTTGAGCTTTTTAATCCAACTTCAATATCCTACCTTTTATGTGAATCAAGTTCCTTGATTTCAGATACGTATATTCATTTATATTTAAGATTATAAAAGAAGTGAATGGTAAAAATTAGCAAGCGACTTGAAAACTAAGATGAAATCCACCAACGTTCTTATATGATACTAATGAATTGGAAACCATCTCATTAAAAAATTGATCTATAATCCAAATATATGGGTGACAGGTGTTAAAACGTGCATCACTATTATTCAGGGAGTTGTGCAACCAATAGAAAGGCTGTGAATCTGCTTTGCAAGTGTAAAGTCCTTTATACCCTGTGTCCGCTTGACTGCAAGTCTGCAACAACTTGAAACCGTGTGTGCAATGCATCATTTATTTTGGGAGGTGTGCAACCAAAAAGAAAGAAAAAAATGTCTTATCTATTTGCTTTCAATATATAAACTGTGCATCACTGCGACAACAATATGAAACCATGCTTGCACTTGGGTATAAGCATGCATGCATTATCACGTGTATGCATCTAATATCATCTGTATGCTTGGTAAATACATGTATTCATCGGACTTTCTTTTTGTTTAAAATGCATCATTTCTTGTCATTGGAACTTGGATGTTCCTTGTAAGCAAGGTCCAGTTGTCTTGAGCCTTCTTTTTCCTGTGCTTGTCCTCATTGTCTTTGTTAGGTATAATAATCCCTCCTTTCATATCCTCTTTCAGGGAAACTACCAACTTGAACCGAACAATTTTGTTGGCTTGAGTGGGATACATTAATTTTTTATTTTTGGTTAGCTTTGGTAAGCAATTTCTTTGGTTTTCAGTTACAAAAGGCTTGTGATTCTTCTTCTCATCCTTCTCCTTCTCCTCATACATATATACCAGAAAATCAGACCCACACTTCTTTGGCCATCAAGAAAATATGATATACGTACAGGGTCGTCCTCTCCACCATAAATGATCTAAGCCCTGCATTGACAACCATCTAAATGAGATGATTGAAGTTCATCTACGTACTCCCCTTCAACGCCCTATGAAGTATGAAGTCAAGTCACATACTCAATCCATCAAAAACTCTCTCTCTCACAACCCAACTCTCTCCGCTCTCTACACCAGTAGCTCACATGAAACCCCAAAACAACTTATCCAAAACAAAACAAAAGATTAAATCCCTTATTAATTTCCAAACTTTGTTTATTTAAAGAAGGAGAAAGAGTATGGAAGGTAGCTAGAAACCAAACAAAGCAAGCAATTAAAACGTTTCCAAATTTTGTTTGTTATAAAGGTGGAAAAACAGTATCGAAGCTAGAAACCAAACAAACAAACAAAGCAATTAAAATTGTAGTAGTGTACCGTGATTTGTAAATGGCCAAATGAGCTAGCAACATGGTTCCAAAGATGAATTGGTATGTGGTAAGAATGGAGGTTGACATACCATTGGTAGTCGCGAGTTCGTTGAATATGTTGACAGTCACACAAAACATCGTTGCAAGCAACATGAGAAGAAAGAACACGATGTTTTGTGTGGTTGTCAACATATTCAACAAACCTGACTCCTTTGCACATCAAGGTTATAATTTTTCATCATCGTTAACTTTCAAAATTTGATCCATTGCTTTTGTCACATTCGGAATCAGCCTAGGCTGTCTCATATCTTTCTTAAATCTCTAATAGGATGACTTGTTCTGTGTTGCCAAGATACTATTTAAGCACATCCCCCACTTCAGTTGTTTGGTTTTTATTGTTTGAAATTCTTTGAGAGGTGATGTTATTGGTTCCCATACCATCAATTGGTGATTGGTTTATTTAAATAATATTCTCCTACTTTATTTATTTATTAAAATCTTTTCAATTGAGCTTTAATTCTTTTCCTCAGTAAAATTTTACAGTAGATGGGTTAGTTCAGAAAAACGACTAGTGTGTGATAGCCATTCATATAAGCAACCACTTGAATTAATCTTCATGTTTAACTGATGATGTATTTTATTTAATTTCATTTCCTTGGCTGACTATCGTGTGCCACTATCAGATTCTGCAATGTTCCTCTGCATTTATATCTGTTCTCCTCTCCTCAAGTTTTCTGGTCAAGATTTGTGTGTTCTTTCTATATCATACGTAAATTATCTTGTTTATGCGTGATGTTCATCGTCGTCCATTGTGGAAAAACCATGACAAGAAAGTCTTCTGGTATAATAGAGAAGCAATTACATGATGTCTTATATCCACCTTGCTCCGATATTTGACTGTCTTATCCCTTATAGTCTCATTGAAGTATCAACATCCTTTACACCAAACATATGTTTTTTTTTTTTTTGAGTCATTAGACTCTAATTGGACCTCTTGGGGAACTGAACAAAATTTTTTCTTCTAAATTCTTTTGTACCATTCACCATATATTAAATTTGTGAAATGGGGAGAGCGAGTTCAATCTTGCCATAATATGTGAGATATGGGGAGAAGAAATTCTGGTTTTCATAACATAATGACAGAGACGTCGTTTTTGATTTTTTTTTTTGCCTATTTATGGCTTATGGTTTTTGTTTGGGGATTGAATCTCTCTGTCTTCCTCTCAAATTATATATTTGCAGCCCCCTGGTTCTTGACATCCACCACCAGGGGCGAGACTGATACTTGATTTTGATGTTTATTTCTTGCTAAACTGCATTCACTTGGCATTATATTAGGGACTATCAGGGAAACACTTATTAATTTCTTACTCTAAGCTAGATGATGGGGTTTCTTCTATTAAGGGTGATATCTCACATTTACTAGAGGGTCTCCGTGAAGCTCATTCCATGATTTTGAAGAATTTGATTGTTGATATAGGGATTTTTATATCTTAGCTTTATTTGTATTGCAGCATGGAGACCATCACTCTTGGGGATAAAAGAATAGGAATCAAGACTAGTGTCCTAGAGGAGAAAGCTACAGCTTGTAACATGTTATGTTGCTATGCTGACGAGTTGAAGGAAGGTTTCTATCCATGGATTGATCAGGTTGGATTTGAGGCAATATTTATTTATTTATTTATTTTAATTTTAAGGATGTCTACAATAGTGTGATTGATAAAGTGCTATTCATATTTGAGCAGGTTGCCCCAACTTTAGTTCCGTTGCTGAAGTTTTATTTCCATGAAGAAGTTAGGAAAGCAGCTGTTTCAGGTATGATCTCAGTTACGTTGCCTTAATTTTTTTTCTTTTCTTGATACTGTTTGAAATCTACTGACTATCTTAATGGGAAATGTTGATTTTCTGTTTATAGCTATGCCAGAGCTATTGCGCTCAGCAAAATTGGCAGTAGAGAAAGGGCTTGCTCAAGGTCGTAATGAGTCTTATATTAAGCAATTGTCAGACTACATAATTCCGGCTTTGGTAGAAGCTTTACATAAGGTGGTTGCAGTTTTTGTTACTAAATAATTTCATCCTATGCTGTGATGAGAATCTTCACGGGTGCATGATGCTTATTGGTCAGATAGTGATATATATTTTGATTGCAATTTCCTTGCAGGAACCAGATACGGAAATATGTGCAAACATGTTGGATGCATTGAATGAATGCCTGCAGGTTTGTCAGTTATTGCAATGAGTTAGACTATGTAATTTTCACATGTTGGGAGTAATCTCCCCCCCACCAAAAAAAAAAAATAAAATAAAGTGAGAACAACAATTTTGCCAGGTGGTTAATGTTGGTTGATATTATTAGATGACCAAAATATGTAAATTTTACTACAAATTCCATGGTTTGTCTGCTGCGGTTGATGATAGAAGAGGGGAGACTCCTATTGTAATTTATGATGAATTTAATTACCAAAAGAAGATTTTAGTTTTAGATATCACAATGCTAAAAATTCTTTCATTCGAATCTTACCTTTTCTCCTCTAAATAAATGTGCATTTTTCACCCTTTTCAGAGAGTAGGGACATCAACTCAGGGTTCTAAACTTCTATTCCTTCAGATGAATCCATCTAAACTTACCAAAACCATATTCCCGACTGCTTTTCCTGAAAAAACTGATACCATCTGATTGCGTCAGTATTTTTATTTTTGTTTTGTCAAGATAAATGAGGACAAATACACACATACAAATTTTTTCCTAGCTGGTGGTTTAAAATTATTTTTGATGAACCTTTTTAAAGTTTCAAAACTGTAGAATCTATACTGTCTTTTTACCCTTTAGTTTTTCAAAACGAAACTTAGCCAACATAAGCTGCTTAGTTATTAAGTTGATACCTTTCATGCTTGCTTTGTTAAATTTTACTGGGTTGAGCTTGAATGAAGATGGACAAATCTGAGAAAAACCTGAGGGGGGACTGGTCATACCTAGCTGAAGAATACATCTATTATTTTCTTCGGTTGTTAATTTACATCTGTAAAAGTTGCTGCTGATAACCATTGATCAAGTCTTAGGATTTATTTGAATTTCTTGGTTAAACTAATTTGTAGTTTGTGAACTCTGCTTTCAGATCTCTGGACCTCTTCTGGACGAAAGCCAGGTCAGAAGCATTGTCGATGAGATAAAGCAGGTGATAACAGCCAGTTCAAGTAGAAAAAGAGAGAGAGCAGAGAGGGCCAAAACTGAAGATTTTGATGCAGATGAGGGGGAATTGCTTAAAGAGGAAAATGAGCAAGAAGAAGAAGTTTTTGACCAAGTTCGTTTCAGTAACTGCTTTTGAGTGTCACATACAAGTGAACATGGTTTTACGCTTGTAATTTTAGTTTATTCTCTATGTTTTGCCTCACAAATTATTTTCTACATTCAGGTTGGCGAAATCCTGGGAACTTTGATTAAAACATTTAAAGCCTCTTTCTTGCCATTCTTTGATGAGCTATCATCTTATTTAACACCTATGTGGGTAAGTTTTGCCACAAATTACTTCTTGTTGGTACTTGAAGTTTGGTTTATTCATTTTTGTGGTGCCTTATCTTGCTTTTATAGTTATGCTAATTTTATGTGTAGTTGATTCTCTTTATGATATCCGCTCAATCTTTTAATTCTGATCTCATTGACCTGTCAATGTTGAATTTTATGCAAGCTGCTCTTTTGGCATTGTGCTTCATTTTATTTTATAAGTGCTTACTGTTTTAATGCAGGGTAAGGACAAGACACCTGAAGAGAGGAGGATTGCAATTTGCATATTTGATGATGTTGCAGAGCAGTGTCGTGAAACAGCTCTGAAGTAAGTATACGCCTGAAAATATCTATTTACGAGCATGCCATAAAATGAACCTAGCTACTTGGGCTCAATTCCTGTTCTATTCGTTTAGAAGCTTGTTTTAGATCAGTTATTGAGACAAATGAGCCCGACTTGATCATATTCTGAAACTCGTTTTTTGATGAGCTTCCTTTAGTTCAATCATAAACTAAGAAGCATTAGTATATAAAAAAAGACTATGCGATTGGAAACTTTGTGGCTTATTCAATATTTGCCTTGGGAGAAACAAGCTAATGATCATGTATTAGAGATCATTAATTATCTAGGAAGTACGGATAATAACACGAGACAAGGCTACGACACCATTATTGACATGGCCATTTGAAAAATGTCAAAAAAATAAGACATGGAATATGGCAGTAATACGTCAAAAAATTATAATAAAATATATTATTGTATACATACGTATATATTTACTCATTTTCTCCACGTTATCATGAACGAAAACACTAATTTGGAGCTTAGAGCTAGATGTTTGTCTTAAATTTTATATTAGTATTTTTAATTAATCCATACTATATTTTAAAATTGCATTGGAATCACATTCTTCTAAGAAGAATAATTACAAAATTACCTTGCTGTTAGTCCCAAACGTGCCTTTGCCATGTCCCACCTGGGGAAAAAGTTCAAATTCCAGGACACATCTCACCATGTTCTACAAGTATCAGTGTGTCCGACACGATTAATTTATTGCTTCTTTTGGGGTGGGTGCTGACTGCTGATGTAATTTATGGCTATTCGTGCAATTTAATTGTTCATTTTTCCTTCATGTTTGGACCAGATATTATGATACATATCTTCCTTTCCTTTTGGAAGCCTGCAATGACGATAACCCTGATGTTCGACAGGTATGCACAAAAATAGTAATGTTAGATTTCATGCCTCTGATTACTTTTCTTAGTGATGGCATCTGAACTATATGATCATTATTTGCAGGCGGCTGTATATGGACTTGGTGTTTGTGCAGAATTTGGGGGTTCGGTTATTAAACCTTTGGTTGGAGGTAGGATCTATTTACATGTAATTGGGCTTTGATTTCTTTCTATATTGTATTTGGGTTTGGGGGTTTGGTTTGAATTAACTGTTTTCTGATGCCCTTTTTTCAGAGGCTCTTTCAAGGCTAAACGTTGTAATTAGGCATCCTAATGCCCAGCAACCTGATAACTTAATGGCATATGATAATGCCGTTTCTGCTCTGGGGAAAATATGTCAGTTTCATCGCGATAGTATTGATTCAGTTCAGGTAGTTCCAGTTTTCTGTTCATTATAATATGTTGTATTTATGATCGCTGCTGTGCACGATATGTAAAAGTCAAAGGCAGTAAGAGTAGGAATTATCACCTTATGATTCAACGGTGGCCCAGAAGACCTTGCTTGCAAATACATATTTATCTGCCGCACACCAAAAGTTAGGAATTACGGTTTTGTTGATTTGAGTGGGGTTGAATTTAAATTAACTAAATTTGGTGTACAAATGTGGATCACATTCATTCTTTGATGCATGCTTATTGATCTTGTTGGAACTAGGTTATGTGATATTAAAACACACTGCAGTTTTTGGTTCCAAATTTTGGTGAGGTCTTCAGATCTAATCGAGGTTGAATTTAGATTTAAAATTACGCATGTGATTTAAAAATTCAATGATACACGGAATAAAAAATTGAAAAATATGTGCTGTTCAAAGCAGGGAATAAATTCTTCAATTTTTTGAAGTTCATATCCAAGCATGAAGGCTGAAGTATACAGTATTATGATTCTCCAACAATTTATTTTGACCATTCAACCTGAACCTTTTGTGCAGAAAATGTTTTATTGTACTTCTGTGATGTGATGTTAGCCACTCTGCAGCTTTATGTTACCAAGAACTTGATATCTGATCTGTTAGGCATTCAAAATCATTATTACACAAACAAAAGCATGTAACTAGAAACTGCAGCTCTAAGAAGGAAGCCCATGTAATTTTTGTTATCGACTCCTTTGTTTTCGCAAGAAAACAGAATGCATTAGATGCTGCTGTAGTCGACGGTGTGCTGATCCTGTTTCCTACAGGGTTTTATTCTAGTAGAGTTTTCTTTACATAAGATAGTTTGTTTTAATGGATCCAATTTTTATTTTTAAATTTGGAGTGGATTCTTGTGCTCGTACTTTTTACATACTTGTAGATTCTGGCAGGGTTGTCTCTTGCTTTATATATGTTCCATAAAATTCTTCCTTCATCTGATATTAGAAATGGCTTCAGTTGTCGTCTACAATTTTTTTAAGTATCTTTTGTTGGCATTTTTTCAACCTGGCTGCTGTTATTTTTTGTCAGGTTATTCCTGCCTGGTTAGGCTGCTTGCCAATAAAAGGAGATCTGATTGAGGCCAAGGTTGTTCATGAACTGCTTTGTTCAATGGTTGAAAGGTAGGGCCTTCAGTTATAGCTTTATCTTTTTAAGCACTCTTCTTCGTCTGTTTTGATTTGTCCTTCTGCAGTGTGCTTGCACCCTACTACTTTGACTTGGTTTTTTTTACAGGTCAGATAGAGAACTTCTGGGTCCTAACAACCAGTATCTTCCAAAAATTGTGGCAGTATTTGCCGAGGTGAGTGTTTTTTATTTTGGGTTTTGGGGGCGGGATGTCGCATTCCAGTAATTTAGCTTTGTCATCATATTACTATTTTTTTCAGGCATTATGAGCGGGTGTTTAGTTTGTTTCTCAAATTCAATTTAAAGAAAAAAACAAAATTATTTATTAGTAGTGGTGATTTTTAAAAATACTTCTCAATCTTTAACAATTAATCACAAAAGTTACAATCCTTCTCAAAATTGGCCTAACAATTGGTTACAGTGGGAATTTATCAACAATTGACTTCGAACTACTCAATAACCTTGTGGGGTTTGTGTATGCTATTGGAAATTTTTTTATTTGTAGTTAAGCACACATATCGGTGCAGTTTACGTACTAACAGCAAGTTTTTTGTTTATTGATGGGAACTAACTGTTGCTATAGGTTCTATGTGCCGGTAAGGATCTTGCCACAGAACAAACTGCAAGTCGAATGATTAATCTTTTGAGGCAACTTCAACAGACACTACCACCATCGACCCTGGCTTCAACTTGGTCATCATTGCAGCCCCAGCAGCAGCTTGCATTACAGTCCATCCTCTCATCATAGTATTGTTGGTGACTAGATACATCCGCTGTTCATTGGGACGTTGCTTTGTCCGGTCAGTTTGTGTCAGTCATATATTTGTTACCCCATTCTTTCCCATAAGATGTTCCCGCAATTCATTTTGCAGCAACTAGGTGTCGTCGGTTGTGTGGTTGAGTGTGAATGTCATTGCAATTGAAATGAAACCCCTTGTGTAGAATGTGTATACTAAAGAGTGTTATTCAATGGTGGGTGGGGGTACTGCATCCATAAGGAGGGTCAGTAATTGTGGTTTGTGAGGTGGTCGTCGGTTGTCGGTCAGTCAGTCGTCGTGTGAGGTTTGAAGGTTTCCGGTGAGGCAATTCTTGTCGCAGTTTTGGTCGGTCATGTTTCTGTTAGCGATTTTGATAATACTAAAAAAACTAAATCATAAACGGTGGTTTTATTTATTATATCTTGATGGTCGATATGATTGGATTTTTGGTATTTCCATACAGAGATTTTATACTTGTTGGTTCCGTTCCTATTAATTTTATATTTATTTTTTATCACCAGTTGGTAAATGTGATTCTCTTATAGGGCAATATATAAATTTCTGAAACGTGCTCAAAGTTGGTGTTGATACAGCTTCCGTTAAGTCCTAAATCTTAATATCATTACACGGATTTCTTGACGATAAAATAGGGACTGCTGGTGATGTTGAGCTTGTGCGCTTTCCTTATCATATTTTGTGCCTAGCTTTGAGGGATGCTCTTGAATGACACACTAGTTTGTTCTTTTTCGTTTGCTTGCCAGGTTTTAAAAAAACAAGTGTTGGTGATTGGCCGTGTCCATATAGTCCCAAATCATGTAAAGAAGTATAGTACCAAATCATGTAAACTTCTTTAGAGGAAATTCTGAAAGAGTCCTGAGATCTTCGTATTAAATAATCGTATTTAACTTTTTTCGGACGAGAGACTTTTTATGGACAAGAGTCATGTGACGTGACGAGAGTGGATCAAAAATTAGCATTTGTAGCAATGTTTGCCTAATGAATATGTTTTTATTTTTAACACTATAATTCAAAAGTCAGTTTGACTTTGTGGTATGTGGGTGAATTATTTCTTTGTTGAAACTAATGGATAAAAAGTTGGCATTTGCATCAATGTTTGCCCAATGATGAGGTTTTTATTTTTGACATTCGAATTCAAAAATCAGTTGTGGGTGCTAAGAATGGTCATTGGTAGTTGTTCTGATCTTATATTGCGGATAGGGACAACATAGATAAGTTGATAATGATTGAAATCGATATAATTTTACATGAAGTTTGGTAGTTTATGGCAGTGGAGATTCGATTAAAAGGAGCATGCACCATAAGATTCTACTAGTTATACCTAATACATCCTACAAACCTACAATTATATATATATATATATATATATATATATATATTGAGAAATATAAAAAAGCAAAAAGAGGTTGACGGCATTGAGGGGATTTATCTGGATGGAAGTATGGCATGTATCCAAGTGTCAGGCCTGATTCACTCCAAAACAACATTTCAGAATATAAAAAACAAGTTGTCCGGCCTTCTTCGTGTGGGCAACTCTGTTTTTAAGTTGACCAAGTGAAACCCTACTAAACCTATAACAGCAATAAGAAATTGCACACGACTCAATTTGACTTTTGTCACACTTAAATATATTCATTGGGGGCTATCCTTGTCTATAGCGAAATGACTTGCATGCCCCCCTCTGCTTTGGTCCTTTGCTTCAAATTCCTTCAATTCTATGTATGGTAAATTGAAACTCAAAATGACTATGTTTTCACACTAATTTACTATTTGGTTCTCATAAATTAGTTGTGTCTTTTACTTTGTTGGAGAGTGCTTACAATCTTAAATATGGATCATGATAACTTAGTGTACGAGGCTCCTGTTATTACTGAGTTCGGAGAGAGTCAGATCTACGCAATCATACTTCTGTATGAAGAAATTTTCGATTTCAAACTCGTGACCTTCATGCCTCGAGGAAGTAAAGTTATCATTGTTTCTAGACCCGAGACAAGTAAAAATAAAAGAAGTTGCATTGATCATAACTCAGCACTCCAAAATTTAGGGCGAAATTAGACATTTAACTAACTATGAAAAGCTTGGCACACAAACATGTATATGTCACAGAAATGAACATTTTGGAGTGACCAGCCATGAACATTGAGAAATCAGTCAACCATAAAGAAGGAACAAATTCAACTTGACAACCAGACAAGCAAAAAAAGACGAGGCACCCCACTATCTTGAGACCCCTATAAAACCCTCCTTTATCTTGCCTTTTCCAACCCAAAACCTTCTCTCATTTCCCTCACACACAACTCTTCTCCTACAATGGAACTTCAGTTCCAAAAGCACCAAAAACAAGGCTTTTCAACAACACCAGCAGCCAAACAAAACACCTTCAAGGAGAGAAACAGAAGCACTTCCTCCAACAAAAGCAAGTTTGTAGGTGTGAGACAAAGGCCTTCCGGCAAATGGGTGGCAGAGATCAAGAACACAACTCAGAAGATCAGAATGTGGCTTGGGACATTCGACACCGCTGAAGAAGCTGCAAGAGCTTATGATGAAGCCGCTTGCCTCCTCCGCGGTTCCAACACCCGAACCAACTTTGTCAGCACCCATGTCCCTCCTCCCAACTCTCCTCTCTCCCAGAAAATCAAAAACCTTCTCTATCAAAAGAAAGCCATAAAACACAACTCTCCTTTTACCACCAAAAAGACCAGCATTGAAACTAGTACTGCAATTAGTACTTCACATAGTAGTGGTGGTTATGTGTGTAATTCTAAGGGTTCAAAACAAGAGACTCAGATGTTTGATGATGCGTATAAACCGGATTTGAGCAACTGCATTGGAGGATTTGAAATGGGCAGTTGTCAGTTTGATCATCCAGGAGGGATTACAAGTGAATTCGACCGGTTTCTTTTGAGCCAAGAAGGGTTTGATCAGGTGCCAAAAAGAGTTGGTTTGGTGTGTGATGAGATAGTTAGTGAGCCTCAGATTCCAGAATTTGAACATATGAAGGTGGAGAGACAGATATCAGCATCACTCTATGCAATGAATGGAGTGAGTGAGTACTGGGAGAATGTTCATGACTCTGGTGATGCTTTCTGGGATCTTCCTATGCTGTCTCAAATGTTCTGCCCAAGTTAAATTCTCTCCTCTCTCTCTGTTTTTTTCTATAGAATATATATATAGGTAGCTCCATTTGGTAAATGGAATGAATGAGTTCTGTTTTTGATTCTAGTAATTGCAGTGGGGATTATCCTCTGATATAAAAGTTGTAGTTTTTATTTGCTGCATCGATTACGTCGAGAAATTATTACATGGTGTCGGAACTATTGATTCGGAGTCAATCATTATCCGACACTTAGAGTAAATGTATCGTGAATGTGTTAGTTTTATTGAATTTTTTATTTTGGTACTAATTTTTCGAGTCTCTTTTATCATTCAAACTTGACAAAGTGTTCAGAAAAAAGTAGATGGATTGTTGAATTTACTCTCTCTCATTCAATTTTGTTTCACTTAAAGGTTGAAGAACTTCAAAGAATGAACTTGGCATTAATCGATGGACATTAGCTCAGCTAGCATGATCTCTCCTACCAATGGTGATTGGTTGGACTAATATGATCAATAATGTTCATCGCATGAATGCAGAGAGGTTATTTTTGTGATTCGAACCTGTAACGTTATTGGGTCAAACCTACTCTCATGTAACTTAAACACACAATTGACCGAAACATGCCAGGGATAAAAGGAAAACAACAAATGGACAAAAAAAAAAAAAAATTTCTGGCTAAAAATTTCATGTTTATTACAACCAAGCTTCTGTTCTAATGATATTTTATCTTTTTTAAATTTAAAAGGTAGAGGGTTCAAGTCTCCCTAAGTGCACCGTCAGGGATGGACCTATAAAAGTATATGAGAGGGCCGACTTTAAAAATAAAAAATAAAAAAATAAAAAGGGAATTGTGAAGAGCAATAGTGGAGTTTTTCTTTAATTTTAGTGGGAGCAAATTCAAAATTTTATAAGTATACAATTTTAGAAAGTAAAATTAATGGATATAATAGCAAAAAGATGAAATTTCGGTTGTCTGCGTGTGCACCATGCGAGACCAATATATATATATATATATATATATATATATATATATATATATATACAATAATTTAAATAAATTATTAAATAAATGATCTTTCAGTTTATTTAGAAGGAATAGATTGTCAAGAGTGGAAACTAATGCTGCTTATCTTCTATTTACTTGTTATTACACCTAATTATTTTCACCAGTATTTACGGGTTGAGAATGATGTGAACGTAGAGGTGGGACTTGGGTGGGCCTAACCCAAGTAACCTGATCCTTGTCCGAAAATTTTATGAGAGTGAGCAAAGTACTTAAGACAATGGAATGTGATTGAATTTAAATTTCAAAGCCCGAATTTATTTTAGATAGGAGTTGGGAAACGGTTTTACGAACCCTACAATCTCGGAATAGAAGAATAGTTTATAAATTTTACAATTTTTAAGACTATACATATTTATGTAAAATTAAATAAAAATTAAATTATTTATAATATTATCAATCATGGATTCACAAGTGTTGAAGCAGGATTCTACACGATCCCGAAACGACACCGTTTCCCTTCAACAAAGAGGTGAACTTTGATCGACACCGGTGTGGTGCCTATCAAATCTCTCTGACGATCAAGTCATTTACTGGAGCTCTGAAGTAAAAGCAAGAATTTAATGTATTAATTGTCTCGTACCTCTTTGGTTGGTGAGATGTCATATTTATAATGATGCTCTCATACAAATTGTTGCGACTTGTTGCGATTTGAGGAGATATTTAAGGAGACTCTTCCTTTTGAATTTAAACTGTTGTGATCTACTTGTTATCAGTTCAACTGCTTCCGTTTAATTTCATACTTACGGTTGAACTACCTTATCCAATCTGTTTGGATGATCTTATTTAAATTATCATTATCAATGAGAATTCATTAATTTTGACACCCTTACTTTAAAACTTTAAAGTGAAAAATAAAATAATAAAATTTTAGCTAAGGAAACAAAATAACAAAGAATATAAGTTATTTAGTTATATAATTTACTATTTTATTTTCTTGGTTATTACTAACTTATTAGAATTTGGAATGACCCTAGAAATTCAAAAAAACCTACTAAGCTCATATAGTATGGCACGAGCTAAAAGGCAATTGATTTTTCTGGACTTGGGTTTGTTGCATGCTAAGGTGTTAGAACATTAAGTTTGGCGTGGGCTTTACCCTTAGCCCGCCCACACACACACACAAGAGTTGAGGATGATTCTACGATGTGTTGAGTTAGGCTGACGAACAGAGAGCAATAGTGATTTTTTAAAATGATTTTAGTAAGGCTATAGTGAAATTTTATAGGTATATAATTTTAAAATAAAAAGTCATATAAAACTAAAAAAATAAAAATTTAATGGGGGCAATTGCCCCACTGTTTTTTGTGGATATTGTGGATAAGTGTATATAGAATAATGCAAGATTCTAGCATATTTGATATTTTGTATTTTTTTTTTTATTTATTAACCATGATATTTTGTATAAGTTTGTAGATTAAAGAAGATTTTAGAAATTTAGAGTGTTGGTAGAGGTTGTAAATATTTAGGATATTTTTTTGAAAATTTTAGAATTATATGTTAGCCATTAATTGTAATAATATGGTAATGTCTATATATAGTGCAATAGTTTCATTTGTGTTGCCCACCAAAATGATGGGTCATATTCTTTCAAAAGCGTCAGTGTTTCAACCAGACAACTAAATAAGATGTTACGGGAAAAGCGTCAGTGTTTCAACCAGACAACTAAATAAGATGTTACTTGTCCCGTGGCACAATCGGACTAAAGATAGCACCAAAATAATTAATTGGTCTGCCTATAAAAAAATAACACTATTAATGTAATTATAATTATAAATAACACTCTAAAGCTAAATATTTTTCCCTAAATGTTATTATGATAAAAATTAACAAATCCTTGAATATTATCCAAACTTTTTCATGAATTCCTCTTGGTTTCCTCAAAACACACTTTTATCCGATTTTTGGTCCACTAAAATTTCACCTAACATACCTCTTTGTCAACGATTTCTGATTGAGCGTTGACCAAGCTTGATCTCGAACAAAATGGTTTGGCAATTCTTCCAGTAAGGAAGAACGATACGACTTTGAATGTGTTTGTTGTACTCTGTCTTCAGAGTCTTCAAAATTGTTAAATTTGAGGAGGGACGATATGATTTCGAATGTGCTTGTTGTTTTTCGTCTCCAGAGAATTTGTTGAATTTGAAAAAACGAATGCTGTGGTGGTTGTTCTTCTCTTTAAAGGCTTGGGTATTGAAAGAACAACAGGTTTTGGATTTTATCTGAGTCTTGATATTCTCTCCATCAATCTTAATGTTCTCTATCTATTTTCTCCACCCTTCTACCTCTATTTATAGGCTTCATGAAAATGTAGAATTGTTAATTATCCTCAATTACATTTTATTAGAAATAATTATTTCTTCATTTAGGGCTAGTTAAATGACTTGAGATGACCCAATGTTGGTTAATTAAACAATTTAAGTTGACGCACAACCCATAATTTGCTGTGATATTGTCCGATAGCATACTAATTCCATAAGTCTAGTCAGTTGTAGATCATCTTCTTCCTTGACAAAGAAATTATGCTAAAGAACAACATGGCTGTTAAAAATCTCTCGATCACTAAATGTAATTAAACCTTGAAAAACGATGTTCATTATGAAATATTCGAGCTTTTATGAAAGAATTGGACCATCCTTCTCAAGTCAAATATTTTTTTCCAATACATACAACTTTAACCACTCATCACCCTTGATATTGTCCAATTTTGATTTTCATGATTCATTTTCCCTAAAAATTGGTGGTACTTCAATTTAGCACCAATAAAGTAGTGTATACTAGCAATACAAGTGTTAAATTATGGGTGTTTGGAGGAGAGTAGCACTCCTTATAAAGTCCTCGTGTTGCACGCCTTTTAAGAATTATAAAAAAAAAACAAAGTATTCAATTATTCATCTCTTTCCAAGTTCCAAGTCAAATACAGACTGTAAAGAAAGCTTCTTTTGAAGCCCATCTTTCCCATCTCCCACAAGATACAAGAACAAGACAATTAAGAAGGGATGACCACCAAGATTTGAAAGCAAATTTATACATCCCTCCCAAATCAACCTTTTTAAAAGCACATAAAGACAATTTCCTAAAAAACATATCCTAAAAAAGGCTATCGGTTCCACTTCCAAATTCTAAGGAATATCAAATATGAGTTTTAAATAGACAAGTTTTAATGCCTTGTGTTCCTATAAGCTGTTTGTCAAATCAAACACGCACAATTGCATTACAAGTCTGGTTTCAAGCCCGCCCTTTCCGGCGGCTTAGCAAAATATAACCACCTTGTCGACAAACAACAGTAGGCAACTTTAAACTTCTCAAGAAGAAGCATATATATATATATATATATATATATATCACATCAAAACAATGATCAAACTGCAATAAAACGAATTAAGTGCAGGAAATTGATTTAATAGGGATGATGATGATGGAGGTCGATCACCCCAAGGAAAGAAAAAGGTATCAAGCTTCTTTCATACCACAAACATTTTTTCAACCACAACACAGAACAAGAGGCAATTTTAACAAATTTCTTAACACGGACAAGAAAAGAAATAGAACATTACATAGACAAGAGTGTGAAAGGGTGAGGAGCAAAACCCTCCTCGGATGTTTACCAAACCATTCCCAGACAAAATGACTAGCAGAATTACCTCAGTAATCTTCGCCCTCTTCTTCGTCATCCACGCCTTCAGCACCAACTTCCTCGTAATCTTTCTCGAGAGCAGCTAAATCTTCACGGGCCTCAGAGAACTCCCCTTCTTCCATGCCTTCGCCAACGTACCAGTGAACAAATGCCCTCTTCGCATACATGAGATCGAACTTGTGATCAATGCGTGAGAACACCTCTGCCACTGCTGTGTTGTTGCTGATCATGCACACAGCGCGCTGCACTCGGGCAAGATCACCCCCGGGTACCACTGTTGGAGGCTGGTAGTTGATACCGCATTTGAAGCCAGTCGGGCACCTGTGAAATCCAAAAATCAAACCACCTTTCAGATTGGACAAAAAGATGCAATCCAAAAAGCATTTGGTGCTTGCCAAAAAACCCACACACTAGAAACATGTTCTGCTACTTAATTTATGGATTACACACCATGATCATTATATTCATATAGAGTTCACTGATGTATTGATGGATGAATCAGAAACTAATCCTGCTCCAATTACAGTCCCTATACAATTTGAACAAGTCTTACAAACATGATGTTGAGAGTTAACCCAGCTTAGAGCAATAGAATTGAGGTCACCAGCCCCAAACCCACTACCACCATTCGCCTTCTCATCTTTGCACTTGTTTTTGTACTCGGTGACTCTTGCATGTGTGCTTTTGTGTGTATCTTAACATCATTCTAATAAACACATTTAAGTTCAGAAACTTGCATGCACATATATATGGGCAATCTAAACCTAATGTGGCGGCAACTATAAGGTGATTTGTCTTCTAGAATGAAGCCAGTCAACTACAAGAAGTTGTTTCTATCATGTAAATAGATTCTCCTCGGGAGAAAATAGACTGACAGCTACATTTTATCAGAGAAATCACATAAAGAGCCCCCTATCCATGCTGATACAAGCACAGAGCAAAATCCAAATCCCAGGAAATGGTAATAAAAAGAACTCACCCATTGGTGGGCCCAGTGAAACCCAATGTGCTAAATAGATCTAATTTAAAATTTGCAAACATAACTTGGATGCTAAAAGATCATACCCAGTGAAACCCAAAAGGCTGAATAGATCAAATTTCAAATTGAAAACACAAATTCCATGCTAAAAATTTGTTTCCTAATAGTTCACTACATTCATATCATTCAAAGAAAAACACTTCCAAGACAATTTGAAGTTTAAAATTATTAAATTCTAAATCATCTTAGAAATCATCATTCTAGTATCGTTTGCCAATTTATATGCATTTTCTCACCAGTCAACGAACTGAACAGTCCGTTTGGTCTTGATAGTGGCGACAGCAGCATTAACATCCTTGGGAACAACATCTCCACGGTACATCAAGCAGCAGGCCATATATTTCCCGTGCCTTGGATCACATTTTGCCATCATGCTCGAGGGCTCAAACACAGCATTTGTGATCTCAGGAACTGATAGCTGTTCATGATATGCTTTCTCGGCTGAGATAACAGGGGCATAAGAGGAAAGCATAAAATGGATACGTGGATATGGAACAAGGTTAGTCTGGAACTCAGTAACGTCCACATTAATGGCTCCATCAAACCTTAAGGAAGTGGTCAAGGATGATATGATTTGAGAAATTAATCGGTTCAGATTGGTGTAAGTTGGCCTCTCAATGTCTAGGGATCTGCGGCAGATCTCATAAATGGCTTCATTGTCCAAGAGCACCGCCACATCTGTGTGCTCAAGGAGGGAATGCGTAGAAAGAACACTGTTATAAGGCTCCACAACTGCAGTTGAAACCTGCAATCAACCACACAACAATTAAATTAACTAAAAAAGTTATAGTTTATGTTAAACAATCCTTTTCTAGTTCTTTGTCCATATGTTTGGTAATTTTTTAGAGCTCATCACAGTTAACAATCATCATAATGATGTTACAATGTTCACTACTGAAACCATATCCCATGTGAGTAACCCATATAAATAGTGAACTTATCAGAGATTGAAAATCTAGAATTGGGAACTGTAAGCACCTGAGGAGAAGGGTAAATGGTGAATCCAAGCTTTGACTTCTTTCCATAGTCCACAGACAAGCGTTCCAACAACAAGGACCCCAAACCAGAACCAGTACCACCACCAACAGCATTGAAAACTAAAAACCCTTGCAATCCAGTGCAGTTGTCAGCTAACTTACGCACTCGATCGAGACATAGATCAACAATCTCCTTCCCCACTGCAGAATGTCACCAAAATGAGTTCAAGCCCACATAACAGACATGTACAAGTGCTAACTTATGAATTGTACAAATATTGTAGTTACCTGTATAGTGTCCTCTTGCAAAATTATTGGCAGCATCTTCCTTTCCAGAAATAAGCTGTTCAGGATGGAAAAGCTGGCGGTAAGTCCCTGTCCTGACTTCATCAATGACGGTTGGTTCCAGGTCAACAAATATAGCTCTAGGTACATGCTTGCCCGCACCGGTCTCACTAAAGAAGGTATTAAAAGCATCATGTGCAACACCCACAGTGTTGTCACTGCAAAAAACCAAGAATAGATTGTGAGGAATCCACTACAAATATAAAACCAAGATAACCAGATAAGTTGCAGAAATATACAAAGCATACACGAAAAATGACATTGAACTCAGAACTTCTGAAATTGAGGAATAACAAAGACTGTGACCAAAAAACACAAGGTTTCAGCTCAAATTCATTTGTCACTAAATATATGCCAATGTGATAAATTCTACATTCTACAAATCCTGATTAGTCATCCAGAACTGTTTCCCATCATTTTTCTCTCATTTCAAAACAAATTTTCTGATAAAATTGTCATTATTGTCCTATTGATTTCGAAGTGCCATAGATATGTTATGTAGGATTCTGAGTCGAGTTAACTCGGAAATTTGAGACCCTGAAGAAACAAAAATCCCCAACTATATTGACTCTCATTCATTTTTTCAAAACTCAAGACAACAAACAACATAATATCAGCTGTAATTTTTTACTTTTTCTTTTGAAAGAACAGATTTAACCTAATCCACAATGAAACAACTAATCTACCCTCCACTTTATAATGGATCAAGAATACTACATCATTACAAACACCAATTAATGAAATTAAGGGTTTTATAACCAAAATATTATGATAATATCAAAAAAAATTGTCAATGTGGCAATTAGACAAGAAAATGGGAGTTCATTCACATCCATCAAGAAACATCATTAAGACAAGCAACTTAGTTATTAATAAAAAATAAAATTAAAAAAAAGACCAGAGAGAGAGATTCGAAACAAAAAACTGCAGATCCGTCAAAATCATCACAAACCAGACGAATTTCAGTTCAACTTCGATCAATTTATAGACGTCCATAGAAATCACAACACCAAACCAAAAAAACTTGATAATGAAAATCAGAAAGAAATATAGATCAGTACTTCGATCAATCAAGTAAACAGCAAGCAAATAGGTTCAGATTTATCGATCAATTCCAATTTACATGTACCAAATCGAACAAATAACATGCTAAATACCCCCAAATTTAATACATTACACATACAAACAACCCAAACATTTATACACACAAAGACGAACACATACCTAAATGCATACACGCAGAGATATAAATCTAGGCATCATTCATCAGCTCGATTCACACACACACACACACACACACAGAAATGATAATTACAACAAAAAATGCTAAATAAAAATAACAATAATGCAAGAACAAATACATGAATATATATATATATATATAAGTAGATACCTAGGCATCATGCCATCGGGATGAATTCCATGTTCGAGACAATAGAGCTCCCAACACGAATTCCCGACCTGAATACCAGCTTGCCCTATGTGAATGCTTATGATCTCTCTCATCTCTTTGTTTCTCTCTCTAGATCGATCTGCACAACAGCGATTTTACTCAAAACAACAACCCTACCAGGCTACCACTCCTCAACTCTCTCTCTCTCTCTAGATTTTCTCTCTCTAGCTGTTTCGATCCGGAGAAAAGCTTATATCTCTCTCTTTGGGACGAATTATATAGTATAAAATTAGGACCGACGAATACAAAAACCACCCACTTTCTCCCTCTATATCTATAATATCTCTATACATGTATCTATGTATAGACAGTGTGTACTGTGTAGCTTTTTTAAACCGTATTTGATAAATGTTTGGCGTCCGAGAAATGGCCTGCCATTTGGCTCCAGCCTTTCACTGGTCCCCACCAGAACAGCCGTTGTTGCTTTCGCCGGCCTACCTGTGCAATGACCATCCTGACCCTTATTTTGCAAACCGCGAACGGTTCGAATTTTGATCCCAATTTGACAAATTGTTAGACAAATAAATCTAATAATTTTTATTTTTATTTTATTTTTTTTTCATTCAGGTTTTATTTGTCTTTCAGGTTTTTTAATTATTATTTTTATTTCTTTTGACATTTTTAACAAAAAGAAATTTTTTTACATCTTCTATTAATTAAATTATCGAACCAGATATTCCATTAATAACAAATGATTCATTTTACTTATATGGAATTTGAATTGTATCTGGGAAAAGGATTCATTTACAAATTTATTTTTGGGAGGGAAAATTTGAAAGTGAATTAAGAAGTGAGGGTAGAAAGGGGAATTCGACCAGATGGGACAGCCATGACCATGTGCCGAGAACAAGTGTTACTTGTGAGAGTAGCGGTGGCTGTCACTGGATCTCACCAAATGCTTAGTTGTTTTTGTTGCTTCAATTAATATGTATATATGAATGTGTATATGTATTTTATTTTATTTATTTTATTTTGGGTGAAATAGCAAAGCTATTTTAAGATAATAAAAAAGAGATTTTGTTAGATTGCAAGCTATTGTGAGGTAAGGGAGATGAGTCTATAAATAAAAGTTAAAAATAAAAAATGCCCAACTGTGATTTGTTTGACCATTGAATTATAAGTCAGTCAAGAGTGCAATTTGGGGGGAATAATTTCAACCCAATCTATCCAATTGACAACTCTCTTTCTTTTCTCAATTAAAAGCAATAGTTGGGGTTTTACCCAATGAGATTATAGTGCGCCCAGCTAGGGATGGCAAGAGTTGTTTCGGGCGCGGATTTCATTTTTGTTTAATTTTCTTATTTTTATGATTCAGATTTTTCAAAGCAACCTTATCACCATTTACATAATCGATTTCTAAAATCGTCTCAAACGAAGCGAGCCTTGCAGGGTGAAAATTTTTGTCATCCTCACTTGCGGGTCTCTTTTTTCACAAGACTTAAGACATGGAACAAAATGAGGGATAAGGTTTCCTTCCGTGTGTATATATGCTTAACTTATTTTAGTAATATATCATAGTATATAAGAGTAATTTAATAAATTTATAGTATATTTGTGGCAGGACTGAAAGGGGCAACCCTCCCTCGAAACCGCCCCAATACTTGGTGAGTTTTTCAAAGTAGTCCCCATTCCTTTCTCAATTTACATTATTGGTTCCTTAAAATTGCCCCAGACGAGGCGGAGCAGGCTCCAGCCGCTATGGGAATTTTTGACATCTCTACACCCAGCTTCTCGAACAGTGTGTTCGAAAAACCTCTCCTTAATTTATCAGGAAAAAAAAAAAAAAAATTAAAGCAACCGTTATTCATACTACCCGTCTCTAATATGAGTGTAGGACTCGGACTATCAGCCTCTTTAGCTTTGAAGACGTTAGAAAATCTTTAGCGACGAACATATTGATACAATAGTAGTTTAATGTGTGGTGTTAGAAAATTTTTTATTTCTTTTTTTCTTATTTAAAACTTATACACTCATTTTGTCAATTTAAACCCTCAGACCTTGTACAATAACTGTAGACAACAAAACAATATGAAATTTATTGAGAGTTCCTGAAGATGTATAAATGATGTGAATGCAACATTGAAGATGAAGCACCTGATTATTGCTACTATATAAAATAAAATTGGCTAGGCTGTTAACTTCACCTAATTCTCTATCACATGCACAGTTGCAAACACAAACAAAATCAATGAAGCACATACAAATCCAAGCTCTGTGGGTGTGAGAGAGAGAGAGAGAGAAGATAAGGTTGCCAACTGCCAGGGCCTTCCACACATAGATATATATGTATTATGTATATATATTGTATGATTCTATTGCAGGGTGTTGGACCAGCAATGTCAGGTACAACAACTATGAAATGGACCTTAATAAGTTGGCCTTCACATGGCTACTTGGCTAGCTATATTCCTTCATGTTCATGCCTTCAGTATTTGTTGATTATTATAATTTTCTCCTTTCATCATTTTTTTTTTTTTTTTACTCATTTTATTCCCAATACCCATTACTCAAAAATGATATAAAAAAAACTGATAAGGTAGTGTATGAAATAGAGTGGGATTAACCCAAAATGTATTTGCTTTGAAATTCCTTTTGAGGAGTTTGGACTCCAATTTTGAATCTAAATTTGAAAATAAGTGAAGTGTGATTATGGATTTGATGTGTATGATTACTAAGATTAAAATATTGACCAAGATTTAGAGTTTCATGAATTCACTAATGAAAAATAGTAATTGAAATGGGTTGGGTATGGTATATAGGTGTAATGTATCAGGTGGGCGCTTGTCCATTTATTTAAAAGCTTAAACTGTTGGGTAATGATTGTGTACCTATCCCATTTATACACTTTTCAATTCTCATTCGGATTCGATGTGGGACAAGTCTCATTTGTGAAATTCTCCCTCACCCGAACTCGCGCAATGACCTTGTTGTGGTCGGGCCACTCTATTTACCCGAGAAGTATACCTGAACGTTTTCGGACTGGGCACTTGGTGTGACACCAGATCAAGTACTGGGTCTGACTCTGATACTAACTGTAACGGGTGGACGCTTACCCATTTACTCAAAAGTTTAAACTGTTAGATAGTGTTGCATATCTCCCCATTTATACCATTTTTCAATTCTCATCCAAATCCGACGTGGAACAAATCTAACTTGTAGCATCTAACCATTTGGCATTACCTTAACAACCCATTATTAAGAGAGAAAATAAAAAATAAAAATCCAAAGTTATTGCCTAATTGATTTCTGTAATATATAATGGTGAAAGAAGCAGACTAGATATTTTATGCTGAAGTTTTATATTTTAGATATACACCCAAATTTAGATAGTTAAGAGATTTCATATATAATAAATAGTAGACCGTGCTTCTCTGAAACAATGTTTTTGAAGGCTGTGTATAATAATCAAATACATTTTTCCCCTTTGAATTGATTTAGGCTTTGTTTCGAACTAATTATTTTTGGATTTGAAATAAAGATAATATTATACTATTTTTGCCCTTGTTTAAATGATAAATGAAACATTTATTTTATTATAAAATATATTTCAAAGTTACATCAAATAGACAAACAACGTGAATGACTACGTGATAGAACTAAAACATTAATTAAAAAAAACCAACTTATTCAACTACCATCACCAACATATTTTAAAAAAATAATACTAAAATGTAAACTTAAATCTAAGCATTGATTTAATTAATATTTTAAATAGGTTCATTTATTAATTTTTTTTAAAAAAACTAACTTATTCATCTACCGTCACTTGAAAAAAAAAAAAAAAAAAAATCTACCATCACCAACATATTAAAAAAAAAAAAAAAAAAGAATACTAAAATGTAAACTTAAATCTAAGTAAAATAAATTTATTTATTAAATACTAAAAGGATATTGTCCGTTTTGGACCTGAGTCTGTACGGTTTTACTAAGGCCTCGTATTAATAGAAAATTATATTATCACATATAAGCACTTTATATTTTCGTTACCCAAATGATGTGGGATTGTGCACCCATAACTAGCCTGCTAGTGCCTCACATCGGCCCACAATACATTTGTCTATAAGGTCGTCACAATCACCTTTTTTAGGGCTCAACGTCCTCGTTGGCTACACTTATGACTGGATGGAGTTTTGATACCTGCTACATTACCAAGTACAACATTCTAGAATAAAACGAGTCTCCTTGTTGCATTTACTTTGAACGTATTGGTAGGGCTTGCTTACCGAAGTAGTAGTTGGGCATTCATCACAGCAAAAGTGAGCTCTTTTTATGCTTTGTTCGGAAGCAAGCGTGTTTCCAAATTCAAATCCCATCAAATTCATTATTCTATCCATTATTCAAAACACAGGGGTCTTATCATATCAATATAAAAGAAAATTTTCATTGGTGAAAATTTAAAAAGTGAAGCATAAGAGTTTCAATAAATTCATGAGAAATTGTCATGTGGTTTGAGACACGTGTCCAGTCATAAGAAAAGTGAATTCAAATAATTAAATGAGCTATTATACAGAAATTTTTTTCAACACCAATATTAAAAAGAAAGTGATTCTATAGAAAAAGAAAGTGATCCTATTTATAGAAACTATGTAATGTGTATTAAGAGCTAAAAAAAGGTTTAATATTGTGCAATATTTTAAAGAATTTCAAAGGGTCCTACACATCCACCAACTATTGATATGGCATCATTAGTAATTGAGAGAATCCAATCTAATAATTGGTGGGTGTGCAGGATCTCTCATTTCCTAAAAAGAATCATTGTCTAATAAATATTTCCAATGCGAAAGACAGACTTACCATCCATTGTGACATTTCCAAATTCTGCGAAAATTCACTGCCAGAGCAGAGAAATTTTACGAAAACTCTGCATTTCACAGAGTCAAAATCAAATTCATCAAACCATGGCAATAGAAGTTGTGCCAATCCCACAGAAGAAAGAGATCCATCAAACCCTGTGATAAGAAAAGGCACCAAACAAAAAAAAAAAAAACTTGGATTTTACAATTTTTAGAAGTATTTATAATGTACAACTGATGAAACATAACAAACTCTAGTGAGAAAACTAAAGCTGTGCTCAAAAAGATGTATGTGCCTGCCTATGTAGGTTTCAAATGTTGTCTGATCATGTAATAACGCAACCAATATGGCAGAGTAATAAGCAAAACACTTCCAAGTAACTCATCAACAATGGATGTTTTCACGAGTCTTTAGCACTGTAAAAAATAACACAATTAGACTCAGAAAGTTGAAGGATATCAATTAATTAACAAAACAAATCCCTAAATGTTATCATTTTAAAATGAACTTACGTTAATCAAGGACCCTGAAACAAATCTATGAAAAGTTTCCAATTAATTAGTTCTTGAGAAAGACTTCTTATGATCTTCTAAAGAAAATCCTTGAAACCCAATAACTCATTCCTCTTTGCTGTGGCAAACCTCTTCTCATTCGTCTCTTTTTCTTCTACAAGTAAGGTTCAACAACTTAATTTATTACAAATATCACTGTCACCCATCTTCTTTATAGAAAGTAAGTAGCCTAAGACAGATCAAATCACAAAAAATCAAACTATATTGATTAGATATGAATTGTTCCCTTCATTAGCATAAACCGCAAATGCTGATACAAATAGCAACGGATCAAAGTATTAAAACATGAACAAAACTCTTGAAAATCACAATGAATTGGATTGATGTTTGCAAACCAAAGGAGTATGGAGGGTTGGGGATCCCAAGTCTGGCTGCCCTCAACAAGAGGATTTCTATTCTTGGGCACATATGGAATTTGTTCCATGACAATGGTCAGTCTTTATGGTTTGAGTGGGTGCATTCAGACATCATAAAAAGCAAGAACTTCTGGTGTGTTAAGCCCTCTAAACTCAATCTCATCATGAAATTGGAGAATGATCCTAAAGCTGAGAGGCCTTGCTAGGCCATTTATCAAGCACCATTTGGGCAATGGGAAGGATATTTCTCTATGGCAATGATTATTGGCTTCCTATGGGTCCTTTAGACCAAAGAGTTGATCCTGATCAGCTCATTGCTAGTTCTAGATGGAGGGAGGATGCAACTGTGTCTGTCCTAATTAGGCATGAGCAATGGAGGATTCATCATCCTTTTCGTGCGATGGTTCCAACCATTGATGGTATTGACCAGCTGCCCCATGCTGATTGTAATGACAAATTCATTTGGTCTTTATCCCTACTGGGGTGTTTAATCTTAAGTAAGCATACATACCATGCTCTCCTCGATCCCATGGGTAAATAACATTCAGCTCTCCAAATTTGTTCCAATACATGCATTCAGACTCGAGACTAGAGATAGGACTCGTCTTTATAATTCTTCCATCTCAATTTATTGTTCACTATGTCCTGGAGGTGTTGAATCTCATGACCGGCCACTTGTTCTTTTGAGTGCTAATTCTCCAAAACTATTTGAAATAGGTTAGGTATGGTATATGGGTGTAATGTAACGGGCGACCGTTTAGTCACTTACTCATTTGTTTAAAGGTTTAAGATGTTGGGTAGTATTGAATATCCACCCGCTCATACATTTTTCAATTCCCATCCTGATTCAATGTGGGATAAGTCTTACTTGTAAAATTCTCCCCCACTCGAACCTGAGCAACGCCCTTATTGCTATCAGGCCACCTTACCTACCCGGGGAGCAGACCCCGAATGCCTCTGGATCGAGCGCTTGGCGTGACACCTAATCAAGGATTAGGTCTGACTTTAATACCAACGCGTGAGCGCTTGTTCATTTACCGAAAAACTTAACATGTTGGACATTGTTGTATACCCACCTATTTATATATCTTTCAATTCTCATCTGAATCCGACGTGAGGCAAGTCTCACTTGTAACATCTAAGCATTTGGCATGACATGAGCAATCCATAGTTAAGAGAGAAAATAAAAATCCAAAGTTATTACCTAATTGATTTCTGTAATATATAATGGCGAAAGAAACAGACTAGATATTTTATGCTGAAGTTTCACTTGTAATCCAAAGTTTCACTTGTAACATCCTCCTTCTCCCGAACTCACGCAATGACTTTGTTGCGGTTGGGCCACTCTGCTTACCCGAGAAGTGTGACATCAGATCAAGTACTGGGTCTGACTTTGATACCAACTGTAACGGGTGGACGCTTACCTATTTACCCAAAAGTTTAAACTGTTGGATAGTGTTGCATATCCCCCATTTATACCACTTTTCAATTCTCATCCAAATCCGACGTTGGACAAATCTAACTTGTAGCATCTAACCATTTGGCATTACCTTAACAACCCATTATTAAGAGAGAAAATAAAAAATAAAAATCCAAAGTTATTACCTAATTGATTTCTGTAATATATAATGGTGAAAGAAGCAGACTAGATAATTTATGCTGAAGTTTTATATTTTAGATATACACCCAAATTTAGATAGTTAAGAGATTTCATATATAATAATTAGGGTAAAGTACACTAACACCCCCTGAGGTTTGATAAAAGGACACTCAGATGAAAATTAAGCTATTTTGGGACAAAGACACCCCCTTATCAAATTTACAATCCAAACAGAGCTTAAAATTCCGTGAAAAGTCAATTTTACCCTTCACTATTTAATTAATTATAATTATACAATATCAAAATAATTAAATGACTAAATTACCCTTGCCCCCTCTCTCTAAAATACAGCGTTTCTCTCTCTCTAAAATACATTGTCTTTCTCTCTCTATACACAGCCACAAAGAATAGGCACACTCTCTCTCTATACACAGCCGCAAAGAAAAAAATAGACCAAGAAAGAACAACACAACAAATTTCTTCAGTGTATATATATGAAACGAGTGGTATATATATATATAAACACAGAAAAAGAAAATTGGGTATGGCTTTTGGGTGTTAATTTTCAGGTGGGATGGTGTTGAAACGAGTGGTGGTCGGTGGTGGTGGTCCGGTGATGATGCTGGTATATAGGGGTGTGGGAGCGAAGCCAATTGTGTGGCGGTAGTGGTGGTGGTGGGTGTTGTGGCGGCGGCGGCTGCAGTGGGTATTGAAGGAAGAAGAGGATTGTAAGCGCGTGAAGTCCACGCGATTTGCAGATCTGAAAACCACCGTCAGCGCCTTTGTTGCAACCACCGTCGCCGCCTCTGTTACAACCACCGTCGACACCTCTGCCACCGACGACATCATCATCATCTAATTCACCAGTGTTATTCTCCTTGACGACAGCTCGTTGCCGCCCGTCGCCGCCTTGTATGTATGGATATATATATGTTTGTATCTGTATACACACACACATATATGTGTGTGGATATATATGTGTATATGTGTGGATATATATATGTGTGTATGTGTCTATATGTGTGTCTATATATATGTGTGTGTGTGTCTATATGTGTGTATATATATGTGTGTGTGTGTCTATATGTGTGTCTATATATATGTGTGTGTGTGTCTATATGTGTGTATATATATGTGTGTGTGTGTCTATATGTGTGTTGGTGTTGCAGGAGGAGAGAACCGAGAGAGAAGAGAAAAGGAAAGAAATAGATTAGTAAGGTTAGAAAGGTCATTTTAACATTTAAATTAGTCAATTTAAAAGTTAAAGGGCAAAAATGTCAATTCATTACCATTGGGGTGTCTTTGGTAAGTGTATCAAACTTGAGGGGGTATCTTTGTCCCAAAATAGGCTAAGTTTCATTTGTCTGTCCTTTTAGCAAACCTCAAGGGGTGTTAATGTACTTTACCCTAATAATTAATAGACCGTGCTTCTCTGAAATAGTGTTTTTGAAGGCTGTGTATAATAATCAAAAACATTTTTCCCCTTTGAATTGATTTAGGCTTTGCTTCGAACTAATTATTTTTGGATTTGAAATGGGATTTGAAATAAAGATAATATTATACTAATTTTGCCCTTGTTTAAATGATAAGTGAAACATTTATGTTATTATAAAATATATTCAAAGTTACATCAAATAGGCAAACAACGTGAATGACTACATGATAGAATTAAAACATTAATTAAAAAAAACTAACTTATTCAACTACCATCACCAACATATTTTAAAAAAATAATACTAAAATGTAAACTTAAATCTAACCATTGATTTAATTAATATTTTAAATAAGTTCACTTATTAATTTTTTTTTTAAAAAACTAACTTATTCATCTACCGTTCACTTGAAAAAAAAAAAAAAAAAAAAAAAAAAATCTACCATCACAGACATATTTAAAAAAAAAAAAAAAAAAAATACTAAAATGTAAACTTAAATCTAAATAAAATAAATTTATTTATTAAATACTAAAAGGATATTGTCCGTTTTGGACCTGAGTCTGTACGGTTTTACTTTTGGGTTTAAGACCAAAAGGCTTCATATTAATAGAAGATAATATTATCATATATTAGCACTTTATATTTTCGTTACTCAAATGATGTGGGATTATGCACCCATAACTAACCTGTTAATACCTTACATCGGCTTACAATACATTTGTCAACAAGATCGTCACAATCACTCTTTTTAGGACCCAACATCCTCACTAACTACACTTCTGACTTGATCAAGTTTTGATACCTGATACATTACCAAGTACAACATTCTTGAATAATTGAGTCTCCTTGTTGCATTTACTTTGAACGTATTGGTAGGGCTTGCTTACCGAAGTGGTAGTTGGGCATTCATCACAGCAAAAGTGAGCTCTTTTTCTGTCTTTGTTCGGAAGCAAGCGTGTTTCCAAATTCAAATCCCATCAAATTCATTATTCTATCCATTATTCCAAACACAGGGGGTCTTATCATATCAATATAAAAGAAAAGTTTCATTGGTGAAAGTTTAAAAAGTGAAGCATAAGAGTTTCAATAAATTCATGAGAAATTGTCATGTGGTTTGAAACACGTGTCCAGTCATAAGAAAAGTGAATTCAAATAATTAAATAAGCTATTATACAGAAAATTTTTTTAACACCAATATTAAAAAGAAAGTGATTCTAGAAAAAAAAAAAACGAAAGTGATTCTGTTTATCGAAATTATGTAATGTATATTAAGAGCTAAAAAAAGGTTTAATATTGTGCAATATTTTAAAGAATTTCAAAGGGTCCTACACATCCACCAACCATTGATATGGCATCATTGGTAAGTGAGAGAATCCAATTTAATAATTGGTGGATGTGCAGGACCTCTCCTTTCCTGAAAAGAATCCTTGTCTAGTAAATACTTTCAATGAAAAGTTTAAAACTATATTGATTAGATATGAATATAGTTTAAAGTTGAAGGATATCAATTAATTAACAAAACAAATCCCTAAATGTTATCATTTTAAAATGAACTTACGTTAATCAAGGATCCTGAAACAAATCTATGAAAAGTTTCCAATTAATTAGTTCTTGAGAAAGACTTCTTATGTTCTTCTAAAGAAAATCTTTGAAACCCAAAAACTCATTCCTCTTTGCTGTGGCAAACCTCTTCTCATTCATCTCTTTTTCTTCTACAAGTAAGGTTCAACAACTTAATTTATTACAAATATCACCGTCGCCCATCTTCTTTATAGAAAGTAAGTAGCCTAAGACAGATCAAATCACAAAAAATCAAACTATATTGATTAGATATGAATTGTTCCCTTCATTAGCATAAACCGCAAATGCTGATACAAATAGCAACGGATCAAAGTATTAAAACATGAACAAAACTCTTGAAAATCACAATGAATTGGATTGATGTTTGCAAACCAAAGGAGTATGGAGGGTTGGGGATCCCAAGTCTGGCTGCCCTCAACAAGAGGATTTCTATTCTTGGGCACATATGGAATTTGTTCCACGACAATGGTCAGTCTTTAGGGTTTGAGTGGGTGCATTCAGACATCATAAAAAGCAAGAACTTCTGGTGTGTTAAGCCCTCTAAACTCAATCTCATCATGAAATTGGAGAATGATCCTAAAGCTGAGAGGCCTTGCTAGGCCATTTATCAAGCACCATTTGGGCAATGGGAAGGATATTTCTCTATGGCAATGATTATTGGCTTCCTATGGGTCCTTTAGACCAAAGAGTTGATCCTGATCAGCTCATTGCTAGTTCTAGATGGAGGGAGGATGCAACTGTGTCTGTCCTAATTAGGCATGAACAATGGAGGATTCATCATCCTTTTCGTGCGATGGTTCCAACCATTGATGGTATTGACCAGCTGCCCCATGCTGATTGTAATGACAAATTCGTTTGGTCTTTATCCCTACTGGGGTGTTTAATCTTAAGTAAGCATACATACCATGCTCTCCTCGATCCCATGGGTAAATAACATTCGGCTCTCCAAATTTGTTCCAATACATGCATTCAGACTCGAGACTAGAGATAGGACTCGTCTTTATAATTCTTCCATCTCAATTTCTTGTTCACTATGTCCTGGAGGTGTTGAATCTCATGACCGGCCACTTGTTCTTTTGAGTGCTAATTCTCCAAAACTATTTGAAATAGGTTGGGTATGGTATATGGGTGTAATGTAACGGGGCGAACGCTTAGTCACTTACTCATTTGTTTAAAGGTTTAAGATGTTGGGTAGTATTGAATATCCACTCGCTCATACATTTTTCAATTCCCATCCGGATTCAACGTGGGATAAGTCTTACTTGTAAAATTCTCCCCCACTCGAACCTGAGCAGCGCCCTTATTGCTATCAGGCCACCTTGCCTATCCGGGGAGCAGACCCCGAATGCCTCTGGGTCGAGCGCTTGGCGTGACACCTGATCAAGGATTAGGTCTGACTTTAATACCAACGCGTGAGCGCTTGTTCATTTACTGAAAAACTTAACATGTTGGACATTATTGTATACCCACCTATTTATACATCTTTCAATTCTCATCTGAATCCAACGTGAGGCAAGTCTCACTTGTAACATCTAAGCATTTGACATGACATGAGCAACCCATAGTTAAGAGAGAAAATAAAAATCCAAAGTTATTACCTAATTGATTTCTGTAATATATAATGGCGAAAGAAACAGACTAGATATTTTATGCTGAAGTTTTATATTTTAGATATACACCCAAATTTAGATAAGAGATTTCATATATAATAATTAATAGACCATGCTTCTCTGAAAAAATGTTTTTGAAGCGCCCTGTATAATCAAATACGAGTACTTTTTTCCCCTTTGAATTGATTTAGGCTTTCTATGGAGCTAATTATTTTGGGATTTGAAAAAGGGATTAGAATTAAAATAAAATTCCATTTATATGTTTGGAACAAATTAGATTTAAAGTTGGATTTGAAATGGGATTTGCAATAAAGATAATATTATACTATTATTACCCTTGTTTAAATGATAAATGAAATATTTATTTTATTATAAAATATATTTCAAAGTTACATCAAATAGACAAATAACGTGAATGACTTCACTACATGATACGACAGGCGTGTAGCCTAGCGGCATCAGACCTCAACTTCTCCAAAGAGGAGGTCAGGGGTTCGAACTCCAGTGAAGGCATGTGTGTGTGTGAGTACCAACTAAAAAAAAAAAAGAAAAAAAGAATTGAAACATAAAATTTATTTAACAAATTAATTTTAAAAAGAACAATTATTTATTAATTAAAAAAAAAACTAACTTATTCAACTACCATCACCAACATATTTAAAAAAAGAATACTAAAATTAAAAACTTAAGTCTAATTAATATTTTAAATAAGTTCATTTATTAAAATTTAAAAAAAACTAACTTATTCAACTACCATCGGTCCATCACCAACATATTTAAAAAAAGAATACTAAGATTAAAATATTGACCAAGATTTAGAGTTTCATGAATTCACTAATGAAAAATACTAATTGAAATGGGTTGGGTATGGTATATAGGTGTAATGTATCAGGTGGGCGTTTGCCCATTTATTTAAAAACTTAAACTGTTGGGTAATGACTGTGTACCCATCCATTTATACACCTTTCAATTCTCATTCGGATTCGATGTGGAACAAGTTTCACTTGTAACATCCTCCTTCTCCCGAACTCACGCAATGACTTTGTTGCGGTTGGGCCACTCTGCTTACCCGAGAAGTATACCTGAACGTTTTTGGACCGAGCACTTGGTGTGACATCAGATCAAGTACTGGGTCTGACTTTGATACCAACTGTAACGGGTGAACGCTTACCCATTTACCCAAAAGTTTAAACTGTTGGATAGTGTTGCATATCCCCCATTTATACCACTTTTCAATTCTCATCCAAATCCGACGTGGGACAAATCTAACTTGTAGCATCTAACCATTTGGCATTACCTTAACAACCCATTATTAAGAGAGAAAATAAAAAATAAAAATCCAAAGTTATTACCTAATTGATTTCTGTAATATATAATGGTGAAAGAAGCAGACTAGATAATTTATGCTGAAGTTTTATATTTTAGATATACACCCAAATTTAGATAGTTAAGAGATTTCATATATAATAATTAATAGACCGTGCTTCTCTGAAACAGTGTTTTTGAAGGCTGTGTATAATAATCAAAAACATTTTTCCCCTTTGAATTGATTTAGGCTATGCTTCGAACTAATTATTTTTGGATTTGAAATGGGATTTGAAATAAAGATATTATTATACTAATTTTGCCCTTGTTTAAATGATAAGTGAAACATTTATGTTATTATAAAATATATTTCAAAGTTACATCAAATAGGCAAACAACGTGAATGACTACATGATAGAACTAAAACATTAATTAAAAAAAACTAACTTATTCAACTACCATCACCAACATATTTTAAAAAAATAATACTAAAATGTAAACTTAAATCTAACCATTGATTTAATTAATATTTTAAATAAGTTCACTTATTAATTTTTTTTTTAAAAAACTAACTTATTCATCTACCGTTCACTTGAAAAAAAAAAAAAAAAAAAAAAAATCTGCCATCACCGACATATTTAAAAAAAAAAAAAAAAAAAAAAAAAAAAAAAAAAATCTAAAATGTAAACTTAAATCTAAATAAAATAAATTTATTTATTAAATACTAAAAGGATATTGTCCGTTTTGGACCTGAGTCTGTACGGTTTTACTTTTGGGTTTAAGACCAAAAGGCCTCATATTAATAGAAGATAATATTATCATATATAAGCACTTTATATTTTTGTTACCCAAATGATGTGGGATTGTGCACCCATAACTAGCCTGTTAGTGCCTTACATCAGTTTACAATACATTTGTCCACAAGATCGTCACAATCACCTTTTTTAGGACCCAACGTCCTCACTTACTACACTTCTGACTTGATCAAGTTTTGATACCTGATACATTACCAAGTACAACATTCTTGAATAATTGAGTCTCCTTGTTGCATTTACTTTGAACGTATTGGTAGGGCTTGCTTACCGAAGTGGTAGTTGGGCATTCATCACAGCAAAAGTGAGCTCTTTTTCTGTCTTTGTTCGGAAGCAAGCGTGTTTCCAAATTCAAATCCCATCAAATTCATTATTCCATCCATTATTCCAAACACAGGGGGTCTTATCATATCAATATAAAAGAAAAGTTTCATTGGTGAAAATTTAAAAAGTGAAGCATAAGAGTTTCAATAAATTCATGAGAAATTGTCATGTGGTTTGAAACACGTGTCCAGTCATAAGAAAAGTGAATTCAAATAATTAAATAAGCTATTATACAGAAATTTTTTTTGACACCAATATTAAAAAGAAAGTGATTCTAGAAAAAAAAAACGAAAGTGATTCTGTTTATCGAAACTATGTAATGTATATTAAGAGCTAAAAAAAGGTTTAATATTGTGCAATATTTTAAAGAATTTCAAAGGGTCCTACACATCCACCAACCATTGATATGGCATCATTGGTAAGTGAGAGAATCCAATTTAATAATTGGTGGATGTGCAGGACCTCTCCTTTCCTGAAAAGAATCCTTGTCTAGTAAATACTTTCAATGAAAAGTTTAAAACTATATTGATTAGATATGAATATAGTTTAAAGTTGAAGGATATCAATTAATTAACAAAACAAATCCCTAAATGTTATCATTTTAAAATGAACTTACGTTAATCAAGGATCCTGAAACAAATCTATGAAAAGTTTCCAATTAATTAGTTCTTGAGAAAGACTTCTTATGTTCTTCTAAAGAAAATCTTTGAAACCCAAAAACTCATTCCTCTTTGCTGTGGCAAACCTCTTCTCATTCATCTCTTTTTCTTCTACAAGTAAGGTTCAACAACTTAATTTATTACAAATATCACCGTCGCCCATCTTCTTTATAGAAGTAAGTAGCCTAAGACAGATCAAATCACAAAAAATCAAACTATATTGATTAGATATGAATTGTTCCCTTCATTAGCATAAACCGCAAATGCTGATACAAATAGCAACGGATCAAAGTATTAAAACATGAACAAAACTCTTGAAAATCACAATGAATTGGATTGATGTTTGCAAACCAAAGGAGTATGGAGGGTTGGGGATCCCAAGTCTGGCTGCCCTCAACAAGAGGATTTCTATTCTTGGGCACGTATGGAATTTGTTCCATGACAATGGTCAGTCTTTATGGTTTGAGTGGGTGCATTCAGACATCATAAAAAGCAAGAACTTCTGGTGTGTTAAGCCCTCTAAACTCAATCTCATCATGAAATTGGAGAATGATCCTAAAGCTGAGAGGCCTTGCTAGGCCATTTATCAAGCACCATTTGGGCAATGGGAAGGATATTTCTCTATGGCAATGATTATTGGCTTCCTATGGGTCCTTTAGACCAAAGAGTAGATGGAGGGAGGATGCAACAGTGTCTGTCCTAATTAGGCATGAGCAATGGAGGATTCATCATCCTTCTCGTGCGATGGTTCCAACCATTGATGGTATTGACTTCCTGCCCCATGCTGATTGTAATGACAAATTCATTTGGTCTTTATCCCTACTGGGGTGTTTAATCTTAAGTAAGCATACATACCATGCTCTCCTCGATCCCATGGGTTAATAACATTCGGCTCTCCAAATTTGTTCCAATACATGCATTCAGACTCGAGACTAGAGATTGGACTCGTCTTTATAATTATTCCCTCTCAATTTCTTGTTCACTATGTCCTGGTGGTGTTGAATCTCATGACCGGCCACTTGTTCTTTTGAGTGCCAATTCTCCAAAACTATTTGAAATAGATTGGGTATGGTATATGGATGTAACGGGTGGATACTTGGTCACTTATTTATTTAAAAGTTTAAGATGTTAGATAGTACTGCATATCTACCCGCTCATACATCTTTCAATTCTCATCCGAATTCGATGTGGGATAAGTCTTACTTGTAAAATTCTCCCCCACTCGAACTCGGGCCACCTTCCCTACCTGAGGAGCAGACCCCGAATGCCTCTGGATCGAGCGTTTGGCGTGACACCGGATCAAGGATTAGGTCTGACTTTAATATCAACGGTAACGAGTGAGCGCTTATTCATTCACCCAAAAGATTAACATGTTGAATATTGTTGTATACCCACCCATTTATACATCTTTCAATTCTTATCCGAATCCGACGTGGGACAAATCTCTCTCGTAACATCTAAGCATTTGGCATGACCTGAACAACCCATAGTTAAGAGAGAAAATAAAAATCCAAAGTTATTACCTAATTGATTTCTGTAATATATAATGGCGAAAGAAGCAGACTAGATATTTTATGCTGAAGTTTTATATTTTAGATATACACCCAAATTTAGATAAGAGATTTCATATATAATAATTGATAGACCATGCTTCTCTGAAAAAATGTTTTTGAGGCGCCTTGTATAATCAAATACGAGTACTTTTTTTCCCTTTGAATTGATTTAGGCTTTCTATGGAACTAATTATTTTGGGATTTGAAAAAGGGATTAGAATTAAAATAAAATTCCATTTATATGTTTGGAACAAATTAGATTTAAAGTTGGATTTGAAATGGGATTTGAAATAAAGATAATATTATACTATTTTTGCCCATGTTTAAATGATAAATGAAATATTTATTTTATTATAAAATATATTTCAAAGTTACATTAAATAGACAAATAACATGAATGACTTCACCACATGATACGACAGGAGTGTGGCCTAGAGGTACCAGGCCTCAACTTTTCCAAAGGAGAGGTTAGGGGTTCGAACTTCAGTGAAGGCATGTGTGTGTGTACCAACTAAAAAAAATAACAAATTAATTTAAAAAAGAACAATTATTTATTAATTAAAAAAAAAACTAACTTATTCAACTACCATCACCAACATATTTAACAAAAGAATACTAAAAATAAAAACTAAGTCTAATTAATATTTAAAATAAGCTCATTTATTAAATTTTTTAAAAAAACTAACTTATTCAACTACCATCAGTCCATCACCAACATATTTAAAAAACAGAATACTAAAATGTAAACTTAATTCGAAGCATTGATTTAATTAATATTTTAAATAAGTTTATTTACATAATACAAAGCACGCTTATTAAAGTATATTAATTACTTTGTAACAAAAATAATATGTATATTAACAAAAGTTTATATAAATATATATTGATAATTGATTATTATATAAATTACCCCGCATATCAACTACTAGTAATTAAAAAGTATGCGAATTGGAAATTGATACACAATAATTTAACAAGTATATTAATCACTTTCGCTTATTGATTAAATTGCGTAAATATAAGTTTTGTATTTGAAATCCCATTCAGCTTTGCTTTACCCAAAACGTGTCATACCAATTAGAGATAACACAATCACATACAATTACTTCACATTTTTCTTACCAGGCAATGTGAAATTGTGCATTCGTAAGTCGTCTAGTATGTTAGCCTTTCAGTATCTCGCACTTGCCTATAAAATCACCACAATTACTCTCCTTTTTGGGACCCAACGTCGTTATTGACCATACATCCGACTGGACCAGACTCAGATACCTCCTTGCATGGCTCCAAGACTCCCTTGCAAAGTACGACATTTTCTTGAATAAAACAAGTCTGCTTATTACATTTACTGACAGCGAATTGGTGGGGCTGGCTTGCCCTTCTTACTGAAAGAATAGAAGTGGTGGTAGTTGGGTCTTTGTTTGGAAGCAAGCGTGTTTCCAAATTCAAATCCCATCTAATCCATTATTCTTTCCATTATTCCAAACACGGGGTCTTATCATATCAATATAAAATAAAGGGTAAAGTACACTGACACCCCCTGAGGTTTAAGATAAGGACAGGCAGATGAAACTTAGCCTATTTTGGGACAAAGACACCCCCTCAAGTTTGATATAATAACCAAAGACACCCCAATGGTAATGAGTTGACATTTCTGTCCTTTGACTTTTATATTGACCATGAAATGACAATTCCATCCTCAGATACCCGTTCCAATTTCTCTCTCTCTCCTCTGTTCTCTCTTCCGCCGCCCCAACACCAACGCACACACATACATATATACACAGACACATACACATATATATATGTATATACAAATACATATATATATATATACACACACATATATGTATGTATAGACAGGTGGCGATGGTGAATGGATGCGGGCCTTTATCCTTCGATTCCATCGGTGAGCTTACCCAACGCCGGAGTACGCAAGTCATGAGTTGGGCTTAATGGCAGCGGTGGCAATAGTTGTTCGACGAGGGCGACGGTGAGTGCTCTCGCTTGGTTGATTCTCTCTGTCAGGTCTTGATATATCCCACGGCAGCGCACAAAATTGGAGCCATCAGTCTGACGAAGCTTCAAACTACAAGACCCGATTCTGTCCAGCGAGCCCCAAATCCGGTGAAGCCTAGTTCAGATCGACGAACCCAAGCACGAACAGTTCTCGCGACCCAGAAGAAGAGAATGAGGTTTCAACAGATTGAGAGGGATCGCAGAGAACTGGGTGGTTGCGCCGCCTTGCATAATCGGAGGGTATGCTGAGAAGGGTACGCAGATCTGACTCTACTTTCTGGATGATTGAGAGGAACTCTTTCCCTCTGTGGCTCATTTCCATCACGCTCATTCTGGTTCCACGCCAATTTTAGAGCTCAGATTTGGCCATCTTGGGCACGTTTTCAGGTAGAGTGGCTGGACTGGCGGCGAAATTGAAGACCCGATCTTGGGATTGGGAGGTGGAGGTTGGGCGATCTTGGACTTGGGTTGTTGAATAGGTGATCGATATGGGTTTGTTGAGGCACGAAGATAGGTTGAGGGGGAAGCCATTGAAGTGGGTGGTGGTGATTGTGTTGGGGCTTTTGAGAAGGTGAAGGTTGGGGTTTTTCAGGAAGAGAGGATGAGGTGAAGTTGTTGACGTTGCCATGGTGTTTTTGAAGTTGTTCACATTGCCATGGTGATAGACCAAAAGCTTGATCCTTCCCTTCCATTGGAGAGCTTGAAGGCACGGTGGTTTGGGGGTGGGTGTTGGTGGTTGTGGAGTTTTGGTGTGGTTGCTGCAGAATCCGGTTGTAGGATTGATGGGGTGTGAGGGTAATTTGGTCATTTAATTATTTTAATATTTTATAATTAAAATTAATAAAATAGTGAAGGGTAATGTTGACTTTTCATATGTTTTAAGGCTCTGTTTGGCTTGTAAATATTATGAGAGGGTGTCATTGTCCCAAAACAGAGCAAGTTTCATCTGGCTGTCCTTTTGACAAACCTTAGGGGGTGTTAGTGTACTTTACCCTAAAATAAAAGAAAATTCTCATTGGTCACCTTCGGAAAAAAAAAAAAAAAAATTCTCATTGGTGAAAATTTAAAAAGTGAATTTTTTTTTAACACCAATATTAAAAAAAAAAAAAAGTGATTATATTTATCGAAACTAAGTAATATATATTGAGAGCTAAAAATAAAGGTTTAATATTGTGCAATATTTTAAAGAATTTCTAAGAAATAGATGTGAAAGACAGACTTACCTCTGGTCATTATGACCTTGCCATCAAATTCTGCAAAAATTCACTGTCAGAGCGGAGAAATTTTACCATCCCAAATTCCCAACATAAACTTGTTGAAAACTCGGCATTTCACACAAAGTCAAAATCAAATTCATCAAAACCAAATTCAAAAGGCCGCGAGAATTTCATCACCACAATCCAAATGATGTTAAGCCGAATCAAATTTTAGCTAATGGTAAAAGAAAAATCCAACATCATTTCCAAGAAAGTTACATAATATATCAGAATGTCGATGATCTTGAATGTAGAAGAACAAATTTAGATAAAAACATTGTACTTGTATCTATCTAACCATGGCAATAGAAGTTGTGGCAATCCCACAGAAGAAAGAGATCCATCAAGCCCTGTGATAAGAAAAGGCACAAAAAAAACTTGGATTTTACAATTTTTAAAGGTGTTTATGATGTACAACTGATGAAACATAACAAACTCTAGTGAGAAAAACAAAGCTGTGCTCAAAACGATATATGTGCCTGCCCATGTAGGTTTCAAATGTTGTCTGATCATGAAACAACACGACCATGATTTTTGCGATTTTAAAGACGGTGAGGAGACAGATATGTTTTCAAGGTCCATAACAAAGATCTTTGAGGCATGTCATGACCATGGTTCGCGGTCACGGTCGCGTTATCGGTATCAGTGGAGGTGTAACATCACAACCATGATTTTTGTGATTAAAGAAAGAAGTCCCGGGAACGGGTCATCCATCTCTTTTGCATTAGCAGCTTCTTCATAAATCTAGTTAATGGGAAAAAAGGATAATTCAGAATAAAACAAAGAAAACAACAATATAAGCAAACAAACATAAGACGCATTGGAACATACTGGTTTGTCTGTTGGTGGTGTTGTTATTGGTAGCTTTACATTGCGAGAATGCTGCCCTGCATGGTGCTCCATGATTTTTACAAAACCTCAGCAAGTCTTCTATTGATGAGCATTTATATTTATTACTTTTCCGATAATTTATTACTTTTCCGATAATTTATAACTTCCAAGTAAGTCATCAACAATGGATGTTTTCGTAAGTGTTTAGCACTGTAAAAAATAACATAATAAGACTCTGAAAGTTGAAGATATCAATTAACAGAACAAATCCCTAAATGTTATCATTTTAAAATGAAAATATGTTAAATCCATGAAAAGTTTCCAATTAATTGGTTCTTGAGAAAGGCTTCTTATGTTCTCCTCAAGAAAATCTTTGAAACCTAATAAATCATTCCTCTTTGCTGTGGCAAACCTCTTCTCATTCATCTTTTTTTCTTCAAGAAGTAAGGTTCAACAACTTTGTTTATTACAAATATCATCGTCACCCATCTTCTTTATAGAAGTAAGTAGCCTAAGAAATATCAAATCACAAAAAATCAAACTCTATTGATTAGCTATGAATTGTTCCCTTCATTAGGATAAACCGCAAATGCTGATACAAATAGCAAGGGATCAAAGTATTAAAACATGAACAGAACTCTTGAAAATCACAATGAATTGGAATGTTGTTTGCAAACCAAAGGAGTATGGAGGGTTGGGGATCCCAAATCTGACTGCCCTCAACATTCTATTCTTAGGCACATGTGGAATTTGTTCCATGACAACGGTCAGTCTTAATGGTTTGAGTGGGTGCATTCAGACATCATAAAAAGCAAGAACTTCTGGTGTATTAAGCCCTCTTAACTCTCATCATGGAATTGGAGAATGATCCTAAAGCTGAGAGGCCTTGCTAGGCCATTTATCAAGCACCATTTGGGCAACGGGAAGGATATTTCTCTATGGCATGATTATTGGCTTCCTATGGGACCTTTAGACCAAAGAGTTGATCCTCAGCTCATTGCTAGTTCTAGATGGAGGGAGGATGCAACAGTGTCTGTCCTAGGCATGAGTAATGGAGGATCGATTCATCATCCTTTTCGTGTGATGGTTCCAACCATTGATGGTCTTTATCCCTACTGGGGGGTTTAATCTTAAGCAAGCATACAAACAATGCTCTCCTCGATCCAGCATGGGTTAATAACATTTGGCTCTCCAATTTTGTTCCAAGACATGCATTCATCACATGGTTGGCCATCAGTAGAAGACTCAAGACTAGAGATAGGATCCATCTCAGTTTATTATTCACCATATCCTGGAGGTGTTGAATCTTATGATCACTTTTCTTTGAGTGCCGATTCTCCAAAACTATTTGAGATTTCTTCCAAAACAAATGTGGTATATATCTACCGTGGGGGCTTCGTGTTCTCAAATATTGCTGTTTGGATTAACAGTGTATGGAATCCTACTTCGAAATCTCCTACATTATATGCCTACAAGCTTTGCTTCTGTGCATGTATCTACTATGTGTGGAAAGAAAGAAATGCTCGTACCTTTTCAGGAAAGATTTCTTCTCCTCCGGCTGTGACCAAGAAGATTGATGAGTGTGACGGAAAAATCCTCACCAATCATAACACACCACATGGCAGCAAAAGAGCAACCTGTGACTAAACTAAAAATACCCAGAGGCCCACTGTCAATTGGAGGTCCAACAATAGAAGCCACATGCATATGCCAGTTCAACCCAATTAAATAAAAGAAGCTTCACCTGACATAAAAGCCGAATGGATGGCCCAATCTCAACGGGCCCAAAGATCCATAACGCTTGCCATAATGATATGCACACGATCAGTAGGGATAAATACCCATGATCGGGAGTAAAAGTCAGGAAATGCCTCCATGTAAATCTCTAAAAAAAGCTTATAAATAAAGCCTGAATGAGAATGAAAATGCATCGAATTCCCAATATTGCTACTCTCTTAGAAATCTATCTGTTCCCTTGTTTACGTTCTGTGTATCTTCTCTAATTTATCTCTTTAAGTGTTCGAGTGTGAGAAATTGCACCTACATTTTGGCGCAGTCTATGGGAATTCGATACAAGAAATCCATTCTTTACCACTAGCATACATTGCTCCGGAATGGCGACAGGATCAAACGTTGTACAACCACAACAACAAGAGACCATGTAGAAAATACGTGATGAGATGCAAGTATAACTTGATGTCCTTCGACAAGCCAATGAGGCCAGTATTGAGCAAATCAATATGCTAAGGCAAGCTTAAGAAGCCAACGTGGTGTAAATCAACACTCTGCGCGAGAAAAACGAAAGACTTCTGGGTGACGCTCGGCGAAATGATCTGCCGATCGGCCTTCAGCCCGAACGTCAGAACGAAAATCCTCCTCTGGAGCTAGACATTGATAATCCACCTCACTAGCAAAGGGCTTCACGACAATAATTCAATGGAACACTGGACGACGCCAATGATCCCGCGAGTCAATCCCGCATCCTAGGAAACTCTATATTGGGGGACCTTGAGCCACCAAGGCCCATTTATCAGATGATGCTGACTCGGGCAGAAAAGAAGCCTGGACCCAGCGGCCGATTAACCGTCTTCAGGGAATGACTTTATCGCTAGGCTCTGGAAAGAAATGGATGAGTGAATCAAAGGGCTGAAAGACCAAACGCCTGAAGACATAGCAAGGGAATTCACTGCGTCAATAGCGAAGACTCTTTTCATAGATGAGATAGAATGGGTCGCAAGACCCAAGAAATTCACAATGCCAAAGTTTATTAAATTCAATGGAACTGGAAATCTTCTCCAGCACCTGAACCATTACACTCAGAATATGACACTGGAGGCACACAATGATCTATTCATGTGCAAGATATTCCCATCCAGTCTGAAGGGGGTGGCCCTGGAGTGGTTCAAAAATCGCCTATGCAAGTCAATCCCAAACTTCGAATCACTGTGCGTCGCATTTCTTGCCCAGTATTGTGAAAACAAGAAGCAGAAAAAAACCATTGCCAGTCTCTTCACGATTCGACAGATGAAGGGAGAGGGCCTGCAGGCCTTCCTCACACGATTCAACATGGAATCTTCGGGCATTCCAGATTGCAATCAGGATACAGCCATAGAAGTATTCAAGATAGCTATGGTGCAAGGCTCACGTTTTCACTTTTCTCTGGTGAAGAAAACCTCGACTAACATGTCAGAGTTGAATTCACGACTATATCAGACTCGAAGAAAACGAAGTAACCAAACAGCAGAGGGTAACTCTGGTCATTGTGGAAAGCCGACCGAAAGAACGACCGAGCACCTCGAGGATCCAGCGAGAACCCCCAGTCATCGAAAGATGAGCCCCCGAGAAGAAGTCCCGGCCGAAAGAGTCACACCCCTCAAAGTGACGTTGGCTGGACTGTATCAAGAGACGAAGGTAAGAAACATCTTCCAGATCCTACCACCAATCAGACAACCAATGGAGCAGAGAGACTAAAGTAAGCACTGTGCATTCCACAGTGATTTTGGCCACTTAACCAATGATTGCAAGAGCTCGAGAAGGCAAATGGAGGCGTTAATAGCCAAGGGTGAATTGACTGATTACTTGATTAGCTCGGGACAAAAAAAGCAGCATAAGTGAACTCGGGCGACTCCAAAGGCCGTGGCAGAAAATCATTCTGTCTGGATAATCAACACAATTCATGGCCGTCCGGAGGAGGACGAGCAATTAGAAAATTCCTACAGGATCCAGCTCAAACAAGCCCATAAGCTGCGAAGGATTGGTGAAATCAACGCTGTTGACTGCAAACCCAATCCTGCACGAGTTTCTTTTCATAAAAAAGATCTCAGAAGGGTACAACACCCACATGAAGACCCATTAGTAGTCAGCCTACTAGTGGCCAATTGCCTGGTCAGATGAGTACTGATTGATCCCGGTAGTAGTGCCAACATCATAACAAAGTGTAAGCGTAATCACACTATCAGTCACTGTCGCTAAAAGATCTTTGAAAGAGAACTTTGTGATTGTGGACATTCATCCAACCTATAATTTGTTAATGGGCTGAGGATGGATCCACCGTATGGAAGGAGTCCCATCGACTCTACATCAAGTCATAAGGTGCGTAAGCCCGAACGGTCAAGAGGTCATTAATATTTGGGGAAATCAAGGGACAGCGAAGGAGTGCTACCACACAACGATTTATCCAGCTGATAAAGGCAATAAATTGTTGAAATAGCAATTACTGGGCTCTTCCTCTCCCAAAGAGAGAGAGGAGCCAAAAGAGGAGCATCCAACCGAGGAACCCGTAGAGGCAGTGCAGGTAGTTGTAGGGGATGAACATAAGCTAACCTACATAGGGACACTCCAGTCAGCCCTAGAAAATGAGGAACTGACAGAAATCTTAAAGTAGAATGTCGATATCTGTAATACCCCTAATTTTAAAAGGATAGTCTCGGTATTTATTTATTTGTTTTAATTGTATTTTTAATTATTTAATTAATTATTTGACTAATTGCTTATGTGTTTAATTGAATTAGGTATTACTTAATTATTTGATTATGTGTCTATGTATTATTTGTATTTGTCTATGTCTTAATTATTTAATTAGATTATGTGCTTAAATGGTATTTTGATTAATTGTAAATTAAATATTTTCTTTTCTTTTATTATTTTATTTTATTTTTCTTTTATGGTTATGGTTAGTAGTAATGGGCTAACCAATTAGGTACCATGGACTACTTGGATAGGAGGTTGGATGTGTATGGATTATTACCCATGGATAGTGTATGTATATATATAGATATATATTATATACATATATAAAAAGGAAAGTAATTTATTAATTACTTTTATGGTAACTTGGGTAGTAATATTTAATCTGATACATATGTTTTATATTTAAATAATAAAAATAAACATAGATTTGATACGTGTTATATTTTAAGTTACTTTATAATATTATGGTAACTTAAGTATTATTAGATAATCCATTAATAAATAATGGAATGTGTATAATTTATATATTTAATAAACATATACATAAATTATATACGTAACATATTTTACTTACATTTTTAATATATATATAAAAGGGAAAGTAATTTATTAATTACTTTTATGGTAACTTGGGTAGTAATATTTAATCTGATATATATGTTTATTTAAATAATAAAAATATACATAGATTTGATACGTGTTATGTTTTAAGTTACTTTATAATATTATGGTAACTTAAATATTATTGGATAATCCATTAATAAATAATGGAATGTGTATAATTTATTTATTTAATAAAGATATACATATACATATTTTGCTTACCTTTTTAATATTTTTATTTTTATTTTTTTTTAGTTGACTTGGATTGGGAAAAGGGTTAGGGTTATTTTATTTAGCCTATAAAATATATAGCTATAGGTTGTAAAAAGGGGTTAGAAATATTCACGTGATATATTCTAGAGAGATAGTGTTAGAGAGAGAAGGAGGAAAAGGAAGGAATGAGAAGAAAAACCCTATAGAGAGAAGATCAAAGAAGAAGAAGAAGTTTAACTTTCGATCCGAAAGTTTAAGGCAAGTTCTTCTTCTATCTCTTTCTCTTTGATTCGTATTTCTGTACATGCCTAGAAAATTCCAGGATTTATTAAACACATAAAATTAAATAATTATGCATGTTTAATTGGATTAGAACATAGGTTTTATGAATTTTGTTCAAATTTGTTCTTGTGTTATGAATTGATAAATGCATGATTTTGATTTGATTTCCGGTGTGAATTTTTACATGTTTAAATTATGTATTTTTCATATCTGTGGAATGATGGAACATAGAAACATGCCTAGGATTCCTGAACATTAAATAGGAACTAAGTTTGGGTTTAAATAAATTTAAATAGACTCAATCATAATGATGCTTGCTATTTGAATGTTTTAAACAAACGAATGAGTTTAATCTTTTAATATGTTTTAGCAATTGAGATTAAATGTGTAGGATGAATTGGATATGGAGAATGCTTATTTGACGGTATAATAAAATATCATTATATGTATAAGAATCAGTTAATGTAGAACATATGATATAGAAAGCTTAAATAAATAATAAGTCATTCCTATTTTGTGATAACTTGATATCATATTATTATAGTTATTTTTGGATTGTTTAATGTATTTCCTTAATCGTTACATTAATTGTTGGATTGTGTGGTTTAATGCACCGGTATGGGACGGTGGCATTTCAGGGACGGATTAACTTATCAGTTAAGTCCTACCTATTTTATATAAAGGAATGGATTAACTAAAATGTTAAGTCCTACTTATATTCAAGTCAGGTCAGCTGAACAAGTTGAATGACTTATGGAGGATTAATTTATTATATAAGGGAATGGATTAACTAAAATGTTAAGTCCTACTTATATTCAAGTCAGGTCAGCTGAACAAATTGAATGACTTAAGGAGAATTAATTTATACTGAATAGGATGGTTACTAGATTATATATATATAAGTATGGTGCCATGATATGACCTTGAGTCTCAGGATCAGTGGTTAAGGTGCGTATATCGCCAGGGATGTGTAGCTAGATATAGTGAAGTTGTGTACCCTGGTAGGTCTAAGTACTCATGCCCACTATATGTGCGTTTTGCATGTTGCTTACTATTCAGGTTGAGACAACCCTATAGTCTAGTGAGGTTCCTTTAGTGTGTGTATATATATATACGGACTACTAGTTACTGTTGGATTGACTAGGATGTATACGTCTATCGGATCTCTGCTTGGACTGCAGTAGAGTAGAACTTGTTTGTGGGCCTGACTCACCATTATTTTTCAGGTGTTCGTCAGGAGTAGAGGTTGTTCGTGCTGAGCGGGAATCAGTCTACTTCATTCTTCTGATACTACATAGGAGTTCCTTTATGATTCAGTTTCCTGATTTAGACAGTTATTGCTGTCATTTGTTTAGTTTGGATTTTCTAGGGGTCCACATAGTAGGGATTCCCGAGTTGTATTTTAGAGGATCAGTTGTATCAGAAGAGTTTATTAATTAATGAAAATATATTCTGAGGTTTATTATTAGATTATGATTTTAGTTTCTTGTCAGTATTTTATTTATTCTTCTTTATTTTTTTATACTCTGTGTTTGTTTATTATCAATTTATTTTGATATCCTCGGGTATTCGAGCGTGGGCCTGGCCAACCTGCATTCGGGAATCCGGGGGGTATCACAATATCTTCACTTGGAATCACTGGGACATGCCGGGAATTGATCCACGGACAGCCTATCATAGCCTAAACCTGGACCCTAGCCACCATCCGGTAAAACAAAAGCAGAGAAGGTTTGCCCTTGAAAAGAACAAAATCATTGTTGAGGAGGTCAGTCGACTCTTAGAAACAGGATTCATCAGAGAAGTCCAATACCCTCAATGGTTGTCAAACGTGGTGGTTATCCAAAAAAAGAATGGCAAATGGAGAGTGTGCATCGATTTCATAACCAGAACAAAGCGTACCTGAAAGATAGTTTTCCACTCCCCAAGATTGATTAGATAGTAGACGCTACGACAGGGTATGAAAAACTAATTTTCCTTAATGCTTATTCAGGTTACAACCAGATCCCAATGAGCCATTCGAATGAAGAGAAGACTTCTTTCATTACCAAACGTGGGACCTACTGTTACAAAGTGATGCCCTTCGGATTAAAAAACGCAGGGACAACTTATCAAAGGCTGATCAACAAAATGTTCGAAAAACAAATCGGCCGAATGGTCAAAGCTTACATAGACGATATGGTTGTAAAAAGCAAAGACAAGAAAGATCATCGGCAGCACCTGTGTAATACCCCTAATTTTAAAATGATAGTCTCGGCATGTTAATATTTATTTTATTGCATTTTTATTTGTTTAATTGTTTATTTGCATTTATTATTTGATATTTGATTTATTTGAATTATTTAATTATTGTGTGTTATTTTCTTTAATTGTTTAGTTGTATTTTATGTTGGTTTTTCTATAATTAAATTAATTTTAATTGGTTAGTAACTTATATACGTGAATGGGTTTACATTACGGTTTAGTTAATGTTTAAATTATGTTTTAGTTTTCTTTTAGGATTCACGTGGAGGCCGACTAGAATGTAATTAGGGTTTTCAATCTTTAAATCTAAGTGGACTAGGGTTTAGAGACGTCTGTATATATATACTATCATATGGGGTTCTGTGTAGGGTTTACGACTAAAACCACGAATAGATGATATTGAGAGGCAGAGAGGGATTTTGAGAGATAGACGGAGAGGTTCAAGGAGGACGGGATGAGTGCTTTTAGGTTGAACCAAAAGCAACAGAGGAGTGGAACAACAGTCTAGGACGTTGACGGAAAACTCAGAGATGGTGGTTTAGAGTTTCAAAACTGAAACTGAAAGCAAGTTTCTATTATACTTTTTCAATTAAACTTGTGATCTGTGCATGCCTAGGTAGGCTTCAGGGATTATACTATTGCTAAAACACATATTTTATGCATGTTTAAACAGTTTTTAATTTCATTGAATTAATCTGTTATAAGTTGCTTAATATTTCTAATTAAATTTAGTTGTTTTCAAAAGTTGTGTTCAATTCATATCATGGTTGTATATTAATGGTTTAAGATTAATCTGGGACTGAGATTGAACCCTAGAACAAGTAATAAAAATAGTACAGAGGCTCTGAACTTCGCCGGAGGCGAAGAAGATGAACAGGTTAAGCGTTACAGCTCTTAGAGGAGGAGAGCCGGCTCACCACAAGGGTGGAGCCGACTCTACAAGGGGTAGAGCAAGCTCCCACAAGGGTGGAACCGGCTCCACCAAGGGGAGAGGGGGCTCCCTTGTTTGGGGGAGGCGGCTTCCTCTTCTGTCTGTGGTTTTTCGTGGTTTTGGGTTCAGTTTAGCCTGTAAAGGGCTTTCTGTGTTGTTTCAGGGGCTGTGGATGAGGTATATAATTGTTACAGAGATGTAAAAACTACTGGGAAACATGTTTATATTAGGATATTGAAGACTTAAATAACATAAGGTTAAACAATGAACCTGTATGTGGAAGGTTGGATAATTAACTTATATTGCCTACGGTTTTAGCAATTTGGTTTCTGTGCATGATCTAAAAATTGTTAATCATGTCTCAGCTGTGTTATAAGCATATAGTTGTTTATTTAAAAAAATATGTATGCTTAGATGGGATTAACTGATGTTTAAATCTACTGTATAATGCATCAGTTATGGTACTGTTTGGAGGAGTTAATTTCTTAGCCTTACTTTATCAATTTAAAGGACTGGAATAGGATTTCTAAATCTTATATTGAATGCATAATTTGGTTATACACATGTTAGACTATACTTATGCTTATTTTGGAGTATGGTTGATGAGTGTTTATTACTGTTTTGTCAACTATGTTTACTGGTGGATTGTATGCACCGGTATGGGACGGTGGCATACTTGGTAAGGATTAATTCAAATATTAAGTCCTACATAATCTGGATTGAGGTATGGATTAACCTCAAAGGTTAAGTCCTACTCATATTTGTGTCACATCAATAAAGAATTGAATGACCTACTTTGGTTTCTGGATGGATTGTTATACATATATCAGGCCACTATACCAGATGGATGATATTTTGTATTAGGAGTATATGGACTTTATATATATATCATTATGGGGCCATGGTATGAGCTTGAGTCTCAGGACCATGGTTAGGGTGTGTAGATCGCCTAGGATGGATAACTGGACATATGTATTATTCCCTGGTAGGTCTAGGTACGCGTGACCACATTATATGCGATTTGCATGGTATCTCTACTCAGGCTAAGACAGACCTATTGGATTAGTGAGCGTCCGATAGTGTGTAAATATACATATATGGACTACTCTAGATATTGTTGAGCTATCTAAAATGTATCTGCGTATCGGGTTTCTGTATGGATCGTAGTAGGATAAGACTTGCATGTGGGCCTGACCTACTCTCTTATATTTCAGGTGCTCGTCAGTTCCAGGGTTAGAGCTTAGTTGCGCAGAGCAGATACAAACATTCATTCCTCCGACTACGTAGGATTACTTCTTTATTTAGCTTTGGCTTTTGATTACAGTTATTTCCTTTTCCAGTTTGGGATTTTATTAGGGGTCCACTTGAGGGATTCCCGAGTTGTTAATTAATGGGTTACTTTGGAGGTTTTGGATTAATGGATTTTAACATTTTTATGTTGAGGATTTTTAATTAGTATTCTTTTCAGCTTTAATATTTATTTCTTAATTCATTTTGTAATCTATGTTCGTTTTAAATATTAATTGTTTGATATTCTGTCGGATCTTTACTCGGACTTGATCACCCGTGATTCTAGAATCGAGGGGTATCATAACCTGTAAGATGTATTTGATACTCTCAGAAAACATAGAATGATGTTAAATCCAGTAAAGTGTTCGTTCGGAGTATCCTCAGGCCAGTTCCTCGGTCACCTGGTGAATAAGAGAGGAATAGAGGCAAGTCCCACTCAGTTGGCAAAATTGCTACAAAGCAAAGAGCCCTGAACCATGAAGGAAGTCTAAGTCCTCACCAGGAGAATAACAACTCTCAGTCATTTTATATCCAGGTTATTAGACAAATGCAAACCATTCTTTGATGCAATCAAAGCAAGAAAAGGAGATATTTGGAGGATAGAGCAAATAGAGCTCTCACAAAACTCAAGCAGTACATGACAAACCCCCCAATTTTATCTGCCCCAAAGCCCAAAAAGTCATTTGTACCTCCACCTAGCGGTATCTCGATTAGCAACCAGGTCGGCCCTAGTAAGAGAAGTGGGAAAAAAGCAACACCCAGTCTTCTACTCCAGCAAGGCCATGACCGATGCAGAAAGCAGGTACTCAATGACAGAGAAAATCTTCCTTGCTCTAGTTTAGGCCAAAAGGAAACTTCGGCACTATTTTAAGGCTCATCGGATAGTAGTCCCCATGACACACCCAATCAAAGCAATTCTCAGTAAACCAGATATTTCAAGTTAGATCACCAAATGGGCAATCGAGTTAAGCTCCTTTGACATTCGGTACGAATCACGTACCGCGAAAAAGGGCAAATGGTTGCAGATTTTCTCTTGGACACTGATCTAGGAGAAGAACAGCAAGTCACAGAAAACCCTTGCTGGGTGTTATACGTTGTAATGCCCCCGATTCTCGGATGTGGGTTGGCCAGGCACACGCCCGAATACCTGAGGATATCAAAACAAATCGACAATAATCGAACACAAAGTACAAATATGATAAACAGGAATAAATAAATGACTGAACGAAACTAAAATGATAATCCAATAATAACACCTCAGAATAAAATTTCATTAATAAATTCTTCTGATACAAATAATCCTTCATCTTATGCAACTCGAGAAACCATACAATGTGGACCCCTGAAAAACCAAACTAACCAAATGACAGCAGAAATGTCTATATTAGTAAACTGAAACATAAAGAAACTCCTAAGTAACATAATCCGAAAGAGTGAAGTAGATAATCCATGCTCAGCACGAACAATCCCTACTCCTGACGAATACCTGAAAAATAATGGTGGGTCAGGCCCACAAATAAGTTGTACTCTACTACAGTTTAAGCAAAGATCTGATACGCAGATACATCCTAGACAACCCCAACAATAGCTAAGTAGTCCATATATGTATAAATACACACTATAGGATGTTCACTAGTCCATAAGTCTGTCTCAACCTGAACAGAAGGTAACATGTAAATCGCACATAAAGTGGCCATGTATACCTATACCTACCAGGGAACATCAACTATGGCCAGTTGTTTATCCTAGGCGATATACGCACCCTAATCATGATCCTGAGACTCAAACTCATATCACGGTACCATAATTATATATATATAATATCCTTCCTAATGCAGAATATAAAACAAACATCCGGTATGTCATTCAACTGTTTTAGTTGACCTGACATGAAAATATGTAGGATTTACATTTTTGGTAAATCCATTCCGTTATGCATGAATAAGTAGGAATTAACGTTTTGATCTAATCCATCCCTAATATGCCACCGTCCCATACCGGTACATATAATCCATAAAATCCATAAATGATACAACATCCAAAGTAATACATCAAATGAATCCACAAATCCAAAAATTGATACAATAAATGATAAATTTAAACATCAATTAAAATCCACAAAACAGTCCAATAATTGATAGAACAGAAATAAGTAGTTGATCAATTAAAATCCAAAGAACATATAAAGATAATCAGAAACATAAACTGAGCACATTATACTAAAATACTCCAAAGAAACTCTATAATAATTCATTTAATTTGCTAGAATATCAACAAGCAATTAAATTTTCCTTAATCTTTGACAGCATGCGATTTCGTATTAAAATTTCATAATGTCAAATCTCCTATCAGAAGCATAGAACATCCATTATGGGACTTTAACATAATTATTTAAATAATTTAAAACCCCCCATAATCCTCCAAAACAACCCTGGATCCCCAAAATCCAACAACAGAATAAAAAATAATTATCCCGTAGAAGTCCCAGTGTGAAAGCATGCTCTCAAAACATGAGAGCAAGTGGGAGCCGGCTCTGCCCATTAGAGAGCCGGCTCTCTCTCCCTCGAGAGCCGTATACTAAATCTGATCATCTTCTTCGCCTCCGGCGATGTGCAGAACCCTCTGTAATGTTTTATTAAGATTCCTAGGGTTCAATCTATGTCCCAAAACAATTATAAGAATTTATTATGCATCACCAACATGAATTAAAACAAGTTTATAATCAAGGAAAACAAGATTAAATCAAGAACATCTATCAACCATAGAACAGTTTTAATTTAACACAATTAAATTCAATTCAAGCATGCTTAATAGATCAATTTTAATGTCCATTTAAACCCTGGAGACGATCTAGGCATGCACAGAACACAAGTCAAAGGGAAGAAGCAAGAAATAGAACTTGTCTCTTAAGGTTTCGGTTTGAAACCTTTAACCATCCTCTACCTAGACTTTCCGGCGACCTTTGATTGTCGTCAACTCCTTTGTTGCCCTAGGTTCAACCCACGAGCAAGCTTTAATAGCCTCTCCTTGGTTCAGCCCCTTGTTCCAAGCCAAACCCTAATTCTTCTTCTCAATTTTCTCTCAAACCTCTCTATAATTCTCTATGCCTCCACTACTCTGTGAATAGGGTTCTAAACCCTTGGCAGATACATAAGGTTATATTTATATAGGCTTATCAAAACCCTAAACCTAATTATACGAGGAGACGAAAAAGAAAAGAAAAGACAAGAAAATATAAAACAAATATTTATATAAGTCGGCTATCCTACAATGTTCTTTCATAATTTATATATAAAACCCTAAAATTATATTACACATATTTAATGAATAATGATACTAATGTCATCATCAATAATAATTAATAATTAAACTAACCCTATATACTTATATACCCATATATATATGTATAACCATCCATGGGTATTATTCGTACCCACTACACCTCATATCCAAATAATCCATGAGACCTAGTTGATTGGTCCATTATTACTATCTAAGTCCATCCTTAAAATCAAAATTTAAAATTTAAAACACTATTAAATAAAATAAAGAAACAATTACTTCAATTACCACATAAGTATACAATTAAATTAAAACAAATAATTCAATTAAACAGTTAAACAATTATTCAATTAAACACATACCATGAAACTACATAAACACATAGCCACATAAGCACCGAAAATACAATAAAATAAAATCATTAAATTCCAATTATATTTTTTTTAAAATTAGGGGTATTACATACATCTATGGTTCCTTGAGCCAAAACGGAGCTAGAGCAGGGCTGGAAATAAGAACTCCCAAGGGGACTAAACTCCAGCAATCAATTCAACTAGAATTTTCGGTAACAAACAATGAAGCAGAATACGAGGCGCTGTTGGTGGGGCTCAGATTGGCCAAAGAACTCCAAATAAAGCACCTCAGAGCTTATAGTGATTCATAGCTCATCACCAGAGAGGTAACAGGAGAGTACGCCTCCAGAGAGAGCAGAATGCATGCATACCGAGAAGAGGTTGACAAACTAGCAAAGTACTTTGATACAATCAAGTTTCAGCAAATCCCGAGGGAAGAAAACTCGATAGCTGATTGCCTGGCCTGCGCAGCATCCATAGCAGGCGAATCACTAACTAGGGTCATCCCCATTAATATCCTAGATACGCTGAGCATCACAAGAAAAACGCAGGTACTGGTTATCCCATGGGAACCAAGCTGGATAGATCCAATACTAGCTTACCTTGAAAGAAGAGAACTCCCAAATTCTAAAGAAGCAGCCCGGCAGTTAAGGGTAAAAGCTGCCAAATACTCAGTTGTAGGAGGACAGCTCTTTAGGCGATCGCATTCCGAGCCCTACCTCAAATGTCTGACCCCTACGGAGTCTAAAGAAGTTTTAAAACAGCTGCACGAAGGGGAATGCGGGAATCACTTTGGGGGCATATCACTAGCTCATAAAGCTCTCACTCAAGGCTACTTCTGGCCCTACATGGCAAGAGAAGCAGAAAAATACTCCCGAATATGCGACAAGTGCCAAAGGTATGCCCCCCTTGTCCATCTGCACCCAGAAGAAATACACACCATGAGCAGCCCATGGTCGTTCGCCCAATGGGGAATGGACATAGTATGACCTCTACCGATAGCTGCATCGCAAAAAAGATTCAGAATCCCAAAATCCATCATCATGGATAACGGTTCAAATCTGGAAAATCGGTACAGTCAACGTTTCTTTGACAAGTACGGAATTAACCAAAAAATGTCAGCTATATACCACCCCTAAGGCAATGGACAAGCAGAAATAACTAACAGAACAATTTTTGCCTGCATCAAAAAGAAGCTTGAAGATAAAAAAGGGAAATGGTTGGAAGAATTGCCAAATGTCCTATGGGTATACAGAACCACCCCGAGACGCCTCACCGGTGAAACTCCTTTCTCTTTAGCTTAAGGTACCGAAGCCGTAATCCCCACCAAAATGGTAGCACCTACCATCCGAAGCTTAACTTGGGACAAAAAATCAAATAATTAACTTCTGAAGCATAATTTGGATCTATTGGAAAAGAAAAGAGAAACTGCAGCCATCCGGCTAGCAGCCTACCAACAGAAGATAACAAATAACTACAACACAAGAGTCAAAGGAAGAAACTTCAATCTAGGAGATCTGGTGCTCCTGAAATCATAAAAGTATGTAGGCAAATTGGAACCCAGCTAGGAAGGCCCATACCGAATCTCAGACGTGATTGGAAAAGGAGCTTATAGAGTTCAACACCTAGATGGCACCGAAATCGCCAAACTAAGGAATGCAATGAACTTGAAAAGGTACTTTCAATAAAGTAAATTGTACAATGTTTTCCAGTACCCTACTTTTGTGAGTGAATAAAGCTGCCGTCAGTCTTTTTCAAAAATCCCACATCAGATAAAAACAAAACTTCTAGTTGTTATTGTAATGACCCGAACCCGAGAGTCCGAACCGTTAACTGGGTCCCCACTCGAACCCGAGGTCAACTAGGTCATACTCCCCATTTCCTATGTCCAAAACCGTCATAAGGGTCACTCCGGGGTTCAAAATACCCTAGAACACAGTCCTACAATGATGGTCAAACATTACAGGTCAAAAGGGGATGATCAGCCTGCTGATGGGCCTTCATCGGCCGGCTGACAGGGCAAGTTCAGTCAGCTGACCTATAGGGTCGGCTGGCTAAAACGATGGTGTAGAATGTATGCTCTCGGGACTTGTTACTGTAGGCGTTTTGGTAGGCCAATGAAGGGGTTCGATCGGCCAAACCTGGGGTTTCGGTCGGCTGATAGTAAGGGTCAACCAGCCAAAACTAGGCCCCTGAACCCTGAACTCCCTGTAAATGCATTCTGGCTGTACTTTACGCATACTTCACCTATGTCGGACCTGTTATAGGAAGAAGTTCCGAATTCACGGCAACAAGGCATGACATTATACAACTGGATGGCATCAATAATAGATCAAAAGATAATTTCCTTTCCCATTCATCATCAAATTTTTACTTGGTCTCAAATTATATCCAATCACCCTCAAAAGTTGTAGTTTACATTACATGACCATGACTTGCAAAACAAATACACATCACTATGTTTTTTGAAACTTTACAAAAAAAAAATGGGCTAAATACCAAAAAAAAAGAAAAAAGAAAAAAGACAAAAATAAACCCCAAGAGAACATCATACTTTTACGACATGAAATTTGGCAAATTTTAAGTACAATAGGCAAGAAATTATACCAATTAAGCATGTTAATTTGAACAATACACACAAAATCATGTACTTCATATGCACATTTAAGTAACTTTAAAGTAAAATCAACACAAGTTAGCATGCTAGGACACTAATCAAGAAAAATTAACTCACAAAGGTGCAAGATTGTATGGATTAGAGACCCCTACCTCAAAATTATGCAAGACCCCCAAATTTGCCTTAGATCTCGAATTTCTTAGAGTGCACCAAATAAGAAATTGCTCCGATCAACTTGTAGATCTCGACGCGCTCTTTAATTTGACGCAAACGGCACTCAAAAGTACCAAGTATTGAGGAAGACATCAAGGTTTGTAGCCTTGATAGAAAATGAAAAAGAAAAAGCAAGGGAAAGGGGTGAGAGAGAGATACCAGCGGGAGAGAGAAAAGAGAGGAGAAAATGAGGCTAAAATGCCTCTTGATTCCTTTTTAACAAAGGTGTGGGTCCCACCACTTTTTAATTAAAAATTTTCTTTTCTTTATAAATTTTAAACCACAAATGCACACATATATACACATATGCACACATTAAATTACAACCACATAAAATACATTAAATAAAATAATTATGATGCAAATAGACCCAAACAAAAACCCCGTAAGCAACAATTCCGGCAACGGGTCCCACACTGTCCGGCCCGAAAACGGAAAGAAATGAAAACTGACAACCCCTGCATTTCAAAGAGTCCTGAACTCAATGAAATGCCCTAGACAACTGTCGGACACAACCGGCACACTCCACAGTGTCCGGTATGAAAAACGGCAAAAGACAAAAATGCCTTTGCAACAACAAAAATTCCGAAAAAATGAAAAATGGCAAAAAATGGAAACATCACAGTTATTTAAAATAAAATAACACAAAATCAAAATAGTGAAGTGGACCCCCTGATAGTAGGCAACCCAAAATGGGACCTACCATCAAGAGTCTCCACTTCACACTTTTTGTCTTATCATAGATGAAACTTCTTCACCCACAAGAAACGATGTCCCACATCGCTTAAAAAATGAGCTTTTAAACTTTTCTTATAAAGTTACTCACTTGTCAGTGTGTGGGACCCATTGACAATGGGATCCCATATACGACATCGAAATGCCTCATTGTCAGAGGTCTTCACACACTCCCCACATCTTTTTAAAACGAAAAGTGGTTTTCTTGTTCCTAAAACTCAAGGTCCCACATCGACAAAAAAGCAAAAAAGTCCTTTATTATTAAAATATGACATGCTGGATATACAGTCAGAAGGGTGGGGGCCCTGAATTATAGGATCCATGGGTAATCACAGCTCATTACTTTAGAGCCTTCCCCACTTTTCTTTAGGAAAGATCACTTCTTTTCAACTATATACCCCACTTTGAATAAAAAAAATATATGTGTGTTTTCTATAAAACAAAATTGTTTAATTTCAGCGTTAGCGGGGCAACTTCCTTAAAAATAGAAACCCAATACCCATTTTGACCACAAAAACCCAAATAAAAAGTGGTCAACCTTCGTCAAAGCACTCTAGTCAGATCTACAAAAAGCCGAACGGCCCCAAGAGCCGATCGTAAAATAGGCAAAGGCCCCAAGAGCAGAACGCTCAGTCGAACTTGACCAGTAAAACTGCTCAAGTCTCAAAAAGCTGAATTGCCCCAAGAGCCGATCGCAAAATAGGCAAAGGCCCTAAGAGCCGAACGCCTGATCGAACTTGACCAGTAAAACTGCTCAAGTCTTAAAAAGCTAAATGGCCTCAAGAGTCGATCGCAAAATAGGCAAAGGCCCCAAGAGCCGAACGCCCGATTGAACTTGACCAGTAAAAGTGCTCAAGTCTCAAAAAACTGAACGGCCCCAAGAGCCGATAGCAAAATAGGCAAAGGCTCCAAGAGCCAAACAACTGATCGAACTTGACCAGTAAACTGCTCAAGTCTCAAAAAGCCGAACAGCACCAAGGGCCGATCGTAAAATAGGCGAAGGCCCTAAGAGCCGAACGCCCGATCAAATTTAATAAGAAAATTGATCAAGTCTAAAAAAATCGAACGGTCATAAAAACCGATCGCAAAAATAGACAAAGGCCCCAAGAGCTGAATGACCGATCAAGCTTAATCAAAAAATTGATCAAGTCCAAAAAATTGAACGCTCACAAGAACCGATTGCAAAAACAGGCGAAGGCCCCAAGAGCCGAACGCCCGATCAAACTTAATTAGAAAATTAATCAAGTCCAAAAAATTGAACATTCACAAGAACCAACCGTAAAAATAGACAAAGGCCCCAAGAGCTGAATGACCAATCAAGCTTGATCAGAAAATTGATCAAGTCAAAAAAAAAAAAAAAAAAAAACACGGAACTGTCATAGGAACCTATCGCAAAAATGGACGAAAGCCCCAAGAGCCGAATGCTTGATCAAATTTGATCAGACAATTGATCAAGTTCAGAAAGTGAAAAGGCCACAAGAGCCGATCGCAAAAATAGACAAATGCATCAAGATCAAACTCAAGCAAAAGCGATCTCAAAGATTGCAAAAAGAAACTTCCATATTCTCAAAAGGGGGGAGTTTCTACAAAAGAGGCAGAACATACCCTACACCTCCAAAAAAAAAAAACTACGCAGGATCATTCTCGAGTTCAGCCCCACTTTCTATATTAAACCTCTGTGAAAAAGTATCAACCAACGGAAGGAACATCAAGCGACAAAACAAGTAACCCATGAGAGCTCGAAGGGTATTGGAGAGGAGGCAGAACCTCGATGGCCACCTCGCCCTTCAGTAGAGCAGCAAACTCAATCTCCCTAGGGCCAGCAGAGGGCTTAGCATATTCACCAATAACCAAGAGCCCCTGCTCGGCATCATGCTCGTCGGCATCACCACAATCTTTCTCCTCAGAAGAAAGCTACCCCTGAGCAAAACCAAGCCTGAAGCCTTTGGCATAGCAAAGATTCACAATCCTGGTAAAAATGGTTAAACATCTCCGAACCCCCATCCTTACAGGTTTGAATAAGAAAGTTTGCCTTCCCGAGCTATAAATCGAGCTCAGCCGCTTTGTGTGCAAGGTCTTTATCCCTTTTGTCAAAATACTTAATTGACTTAAGCTGCTGGATCTTCTCATTCTTCTCCTCGGCGAGAGAAGCCTCCAAAACACTCACCCTCTTTTGAAGGGCAACAGACTGATTCGCCTGAAGGGAGTTAACTGACAACTTCTTCATAAGAGCGAACATCAAGAAAGAGCTCTCTATAAAAATAACAAAAGATTGTCAAGAAACCAAGATGGGTAAAATGGAAAAAGATGAGTTAGAAAAATTACCTCCCTTATGGACTTGGAAGCGAGAGAAAGCAGATCATTAACATTCATTTACTGTTCTAAAATCTCATCCCTGGGTGGCCACATCCTTCTGGCTAAGCCCATCAACGTTTCCGGGTCTTCAGCCTTTAATACCCCCAGATTTCCGGATGCGGGTTGGCCAGGCCCACGCCCGATTACCCGAGGATATCAAGTCAATTAGCAATAAACGAACACAGAATACAATTAAGGAAACAGGAATAAATAAAAATTTGCTGAAAAGAAACTAGAATGATAATCCAAATACTGAAACCTCAGAATAAAATTAAATTAATAACAAATTATTCTCATACATCCAAATTTTCCATTTCTAATACAACTCGAGAATCCATCTGGTAGACCCTTAAAAACTCCAACACTGAAATCATCAACTGAAGAACTCCACTGCTAAATCATGAAGAAGCTCCTATATCGTTGGAAGAATGAGAAGCCGTCTCTGCTCAGAATGAACAAGATCTAAGACCTGGAACCGTCCGTTACCTGAAAAATAATAGTGGATCAGGCCCACGAACAAGTTCTATCCTAACTATAATCCAAACAGAGACCCAATACGCAGATACATCCTAGATGTCTCAACCATATCTATGTAGTCCATAATAGATAAATATATATCCACACTACAGGATTCTCACTAAACTATGCTGAGGGTCTCAACCTGAATAGAAGGCAACATGTAATACGCACCTGAGTGGGCATGACTACCTAAGCCTAACAGGGTATACCTCAACCAACATAGCTAGCTACGCATCCTACTGCATATACGCACCCTAACCGTCGACTATGAGACTCAAGCTCAGATCGTGGTACCATAATTTATATATATAAATTCCCATCCAAATCAATGTAGTGCCGCTCAACTGTTCGTTGCCATGACACAACATAAAATTAGGATTTAAATATTTTAATTAAATCCCTATCCCAATTATATATATAAGTTCCTTCCAAGTACAATGTTGTGCCGGTCAACAGTTCATTGCTCAAGATACAACATATAAACAGGATTTAAACATTTTAGTTAAAACCCTATCCTTCCTAATACAGAAATATAAACAATCATCCAGTATGTCGTTCAACTGTTTTAGTTGACAGGATATGAAACCATGTAGGATTTAACTGTTTTAGTTAATCCATTCCGTATGTATGAATGGGTAGGAATTAGCGTTGTGACCTAATCCATCCCTCCGTATGACACCGTCCCATACTGGTGCATACATGCAAATGATCCGTAAATGATGCAACATTATAAGCAATACATCAAATAAAGTCCACATTATCCATATAGTTGATAAACACAGAATTTAAACAAGTCACCAACTAAAAATCCAGAATCCATCCATGTAATTAAACGAGACAAAGTTTACTAATTCGTCAAGTTATATTCCAGCATCTATCCAGGTAATTGACAGAAAATACAAATTTAATTCTTCAATTAATTCCAAGCCAACGTCCAATTAGATTGACAGAACCTAAGTACTAGTTCAGCAATTTAAGTCCAAACTCTAATCCAAATAATTGCAATGTAGTGCTTAAAATTACCGCAACTAAAATTCCAAGCTTAAATCCATGCATTGCAGAAAAGTATTATATATTTCAATAATTAACATCTAGGATATGCATAGATCACACTTGTTAATTAAATGATACTAGCATGCACCTACAACCAGACTTATAAATTTATACATACTCCATTATATTGCTAAAACTAAATTAAGTAATGAAACATCTTCCATCCGTTAACAACCTGCACTGCTGTATACCTTCCTACGGTTAAATCCCTGAGTACAAAGACATTAATTTATTAAAAATGGCTCTAATATAGCATGATATAATATTTGGAATCCATGTTCCAACTCTTTTTAATTTATAGACCCAGTTTGCACAATTAAATCATTTTGGTCCGCTAAGTCCGTAAACTGCCTGCAACTTCCTTCAGATTTTCCCATGGTTTAAACCATTAGTATATAAATAAATTAATACACCCTAGGCCTTTAACACTCCATGAATTAATGTTTAAAACCATCACCTTAACCCAAACACAGTGGAGCAGAACAGTTTGAACCAACAACGCACAAACAAGCTTCAGTACACACTTAGGATTACAGAGCCTGCTCTTAGAAACCTGGAGTAGGCTCTAAAACTACCTAGAGCCTGCTCTCCCACAAGGGGAGCCGGCTCTCTCCATGGGAGAGCCGGCTTTCTCTCCTTTGAGAGCCTCTGTTTCGTTCCTTCGTTGATTCCGATGATCTGCTTCATCTACGCCCCTTTCCTACCCTTCTGTTCCTTCTTAAACCTGGTCTTAAGAGTCCTAAAAACACCCACTAGCTTTCTAGGGGTTTGATTATACCAGTTGGACTCAATTACAGAGGTTAAAAGTGCTACCGATTTAACTTGCTTAATGAACAACTTGAAACCCAGTTATGCATAAACCATTACAGAACGTATTAAACACTTACAGATCATCAATAAAACATGTAATAAACATGTAAAGTTTAGTTAATAATCAGTTTAACCCTAGAGACTATCTAGGTGCACAGAACATAGGCCAAAGGGAAAGAGGAAGGAAAGAACTTGCCTTAACCGTCTCTGAATTTTCCGATGAAATCTCCGACGACCATTCCACCTCTATTGCACTTGGTTTTACCCATAAGCCAACCTCTGCTCCTCCTCCTCCTTGGTTCAGCCCTAACCTAAGGCAAAACCTAGACTTTCTCCCTTTATCTCTCTCTGTAATTCCCTCTGTAACTTTCTCTGTTTTACAACCATTATGCTCACGTCTCTAAAACCCTAAACCACTGAAATGCTTATATTTATAAGCTTATTACCGTAACCCTAGTCCATATCCAATTAGAGACTAAGCCCTAATTCCAATCCCAGTCGGCCCATAGAAACAAAATCTCAGTTATCATCTACGGCACCTACATACGTGACTTCCAAAAGACTGTAAATTATTAACGTAATAAAAATACTTATTTAACTTAATTACCCAATTATAAAAAAAAATAAAAAAAAAAATTAGAAAAACACTTAAGGACACACCATCACACAAGTTAAATCCATTAATGTAATAAATGCAACTAATTCAAATAATGACAATTAAATCCTTAAACATTAAGTCCTTAAACACAATTAATGTAACTACAGAAAAGCAAAAATCAAATTTAAACAAATTAATTAATTCAAATAAACACAATAAAAAAAAAAACAATTCATTTAAGTAAAACAAAATAAACTACTATTCAATAAACAATTTGACACATAGAAACAAATTTAAATTCCAATCTTATCCTTTTGAAAACTAGGGGTATTACACAGCCCCAGAGTCACCAATGGTGATAGGAGAACCATCAGCCTTCAGCATTTTGGGAAACCACTTTTCGGCAGACCCTGCGAAATCACCCCATGCAATGTCAGCAGCGCCAGGAATTAGGGCACTTTTACCCCCAAAGGCCCCAACCATAAACTTGGGGCACTTTGAAGGAGAATTATCCTTCATGAATGGACGCTTAGTCCCAGACTGAACCCGTTTCTGCTTTTGAGAGAAGGAGAGCTTACTCGCCTCAATAAGGATGTTTTTCCTCTCCTGCAGCAACTGAGCAGCTGCCTCCCTCTCCTTCTTGGTCGTACGAGGTTTTGGAGGAGGAAGTTTCATCATTAATTGAGAAGAGAAAAGAGGGGCAGGTGATAAGAGGTTAGCCTCAGAATTAGAAGCGTTAAGGTCGATGGGCTCCTTAGGATTTTGAACAATCACTGGAGAGTCCCTCAAGATCGTCTCAAGAAGAGAAAAAGAGAGAAGGATCCTGGCAGAAGGAATGTCGCTCCAGACTCTTTCTTGCAAATAAGCAGGATGACTATCTGCAAATTTCGAAGAGAAAGAGTCAGTGTCGTGACCATAGAAGTCATAAATATAACAAAAATACTTTTCGATACAGACGAAGCAAGAAGACTCGCCCGAATCATCGAATGCATGAACGGATGAGGGCATAAAAGCTCGATCGAACGAATGAAGCCTGAGCGGACAAAGATCGCCACGTCCATCCAACTTTAACAATTTTGTCTTTCCACTCCTTGTCAGAATTGTTAAGATGAGAGAAAAGAGCCCTACCCAGTCTAGAATGAAAGTGAAACCTACCCTCTCCACCTTTCGTTCTATTAAGTGTATAACAAAACAAAAGATCGGCAAGATTCAAGGTCAAACCTCGAACCCTGTTCAAAATTCAACACCTACAGGACTCGAAGGTAAAAAAGAGTAAGGGGAAATCGAAAGGCAGGAAAATGTAAAGCCAAAAAAAACATCTTGCCTTCCTCCAAACCCTCGTCTATACTGAAATTCAAGTCATGACCATATTCTTTAAGGGTAACGTCAGAAGGAACGCGATTTTTCTTTCTCAACTGAGCAATTGAAAAAGACTTTCTTTCTACAATGTCCACAGGAAGGATAATAGGACCCTCGGCATAATCACTCAGACTCGCCGCCGCAGTCCTCGACTCAGAATCAGATATATGAATACTATGAGTTCGTTCGCTACTTTCTTGACTCATAACGTAAGAAAGGGGGAACAGAGAGAAAGACTAACCTTGGCAGATGATGGAAGATATTATAGCAGCAATCGGAATCTCACTGAAGCTCGGGAACAAAATCACAGATACAGACACCCAAATGGCAAGAACACAATATATAAGCAAAGAGAGGCGGATACCGGAAAGGCAAGCATGAGACCCCAAAATCAGCAGCACAAATGGTAATAATAGGCAGTAATAGCCGCGAAACTTCTCCACTTCCCGAATGCAGTTACAATTCCTTATATGAATGAAATTCATATAAGGAATCGGGGGCAAAGTATGGAGGGAAAAACCCCCACCAATCATAACACACCACATGGCAGCAAAAGACTAGCCCGCGACTAAACTAAAAATACCCAGAGGCCCACTGTCAATTGGAGGCCCAACAATAGAAGCCACATGCACATGCCAGTTCAGCCCAATTAAATAAAAGAAGCTCCACCTAACATAAAAGCCGAATGGATGGCCCAGTTTTAATGGACCCAAAAATCCATAACGCTTGCCATAATGATATGCACATGATCAGTAAGGATAAATACCCACAATCGGGAGTAAAAGCCAATAAACGCCTCCTTGTAAATCTCTAAAAAAAACTTATAAATAGAGCCTGAATGAGAATGAAAGGCATCAAATTCCCAATATTGCTACTCTCGTATAAATCTATTTGTTCCCTTGTTTATGTTCTGTGTATCTTTTCTAATTTATCTCTGTAAGTGTTCGAGTGTGAGAAATTGCACCTACAATGAGTGCTTGAGAAATAGGCTACCAATGCTTAGATTGATTGTTGAGGCGTCGTCCCTAGCTTCCAAGCTCAGTGATGTCCAATAGGCGATGTTAGTTTTTGTTGCTTACTCTGCTCTGTTAGTATTAGCAACAGTTTTTTATGGGATGGGTTGGGCTTGATTGTTTTGTTCTTTCAATAAAATTTATTTACCCAAAATAATAATAATAAATAAAGATACAAAGTGCTCTCCCTATAAGCTTTGCAGAACAAGGGAAATCAGCAATGTCCTATAAGCTCAGTGATGTCCAATGGGTTTTGCTTGAAAGGTCATAGACGGATAGTAACTATCAAAAGATTCAAAACCCTAGAATACAAAAAAAAAAAAAAAAAAAAAAAGGAGAGAGAGGAAGGGAAGAGGCGATGGGCCCTCTCTCTGGGCCTACTATGGCCATACTTTTTGGATCATTTTTTTAGGCCTATTGGCTACTGTAATTGTTAGCCTAGTGTCACGCACTTAGACCTTTCCAAGCTCACGTGCGGCCTTAGACACTTTCAAGCCCCCTTGAAGCGCTAAGTCGGCCTACCCGAGTGTATTAGCTTAGTGAAGACTAAGGCTAGACAAGTGTTTTGCTTACTTAGGTGTGTAGGAAGAGATTAGGCAAGTGAGCAAGAGAGTTTGGGAATGTATAGAACTTGTATTGCTCGAGAGGAGAAGATTACAACTTGGCTGCTTGGTGAAGAGCAAATGAACTCCCACCTCCTATTTATAGGCCTTTGGCCTTACAAGAACATTCTAGATGTGTACAAATGTATGGCCTAGATTTAGTGTCTGGAATCCTCCAAAGAAATATCTACACAATTCTAAAATTATGTACAATGTACAAGACAAGTCTAGAGAATTCTAGAGAATTCTATACAACTCTAGACAAGTCTAGAAAAGGCTAGACAACTCCACACTAATCTAGAGAATTTCGGAAAGTTCCATACTTGTGTAGAGAAGTCTAGAAAGTTCCGGTCCATGCAGGCTCCATGTCATCGTCTGCTGGGCGTCTGCGTGGCACCTACGTGGCGTAGTTTATTAGTTGCAGGGCGTGACATTCTCCCCCACCTAAGCTCGCGAAGCCCTCGTCGCGTCTTCTTGCTGGAACCGTTGGATATGCTCCGCGAACTGCCAAAATATATCCTCATGTTCCCAGCTCGCCTCGCTATCTGGCAGGTTCTTCCATTTCACTAAGTACTCTGTATACTTGGGTACACCTCTCCTGCTCATCACACGATCCGCAAGGATGCATTTAACTTCCTTGTCAAAGGATGTGACAACGGCCGTGGGTGCCCTATGCGATATGCCTCGAGTAAGGTCTTTCGTGTCTTCATGATAAGGCTTGAGCATGCTGACATGGAAGACTGGATGTATCTTCAACTTGGGTGGAAGCTCTACCATGTAGGAGACCTTGCCCACCCGCTAGACGATGGGAAACGGGCCCTCGTACCTCCTTACTAGCCCCTTATGCACGCTCCGGAAGGACTTAAACTGTTGGGGTAGTAGCTTAACCATCACCTGGTCTCCCACTATGTACTCTACCAGCCTTCGCTTGGTGTCGACCCACTTCTTCATCTTCTTTGCCGCCTTGTCAAGGTATGCCCTAGCCAAGTCGGACTGCTCATGCAACCTCTTGGCAAATTTGTAGGCCACCGGACTTTTACCATCGCAAATCGAAGCAATGGCGTTGGGTGTCATAGGCTACCGTCCGGTAACAACCTCAAATGGACTATGATTGGTAGCCTCACTCCGCTGCAAGTTGTAAGAAAACTATGCCACCCCAAGGAGTTTGGCCCAATCTCGCTGATTGGCACTCACATAGTGCCTCAAATAAAGCTCCAGGAGAGTGTTGATGCGTTTCGTCTACCCATCTGATTGGGGGTGGAAACTCGTAGAGAAGTTGAAATCTGTCCCCATCTTCTTGAAGAGCCCTGTCCAAAATCTACCTGTGAAGCGCGGGTCTCTGTCACTGACAATGTTTTGTGGAACTCCCCAAAGCTTGACCACATGGTCAACAAACAATTCTGCTGGCCTCTCTGCCGTGCAATCTGCTGGTGCGGGTATGAAGGTGGCATACTTACTGAACTGATCTACCACCTCTATAATGCTCCCGCAACCCTCTGACTTGGGCAAGCAAGTAATGAAATTCGTAGAGACACTCTCCCATGGTCTCTCTGGAATAGGCAGTGGCTCTAGTAGGCCTGCAGGATTCTGTTGCTCAATCTTGTCTTGTTGACACACAAGACAAGTCCTCAAATATGTCTCCACATCATCACGCATCCGAGGCCAATAGTAAGAATCTTCTAGGAGTGCTAGTGTGCGCCGTATACCTGGGTGACCAGCCCATTTGGTGTCATGACACTCCCGTATTAGCTCATTTCGCAAGTTGTCCCACCTGGGCACAAAGAGTCGGTTCCCTGTAGTGAGAAGTAAATCATCCCTTAGCCAAAAGCGCCGAGTCTTCCCTTCCTTAGCCAGCTGAATAAGGCTTTTGGCTAGAGGGTCATGCTACAATCCCTCCTTGATCCACTCCACAAGAGGGTGCTGGGGCTGACTAATAGCTGCGAGCTCGGCCTTACGACTAAGCGCATCCGCCACAACATTGGCCTTACCCGGCTTGTATTCAAAATGATAATTGAACTCCGCTAGGAAGTCCTGCCATCGAGCTTGCTTGGGGCTAAGCTTCTTCTGTGTTTGGAAGTAGCTGGTGGCAACATTATCCGTTTTGATCACAAATTTTGCCCCGAGCAAGTAGTGCCTCAAAGTACGTAGGCAATGGATGACCGCTGTCATCTCTTTCTTTTGCACCGTATAACGCCGCTCGGTGTCATTGAGTTTGCGGCTCTCATAAGCTATGGGGTATTCTTCTTGCATCAACACGCCCCCAATAGCAAAGTTTGATGCATCCGTGTGCACCTCATATGGCTTGGAGTGGTCGGGCAAGCTAAGTACCGGCTCCTCTGTAACTGCTCTTTTCAAGTCATTAAATGCCTCCTGGCATGACTCTGTCTAACTTCAAGCATGCGCCTTCTTGAAAAGGTCTGTCAATGGGGCTGCTCTCGCCGAATAACCCTTGATAAAGCGGCGGTAGTAGTTAACAAACCCAAGAAATGAGCGCAGCTCTGTCACCTTAGTGGGCGGCTCCTACTCTTGAATGGCCCTCACTTTTGCCTTATCCATCATCAGCTTGCCATCCCGTATCTTATGCCCTAGGAACAACACCTCCTCTTGGGCAAAAGAGTGTTTCTCCGTCTTCACATATAGGTTATTCTCCTGTAAGACTTGGAAGACCGCCCTCAAGTGCTGCACATGCTCTTTTAGAGTGGTGCTATACACAACAATATCATCCAAGTACACCACCACAAAGCGATCCAAGTAGGGATGGAAGAGCTTGTTCATCAAAGTACAGAAAGTAGCAGGTGCATTGGTGAGACCAAATGGCATAACAAGGAACTCATAAGAGCCATACCTCGTCACACATGTAGTCTTAGGCTTATCCCCGTCCGCTATTCGCACCTGGTAGTACCCCGAGCACAAATCTAGCTTAGTGAAGTAGCGTGCTCCACCAAGCTGATCAAAAAGATCAGCAATGAGAGGGATGGGGTACTTGTTTTTGATAGTCACTTTGTTGAGTGCCCAGTAGTTGATGCACATGCGCAAGGACCCGTCCTTCTTCCTCTGGAACAGCACCAGTGCGCCATATGGGGTCTTCGAGGGTCGAATATAGCCCGCATCTAATAGTTCCTTGAGTTGCCCCCTCAACTCCTCTAACTCTGGGGGTGCCATCCGGTAGGGCACCAAAGCAGGGGGTTTAAAACCCGGTTCTAGCTCAATCTTATGATCCACCTCCCTCCTAGGTGGAAGTTTCTTGGGCAGCTCCTTAGGCATCACATCCGTGTACTCGTCTAGCACGGCTCGTATCTCCTTAGGCACCTCTTCTTGTGGGGATGGGACTAGCTCATCATCGGGCGTCTCCATCAACGTAGCAAGATAGCTAGTCTGCCCCTTCTTGAAGCCCTTCTTGAATTGCATAGCTGACAAGGCTTGGGCTTCTAACTTGGCGCCTCGTTCTACTGACACCATGCATGTTGTGTTGCCTTCCATAATACACATAGTATTAGTAAAAGGAATGAGGAAAGCTCTTACCTTGTCTAGGAACTCCAACCGAAGGACTAGTTTGAAGTCGTCCATGGGTACCACCGATAGATCTATGTGGCCACCCCACTCGCTAATGCATGCTTGGACGCCGTGTGCCATGCCATGTATAGCCTTTGCCGCCGAGTTAACTGCTTTCATGGAGCCCCCTTCTTTGCTATACTTGAGGCCCAACCTCTTGGCCTTATTAAGGCTCACAAAGTTGTGGGATGCACCCGTGTCCACCAAAGCACGTGTGGGTGTCCCATTGATGCTCGCCTCCACGAACATTAGCCCCATAGCCGCCGCCATAGGGACTTCAGTTTTAGCCTTGATGGCATTAAGGATTTGCAGTGAACCCATCTGCGCCTCCTCCTATTGTTGTTCTTCGAAGCGGCTCGTCATGGCATTGAGGGTCTTTCGCTTTGGGCAATCTCTTACCCAATGTGGTCCATCACATATGAAGCAAGAACTTTTAGGCTTGGGTGCTCCTTCCTTGTTCTCCTTTCCCTCTTTGCCACCGTGGCCATTACCTGGCTTACGGAACCAATCCTTGTGAGGTGCAGCGCCCTTGTCTCCCCTACCTTTGCCGACATACCGCCCCTTGTCCTTGTCTTTGTCCTTTGGCTTGGACGAGGGTTCCTTCTTGGAGCTGAAATCAATAAAGGACTCCGCTTCTGCAATAGCTTTGGCAAGGTCTTGCACGTTGCGCCGCCTCAACTCCGTCTTAGCCTATAACTGCAAACCATTCATGAAGAAGAAAAGAGAGTCCTTGTCAGATAGATCCAGGATCTCAAGAGTCAAGTTAGTGAATTCCTTCACATAGTCCCGAATCGACCTAACCTGTTTTAGCCTTCGAAGTCTGTCCCTGGCTTCATCCTTGGCATTCTCAGGATAGAAATGCTTCTTAATTTCCCTTGTGAAATCAGCCCAAGTATCAATAGAGACCGTACCTTTGCCCATGTCACTATACCTTTTCCTCCACCATAGCATGGCATGGTCGGTGAGGTAGAGAGTCGCCGTGCGTATCTTGATGGTCTCATTTGTCATATCCGTAGCCTCAAAGTATTGCTCCATGCTGAAGAGGAAGTTCTCCAACTCCCTCGCTACCTGGTTCCCACCATAGAACTTAGGCTTGGGAATATCAACCCGGGGCGTTACTACCCCCGTAGTAGCTGCGCCAGACGCCACCACCAGTTTGCACAATGCCCAATCCGCTCGCATTTCCTCCATTTGCTCACGGAAAGTGCCAAGCTCCTGATCAACATAGCCACGTAGGGTGGCAAACTCGCCCAACATAAGTTCTCGAAGTGCTTGGAGCTCATGCCGAAAGTCACCACTTAGGGCATTGAGTGACCCTTTCACAGCATTCTGGACCTCAGCGTCCTCCGACTCCAACCCATCCATGCGCTGGTGAGCATCCTCAAGCTGTTCCAACACGTTGGCTATGGACCCCTCCATGTTTGCCATACGTGTCTCTAAGCCCGCCATGATATTCTTCGACCTAGCCCTTGTCCTCACTCCGATTGGAGGGAAATTTGTTTCCCTCTCATGTAGCTCCTCTTCTTGGGTGTTAGTCATGTCTGATAGCTCCGCCATAACTTCCTCTACACAAGGTGTGACGCCTCACGACCTTAGCCTGATACCAACTATCACGCACTTGGACCTTTCCAAGCTCACGTGCGGCCTTAGACACTTTCAAGCCCCCTTGAAGCGCTAAATCAGCCTACCCGAGTGTGATAGCTTAGTGAAGACTAAGGCTAAACAAGTGTTTTGCTTACTTGGGTGTGTAAGAAGAGATTAGGCAAGTGAGTAAGAGAGTTTGGGAATGTATAGAACTTGTATTGCTCGAGAGGAGAAGATTACAACTTGATTGCTTGGTGAGGAGCAAATGAACTCCCACCTCCTATTTATAGGCCTTTGGCCTTACAAGAACATTCTAGATGTGTACAAATGTGTGGCCTAGATTTAGTGTCTAGAATCCTCCAAAGAAATATCTACACAATTCTAGAACTATGTACAATGTGCAAAACAAGTCTAGAGAATTCTATACAACTCTAGACAAGTCTAGAAAAGGCTAGACAATTTCACACTAATCTAGAGAATTCAGGAAAGTTCCATACTTGTGTAGAGAAGTCTAAAAAGTTTCGGTCCATGCAGGCTCCATGTCATCTTCTACTGGGCGCCTGCGTGGCGTAGCCTCTTAGTTGCGGGGCGTGACACTAGGCTAAAGCCCACATAATTATCTACATTATTGTATATAATTGATTAATTTTCTAAAAACATAAATAAATATGAAATGTATGGTGGGGACAAATTTAAATAGGTTATATTTTTTAATATAAATCAAATTGAGAAAAGAATTATTTCTTTTATATAATAATAAATTATATTATTATTTTATTGTTGTATCCTTTGTCATAGCACACATCATAATTTATAGAGTAATATATTTACACAGATTACTCTAACCTATTTATCTAATCGAATTAGTTTCTATATTGTGGATAAACTCAATATAGGTCTCATTCACTAAATTAAAAGGATAGAAACTCTTAAACTTAAGAAATAAGTTAGATATTTCGGTGTTATAATCATTATCCTAAAGTATATAGCAATGTATGATGCCATATGTAATTTTGTGCTTTATTTTTCCTTTGGCGGTGAAGTATATACATATATTTAATGTTTTGGTGTTTTTTTTTTTTTTTTTTTTTTTTTTTTTTTTTTTTAATCTGGTGTGCAAAAGAATACTCAATAATCCATCACATGCGGATGTAGAGTCATATTCCTTATAATTTTAACTGTTGAATCTATAATTGTTTCTTAACTGATAGATTTAATTTTAAGAAAAAATAGAAACAATGAGTAAAATTTTATTGATCATCTTTTAGTCCGATAAACAATTCAAAGTATTGTTCCAGCCTACATCAATCTGAAGTTATGGGTCAAACCAAACTCTGTTAAACTTAATATTTTCTCAATATTGGAGTCTTGAAGATAAAGAATAACAAGTACATTCATAATTGTGTTGTTTTTTTTTAAAAAAATATTCAACATGCTAGGTTGAAGAATTACCAGCACTCCAACCTTGGAGACGAAGAACAATAAGCACATTTAAAGTCGCGGAGTTTTTCCTCACCGATTCAACAAATTCGAAAAAATCGTCAACAAAACTATTCGAGGTCAAGTTTCTTCAGTCCTCGATCAAAACTTTTTAGTTTTTTCTAATAACAAATAGTTAAATAAGACTCTTAAAGACCATACTCAAAATCAAATTCGAGCAACGCTTGGATCTGGATAGTTAAAGAGATTGAATACCACATAAGATTGTACAAATTTTATGTTGTACAATTAATCTTAAAAAATAAAAAAATTGACAGCTCAAGATCTTTTTGTATAAAATAAGAACAATTATTTATGTTATAATAATTTTTAATTAGTCACACTGTAGTGATTATAGTATAGTATTTGTAACACTTGTATATAAGTGCTAGTGCCACTACTTCATTTCATATTGACTAAGAATCCCATGCATTGAATGAAAAAAAACGCTTATTTTCCACCGTCTTTTATTGACCATTACACTAATAGTAGTAATTCTGATTATATTTTCACCTCTTATTATATATTATATATACGTGTCAATGTGACTCGCGTGTGTGTGTGTGTTTTGCAGCCCCAAACATACAGTGACGTGTATTCTGTTACTACTTATTAGACATCACTCAAACACATACACTTGACCTTTCATTTTCGAATCTTTAAAATGATGTGCTAGTAATTATTTGTTTGCTATATTATTTTTGCTTTTCTCTTTCTATTCTCAAAATTAAAATTGAGTTTATCTTCATTCTCAATTTTTTTTTTTCACTATTATTTCCTTCTATTATTTAAACAGCACGAGTAAGTAACACTCTTTTTTTTTGGGAGGGGGGATTGGATAATATTGTAATATAAGAAATGTGCTAGTATTAATAGTGCCTTTTTTGAAATATTATGGATTTGCTTAATTCATTTTTAAGAATAACAAGTTTTTGTTCAAAACAAGAAAATAAAAAACAATTTGATATTAAGTCACAGTTATTTATTTATTTAAATGTTAGGGATGTCGTTGTACGCACACCAAATTAATTTGAGGAGAGGTAAAAATAATAAACGTCGGTCTATTCGTATGTAATTTATCCAAATCTCAAAAAAAGTTCTTATAATTTACCCTGATAAAAAATATATTTTTTTGTCACTGTTCAAACCGTGACCCTTTGAAGTAACATTTGGTCAGATTTATTAAATGTGAAATAGTAGTCCTGGGTAGTTTTATATATTTCAATTTGTAAGGTTAATGATTTTCTGTAAAAGCTAAGTAAATTATATTCAATTCCTCACATTTTGGAGGTTGGGAGTTCGAATCCTTTTAGGGCCATCTCAAGGAATTGTTTTGGTAAACATGGAACGAGAGAATCGCATGTGCTCAGTGATGAATTATGAGTGCTCTATGAGCCTCGATAGCACTATCATTTATAAAACCCCTAAAAAATGTATTGGAATTTAGTCATATAACTTGCTTACTGAAATGATATATTTATTATTTTTCTTAAATATAAATGCAAATATAACCCCCCCCCCCAAAAAAAAAAAAAAAAAAACTAAATTATTGAATTAAAAATCATGAGATGATAGTTTTTCATTTTGCCTCGACAAACCACACAATTAACCTAGGGTATCATTATAGTACTGTATTAATTTAAACATTTTACCTAGTAGACACATTAAAAGTAAATCAGTGATTAATTTAAATTGATAATACACACAATTAATTAAACATGTCAAGTCTAGTGAAACAGGGTGATTGAATTATGAAACCTAAAAATATACGGAGTATTGATTAATTAAATAGTTAATTACGTTGGCATGATTATTACCCGAATATAAATAAAGTCAATCCAACTTCACTAATCTCTTATAATTCATGTTCACAAAAGCTCAATTTTAACACTACTAAAGTCCATTAATTTTAAAAATGATAAACATCATCAATTAAACCATTAATTTTAGGAAAATGATGTTTCATGATCTTTATCTTGAAAGACGTGACAATTATTTTGTCAGCCAGGTCTTTGTATTTTGTTTCAATTTTTACTTTTTATTTCCTTATCCGTTATAGAAATTATTGAGATATTCCCTATTTTTCTACACATGTATTCCCTATTTTACTGCACATGTATTTCTTATATGTTTTATTTCCCATCTTATGAAGTAAATTTAGCCATGGGGTGATCCAATGGTAAAGGTTAATATTCATAATATCACGATGATATCAGTTTTTATTTATACAATGATAAACTTGTCTCTATCATCAATGACGGAGGCAGTTAAGGACTAGGAACACCTGCCCCGAATTTTCTCCCTCTCTTATATTTTTATAAGTATATTTTATAATACTATATATGTTTTTTTATAAAAATATGAAAAGTACCCTCGTGAATTTTTTCATTCTTCATTTAATTCTATATATATTTCATATTTTTTTTCTTAAATTGTTCTCTTAATCCTTATATTTTATATCGGTAAATTAATTTCATCTCAAAAATATAACTATCTCTTTTTATATATATATATACTTATAAATATTAATTTATATACATATATATTATATTATAAATATATATATTATGATATACAATACTATAATGCGCCCAAATTTTGTTCTGGCTCGGTCTATGTCTATCATTCCTCTTTCTCAAATTGAGAATCACTTTAACAGACTATTTATGAAATAAATGAGTATAATATATTGGCAGTTGCTTAAAATACAATTTGTTTACACCACATTTCTTTTATCCTACTTTCTGATTTTTTTGTTTGGCCATACTTCTGATAAACTACAAGCAATGCAGCACATGGGGTATTTAAATAAATAAATTAAATAGATATTAAAAAAAATAAAAATAAATAAATAAAGAAAAAAAGAAGAGAGTGGGGCTAATCTTCGTTATTTTTATGAAAAGTTAAGGACAATTTTGTACTTTAATGTTCGAGAATCTGATAAATAGGTCAGCTATGCTAAGATCCTCGCGAAGCGGACAGCATAAATGAATCCTTAAACTATATTTCCATTTATAACCCTAAGTTTTGTGCTAAATTATTTTGAAGCCATCGTTCACGGAAAAAATCGCCCTATTTAACTTTTTGTGGGGAATATAAAACTCTCACTGTCACGCACGCCCACTTGGGACCTAACTAAAGTGAAGTTACATATTTGCCCTCGCAAGTTGTTCAATCCTCATTTAAGTATAAGCAAAAGTAAAAGGTCAGAAGGTGAAGTAGAGGTTGGGTTAGCTTTGCTTAACAAAAAGTCAGAAGTCAAAATTGTTATTCGTTGAGGTCTCTTAAAGACAACCAACAACCACCATTGAGAAAGATGACTGTCCTATCCCTGTTTCCAACTTGTTTGGATGAATGGAAAATTTTGCATCATTGTATTTTAACTTTCCTTTTATACAGTAGAAATGTTGTTAAGCAATGTTGTTAAGCACCATTTCCTCATTTTTCTTTGAAAGCCTCCAAATGCAGGGTAATTTTTAATTGTAGGTTGAATTTAAAAGGTAGACATTCATTGTAAAACATTAATAGAAGGAAAATTGGAACATTTTAAAGATAAAAGAAACATTATTATTTTATCTGAGGTTATTTTACTTTAAGTTATACGGAGTGCGAGTGGGAGTGAATTCAAGAATGAGAGGGCGGAAATGATAAAATTTAAGTTACACATAGTGAGAAGGAGAACGAAAACGTTTAAAATGTGAGAGCGACATCCACTAAAAAAAAATTTGAGTGACTTAAGTAGGGCGGAGCCAGAAATTTAAGGTTGGGGGACAGGATTTGAACTATGTAACAAAAATTTAAAAAAACTTATAAATCAATTGTAATATAATTTATTTTTAAATACTAGTCATAAAATATATATGTTGAGAAAATAAAAAAATGAAAAAAATACAACTTGGGAAAAAAAAAATGATGTTAGAAGAAAATTATGGAGATAAAATGTAAAGAAATAAGCATTATTAGAAAATCAAATTTCATTTATCTATTGTTTTAATTTTTCAAAATTCTAATTTTTGTATATAGATGATATTATTATTGTTATTGAGTCTCAAAATACTTTAACTTATCTTCTTTCCAAATATTCATAAGACTTGCCAATAAAGATTTTTATATAATTTTAGATATTTTTCTTGTAAATACTATTTTACAAAATGTTTGACAAAAAATGCTTTATGCATTTTAACCAAACATGAAGGAACATTAATTATTTTATTCATTTTTTATCTCTCTTGAATTAATATATGAATTAATATTATAGATATAATCAAACATATCCAGTGACCAAAAAAGAAAAAAAAAATCTTAAAAGAATCTAATGCAAGTAGAAAAAGCTATGTCCCTTATCGATTGAAAGATTCTAGGCCTTGATTGGACTAGTAAGAGGGACATGCCACTCAAATTGGAAAGTTATAAACTTCCATTCTTATTAATTTCGAACTAATCTCACAATTAATGATCGAATTAAACACTTAAAAGTGAGATTCAATTATTTTAAAATACGGATAAGAGTCTCTTTTGGACTCTATTTATTAAAATTAGTAAAAAAATCAATTGTTTTTGTTACCATCAATCACAATCTATTTTAATTTTGATTTCTCTTACATTTCACTATCATGAACCATCAACCATGTTAGTTGTTTTTTTAATAGGTGCATATATTAATCCCAGTTTTACTTGTTCACATCATCTTAATCGTTATTTTATTGTTTCTTTTTCTTTTTTGACAATTAGTATATGAAAGTCACCGCAATAAAAAAAATAAAAATAAAAATAAAATGGAGGGTATTGTGGTCAATTGACGATTGTATATTTTTTTTCCTGAGAGGGTTTATATCTTTATTCAATACATGCGACTGTGTAAGCATAGCCACCTCTGTCTCGCACATTTCTCTCCGCCTCTCACTCTCTCTCTCTCTACTTGGTCTCTTTCTCTCTCTTCAGTTTGTCTGAGTTTCCAATTCCTAACCGGAAGAAGAAATGGGAGAGGAGAAGCCGAAATCCGTTGGTGTATGGCCCACCGTGAAGCCCTTCGTCAATGGGGGAGCATCTGGTATGCTCGCTACCTGTGTCATCCAACCCATCGACATGATCAAGGTACATATTATACATTCGCTGATACGTAATTTCAGATATAGATCAGTTATTTCTTGTGGGTTAACAGCATTTTTTGAAATAACACGTCTAAGAAATCAAAGATTTTTGTGCCGTGTCATGACTTGTTTGAAGGTTTCAGATCTTAGATCAAAATGGGTCTTTAATCTTCAGTTCGATTGTGAAGATATAATGATTTCAGTTTTGGAAAAATTATATCTATTGAAAAATTTCGAACTTTTTTGTGCTTTGTGATTATACACGTGTATGTGTATGCCGGATATAGATCAGTTATACCTTTTAGTGACATATTTGATTTTTGTGATGTGTAGTGACATAATTGAAGCGTTTCAGATCTTAGATCAAAATGGGTGTTCGTTAAATCTTCGGTTTGTTTACGGAAACGGGACTGATTATAGTTTTCGAACAATTACATCTCTAAAAGATCTTTGATTTTTTCATGCTTTGCAGTAACATTTTTGAAGGGTTCTTATATGACAAATGGGCTTTTTTTTTTTAAAAAAATCTGGAGTTCTGCTTATGTGATGTACCTGTGGACCCAGGGGAACAGTTTCTATCATTATGTTAGACAGTGGTTTTAGTTTCAGAAAAATGGAGCTTTTTAAAATTAATTTGTGTGCTGAAGGACAATGTCTTTTGACATTCACTTAGATCCTAAGATCGAATGGGTATTTATACTAGTTAAATTGTGGAATTTGTTTGAGAATGACTAGTGGTCGAATGAGTTTTGTGCTGCCATCAGTTTGACAATGAAATGTGGATTTCTTTGGCAACTACAGGTGAGAATCCAGTTGGGTCAGGGATCAGCGGGCCAGGTTACGAGGACCATGCTAAAAAATGAGGGCATTGGCGCCTTTTACAAGGTTCAATTCTTATAGTTGATTTTTTCTTGGGTTTGGCTTATTTTCTTGATTTACTTTTTCAGCTATATGTATTTGTGTATGCATGTGTGAGAGTGCCTTGGCTTTTCTATGTATACAAACATATATAGACTTGTGCAAGAAGATGCAAATGTATTGTAGTCAGTAGAGATGGAAGTATAATAATACAAAGGTATGTTGGATGCCTCAAGAAAATTGTATGGCCCCATTGACATTTGCATGATATTCTAAGTTAGAAAGCTATCATCTTGAATGGATTAATTAAGGGAAACAACTAAAGCTAAATATTTCAAGTTTTTCCAGTTCAATGATAAAAGGGATTACATTTCAAGATATATGGTGGAGTATCTTATTTCTCTTAAGAAGATTTTTGTAGTGGAGAAGCATGGAGAGAAGGAAGGGGGAGAAAAAGGGGAAGAGGGGAGGGCAGAATCTTCGTTTTATAGAGGGGAAATATGAAGGGAAGAAAAGAAGTAGGAGAGCTCCTCTCCCTCTAGGCCCACGAAAACGTTTCTGCCTAAAGTGGCTTCCCTCCTTTTCTTTTACACTTTTGTCCTTCCAAAACTTCTTTCTTTTAGTTATTCAAGGGTATAGTAGTGAAATCACACAATCACACGCCCCTTTCTTTTTTCATTCCTACTCAACCAAGCAGTATAAGGGATTAGAACATTCCTTTCTCTAAGGATACTTCTTCCATCTATTCTCCTTCATTTGCTAAAATTTTTCATCATTCTTATAGACGACATTGTAGGTTATGGATTTTTATAGGCTAGGAAATGGGTCAGTCAAATTAAAGGGGATATCTAAACGCATCCTTAATTTTGAAATTGAAATGTATATGCTAATGAGTCGGCTTGAAATTTGGGAAAATATTAGTAAGAAGTGATTTCTTAGAAGAAAAAAGTCAAAAGGTGTCTTCATTAATTTATTTTTAACTATAACAAGGTGGGCGTTTTTATGCTATGAACAAGGCATTCCAGTGAGATGGTTTCATAAAGGGTGCTTCTCTGTCATTCCAACAAGATATCAGAAGGTAATGGGGTTGGAGCCCATTGAAGCACCCTTCAAGGCTTAAAATGACCATTTATCTATTAAAGCTTTGTTAAGTATTTTTAATTTCAACCCCTTCCGTTGTGATAGTTTAATTTCTAAACACTGACATTGTAAGGGTATGGCCTTTTATGCCACTCCCAACGCCCCAAAGTCCAAGGGGTATTTCCTTCTCGTTTCAAATTGAAGGTTGAGGTTTTGAGTTCCTAATGGGACAAATATGTGTGCATGGGAGAGAGATTTACAAAAAATCCCTTGAGTTGCTACCAATCGTGCATATTTTGTAGCAGTGCATTACTGCATTTGTTGTATGCATAACCCTTTCTGATCTCTTAAGTTACTAACTTGCTACCAATCAGGCGTATCTTTTATTTTGCTTCGGAAGTAATTCTAGCATAGCATTTGTTATGTGCATTACTTCTGTAAGATATGTCTGCCCCTGTAAAGGAATGGCCCTTAATGCCATTTTCCCCCCACAAATACGTCATTTTATTAGTAAATCCTTATGATTTTTTATTGGCTACCAATCGGACATATTTTGCACACGTTGCTTCAGAGTCAATTCTAGCATTGCTCTTGTTCTATGCGTTTCTTTGTCTAAATTTCATTAACTTGAGCAGGGTCTTTCTGCTGGGCTGCTTAGACAAGCTACATATACAACTGCCCGGCTTGGATCATTCAGGTGAATTAGTTATATGTATATACGGAATTACTTTATACTCCTCATTCGTACGATGTGTGCTTATATCTTCAAATGCAAGGAATTTTGTTATGTAATACATATGTAGCCATCCATTTTTTATTTTTAATCCTTTATCCACCAAATCAAGCATCTTTCATGAATTTATACTTCTATATATTGGTTTCAGACTTTCATTTTGTTCATTATATGATTTTCTTAGATAATACTAGACCCACTTGGTTTATGTCTACAGGGTACACTAAACCAAGTGGTTAGACTTAGAGCTTCTTTGGTAATTTCCCCTCTTGGAAGGGTTGATTGGAAAGGAAAATATAAAACAGGTGGTGATGGAATTAGGTGAAGTATTTCAATGCATATGTGGGCAATTGTAAGTGTATCATACTGGAGTACAGTGCTCAACTCAAAGTTATCTTATTTTCTTTATTTCGGGACATATAAGCCAAGTTTTCCACATAAACTTAAGCATCAAATTGATCTGCATTTTCGCTCCACACACTTTATGCATATGTTTTTTTTTTGGTTGAATACTTTATGCATATGTTGCGTCTTAGTCATTGATTTATTTATTTTGTACAATGTTTTGGACATGCTCATTCCACCACCAAGTTTCCATAGATAATGGTCATGTTCCCTTTGATTCTCCAAGGACATCTTTTGATACCCTTTTAATGCATTCAGTCATGCTATTTTATATTAAGTTTATTTCATCTTCTACATTCCATGTTTCTTCTATTAGTATCTTATTCTTAAATAATTCTACTTTCTTCCCTCTTAAATTCTACCACGTAGTTCTTCTATTTATAATTATACTTCTCCTTTTAGACTGTCCTTGTATATATATATATATATAACTAGTAGCGATGTTAAACTCTCTCCTTTAATAACCTACAAGCCTTTTTTGTTAATCGACATACCTTTCTAGTTAAAAAGTAGTCAAATTTGCTTATATTTAATCCACTTTTAAAGTTTATAAAATTTTCTCTCTTTTTAAAATACTTATTCCCAATTATGAGATTATATGCCGTTGTAGTATCTAAGATAGCCTCCCAGCTTCATATCTATCTCCAAATCCATGTCCACCGTGTACCATCTAATATCCTCCAATGTAATGAAGTTTATATCCCGCTTTCTTAATTTTTCTAGCTTTTTTCATGTCACTTAGTTTCTTATTACATACTATATTAACCCTCCTAATAATTGTTTCTATCAACTCCATTTCTTTACCCGTCAATGTCCCTATTGTTCAAGTCTCTATCATAAGCCTAGTTTTGTAGGCTAACTTCTTTACCTGCGCTCATCTGAAAAAATGCGGAACTGTTGCATACCTTTTTACAACATCTGGGTGCCTGATGCCGAGCCCCTTGCCCATTTTCCGAATCATCTGGAAATTGATGCAACATGTTGCTTACGGGGAAATGCCCTAGCATTTACTTTTATATTCTTAGGATTCATGTTCATAATTGTCCTGACAGAAGTTTCATGCTGGCTGTCAGATTGTCTAAAGCAACACTCCTTTTCCACGGTTTGCGACAGGCTTTGTAAAGACAAGACACTAAACCTAACACAGGCGCGGTTACTTTTTTGTGAAATATGAATATAAGAAAACATTTTTTTTTTTTTTGGTACTTTTCATTACATTGACAGAAAGTTTGCTTTTCTTGAACTCTTAAATTCTCCATTTTGTCAAATACGGTAGAGGTAAAATAATTTGGTTGCCTGAGAAAAATTCAAAATTAGTGGAAAATTTCCTCAGCGAGTTTTTTCTTCCTAGTCTTGTACAAGGTGCACATACTTGTTGGGTGGTGTCTACAGATTCTAATATTTTAGTATTGAGATAAATTTGTGAGCAAAGGAAATTGTAAACTTGAGTGTTTGGTTAGAAGTTTTACTTAGGGGAGGTTGATACTTGATTGGTATTGGGATGTGGGTAAAAATATGCGGTCACTGGTTTTCAATAATCGCTGCATTTCATATGGATATACAACACACCAGTTTATGTGACCCAATTTCCTGCATTTGTAATGTTAAAGAAGTAAGTCAATGTAGGTGACTGTAATTTGACTTACTGATGCTGGCCATGTTTATTATGGCAACTTTTTTTATATTTATTGTGTGGTTGTGTGCAACCATGTGCATTTAGAATACAAAATGTCATGAATACCATAGAAGATTGCTTAAGTGCTATTTATAACACAATTTTTAAGGGCGCCCAATAGTGTTTTCTAGTGCTTCATATAATCTTCAATTCCCCCCCCCCCCCCCCCCCCCCCCCTTTTTTTTTTGGGAAAAACTTAATATATGTTTTTACTTGTGTTTAGTGTCTACACATTTATATACCCCAAATTGTAGAATATGTTGCACTGTTTTTGTGTTTTCGAAAAATGACACCAACTTCTCCGCTTACTTGGGAACTTTTTTCCTCCTGTTTCCTTTTAGAATATTGACAAACAAAGCGATTGAGGCAAATGATGGGAAGCCCCTACCTTTATATCAGAAAGCTTTGTGTGGGCTAACTGCTGGAGCAATTGGAGCATGCTTTGGTAGTCCAGCAGATTTAGCACTCATTCGTATGCAGGCTGATGCTACATTACCTATTGCACAGCGTCGGAATTACACTAATGCATTCCATGCCCTCTATCGTATTGTTGCGGATGAAGGAGTTTTGGCACTTTGGAAAGGTGCGGGCCCTACTGTAGTGAGAGCCATGGCACTGAACATGGGAATGCTTGCCTCTTATGATCAAAGTGTGGAGTTCTTCAAGGATTCTCTTGGTTTTGGCGACGCGGCTACTGTAGTAGGTAGGAATCTTTATTTAAATATAACCTAATATTCGAAATTTCTTCAGATGCTTGGGTATGAATTCAATTATTCGATTGTCATTTCTTATAGCCGCATTCCATTTTCATTTTCTCTTGTCTTGGGCTCAACTTAAGTTCTTTCATTACCAAAATGTGTTGGATAAAAAATTGAATGATTTTAATTTTAACTGCAGGATTCATGTTACTTTTCCCCCATAATTACTGAATTGTAGATGGTACTTCTCCTTCACATTTTAGTTTTGGATGTTGGGTTCAAGTTTTTCCTTGGCAGTTCCTAGTTCCCACCCCACTCTATCCCAATGACAATCATATAGATGGTATACTACTCCCCATTGATGCAAACTGCACTGTTTTGCACACCCAATGCCATTGAAAGAAGAATGGTCCCATCACAATTAACGAGATAGGAAGACATTGGTTTTGAGACAAAAAATTAAGGAATATTGGTGACAATGTGCTTAATAAAGAGCAACATGTTCTAAAGTGTGTTATGGAATATGATTAAATTTTTGGTATAGTTTAGATTTAATGTGCAAAATTGTTTGAGTTCGGGCTTCCCAGCGTGACAATGCTAGTGCAAATTTGAGGGTAGCCACTTTGTGTAAATAGTGCCAGATGGTTAGGTTTTTGCCCCATTCACCCTCCCAGCACCTTTGATCAGCCAGGCCACACTGCTAATGACTTAGTCTCTTTTTTTATTTTTTTTTTATTTTTATTTTATGACAATACTGGTAATGGTTTATTGTCTTAAAAACTGCAAACGTAATAAAAAGCTTCATAATATTAGATTGCATGCTTCAAATTTTTGAATAGTTGTAGTCGTAGTCCATGTGGATTGTGGATGTTAATTGTTTATATGTAATTGAAATAAATAAAATCTAGAGTGCCATACCAAATCTTGGGTGTGGTAGTTTCTGATTTAGGTTGTTCCTCATATAGTAATTGTGTACTATATATTATTGTATGATAGACTTACATCATGCAAGTAGATTTGGGTGTTTAAGTTTTCCACTTCATGATTTCGACAGACATTCAGTTTCCTTTCCACAGTTTATGTTGTTAAAAAATGCTTGTGGGTTACTCTCATTAAGCTCTTAGTGTTTTATTGTGTTTGAATTCATAAATTTGATGCATTTTTGAAGTTAATCATGTTATATCGTGATTAAATATGTTCAAATAATTAAATGCTATCTGTATGCAGTCCATTCTTCAGTTCATGAATTTAGCGTAAATTACCTCGATCTCTCTCGAGTTAGTAATTTGCACCCTAAGATTAAACTTTGGTCAAAATAGTGGTCAACCCCTCAAGGTTTTGTAGAAAATACAGATAGGGCCAATAATGATTCATCAGAACTGTTGGATAATTTTTTATTTACTACCAGCATTACCCTTTCTAGGTGCAAAATTACTGAGTTAACCTTTTAATCGTTTTTCATGATTAATTTTTACCCTATATTTTACTATATATTATATGCCACTCTATATATAATTGAAAAATATATATTTATATAAAATACTAAATATACAATTAATCTTCAAGCTTTAAATTTGTAAATTATATAATAAAATTTACAGATTTTATATATGTTTGAAATTAAATTTATAGTTTATACATTAAACATAAAATTAGAAGTTAAATATATAATACATATATGCGTGCACATGCGCACCAACTCCCCCCCCCCCCCCCCCCAAACACCAACAACAACCCACACAGACAGACACTCTCTCTCTCCCCACCTCCCTGAGGACGCCAACCACCGCATAACACCACCACCTCCAGTCCACACACACACTCCCTTTCTCTCCCCATCACTACCACAAAATAAACCATCACCCTCATTGCCATGTCTCTCTCTCTTCTGGCCACTAAGAAATCAACAAATCTAGCCACTTTTGAATTGGTGAGATAAAAATGATGTCACAATTGCTTCCAAATCTCTTACCTGCATCCTCTGCAACTCCAAACCCCAATTACACTTTTTTCATCTCATGTTTTTTTTGGGTCTCTATCAACTCCATATTATCTCTGTAATTCCAATCAAAAAGGATACAGAACTTCTGTCTTAATCAAGAATGATTATGTGATATTGCCACTTCACTAGGTTAGAATTTGGTTAGACACCATACAAATGGTGAATTATTATACGGAAGCCAACTCAACTCCTTTGGGTTACAACTTAGTGAGGAATGATCCTGAGGATCCCTTAAGACCTACCTACTTCCATAGCTCTGCGCCTTCATAGGTTTGCAATATATATTTGTATATGTATATGACAACAAAATATTTGTGTGTGTGTATATATATATTCTGTATGCATATATATATATATATAAGCACTTCATATAAACACACACATAGATGTGTTAGATTGTCGACAGGTGTGGGAGATATAAGTCTTGATTTGGAAGAGGTGGTGGTGATGTAAAGATCGAGAGGAGAGAGTATGCTTAGGTGGCGGCGGCAGCAGGATTGTCTAACCAAACACCGCCACAAACCCCAACCCCACCCCCCCCCCCCCAACACCCACAAAATGGTTGCATTGGCATTATATTTATATATTGTATAATATTTGTATGAGAAGGACAGTGTTGGCATGAAGGGGATACTGTATAGTGGAGGTCTATGAGGGGAGAGAGGATATAGGGTTTGTTTTGTCATTTTACATTATTACCATAACATCAACAAGTCTGCTATTTTTTTCTTATAACGTCAGTGAGGGTAGTTTTGTCTTATGTTACTTAGACTTGGGTACAGATGTGTATCCCGGCATCGGACATGTCAAATCCCCAAATGAAGGACTGAGGGACACTGCTAAATATTCATATTGTCTAAAATTTTTATTTAATTTTATAGAGAAATAATTCCTTATGTTACATAGTGTTTAATACAGGCATTTCACTCATTTTGAAGCAATAATATATAATAAAATTGAATCATTGAATATGTTTTTGGGCACATGTCCAACCACTGCTAAATATTCATATTATCTAATATTTTTATTTAATTTTATAGAGTAAAATAATTCCTTATGTTACTTATCAAAAAAAAAAAAAAAAAAAAATCCTTGTGTTACATGGTGTTTAATATAGGCATTTCACTCATTTTGAAGCAATAATACATAATAAAATTGAACCATTGGATATGTTTTTAGGCACATGTCCAATCAAAAGTGTCGGACACATATTCTATACCCATGTCCAAGTATAGTGTGTTCGACACTGGTACTTTAAAAAGTTTGGAAGAGTCGGTTGTCTTTTTAGATGTCCCATTTGCATCATTAATTTTCTAATCTGGTAAGGTTCTCAATGAATTCCGCAATAATTCAATTGAGGGTGCAAATTGCAAACGTCAGGGGAGGTGAGGGTAATTTACCTTTGAGTTTTTAATTAGAAAACTCGAACAAAAAATAATTTATTTTTATAGGGTTAAATTCACAGTTACTTATATGAATTAAAGTTAACAACGCGGTAGGCAAAACTTTTAAGTTGCATATGCCAGTTCAAGTTGACCTTGAGCTAATAAGGACTATGGGTTAAAGCTTGTGATTTAATTATGTTGGTCTCATGTATGGCTTTGCTTGAGTTTCTAATATAGTAATTTGAGTGGAACTGTTATGGTTGGTTTATGTAACAGATCGTCGATCTACATTTTTAGGTGGTTATAATAGATTGGTTAGCATTTCAATTTGATGCTTGAACGAATTTGCACCTGCCAGTCTTATTGAACACCCACCCCTCCTTTCAGGTCAGGTTGGTGGGGGTGGTAAACTGGTAATCATAATAAATTCCAGCCCTAGCCGAACTGCTCACTTTTGATTGATGTACGGCCATTATTAATTTATTATCAAAATATTATAACTTGGGATTATACTTGAAAGCTGTTATAACTTAAAAGTAATTCTACAAAGAATTTTGTGACAGTGGTTGTGTCTGTGTTCAACAAATATCTGCAGTGTGCTGCTACTTTTTGTGGTTAGCAACCTATATCCACTATTACAATTTTTTCTACCCAAGTATTACTTGCATATACCTGTTCTTGTACAATTGGTTCACAAGTTTGAATGGCTTGGAAAATATTTTGCACAAAATTATACTGTTTGAAATTTGGGTTTTCTTTAATTACTGAAAGAAGTGTTTTAAGTTCTCCTAAAATTTGCATTACATGTGCCATATGTGTCACATGTATTCTAAAGATACAATCAAGATGAATTCTATTGCCATCGTTTCAATTCATTTTACCAAAGTATGAGTAGCATACCCTTGTTCTGGTACATTAGGTTCGCAAGTCAACCATATGGAGTATTTTCGCACAAATTACTGACTGAAGCATTATAAATTGTGCTCAAAACATATACGTTATATCTGCACACGCGTAACCTGTTAATTGTAAGATACAGTCAAGATGCAACCCATTGGTGATGTGTATCATCTTTCATGTGAAATATATCTTCTCAAATAATGTGACACTGATGAATCATAAAACTATTTATAAACGGATTTCCAGTAACTAGTTTGTTACGAAGTATCACAGATGTTGTTCTTTATAAAATCATCCTTTGCTTCTACAAAGGTCTATGAAATCTCCTTTTCTCACTCGTCCTGCTTTTACTATATTAGGATGGAGAACTGAAATCTTTAAAAGTTTCAGCCATCTAATTATTACTACTCATTTGGGACTTCTTAAATGCTGTTTCACCGAATTTGATTGAAGCATATGGGACCATAAAATAATTCTTATTTATGTAGTAGTTTTCTTGTTGCTAACACTGCCTGATTTGAGTAGGAGAGAAAAATCCTACATTTGCGTATGTATTTAAGGATTTTATATGCAGAAGTGCTGCAAGTTATCTAGAGGATGTTAAGTTTCTATGATTTCAGTGCAGTTGTGATTGTGTCACTTATCCAAAAAAAATTGTAGTTGTGATTGTGTCTTCTTTATGCATTTCCCTTTCAATGTTTTTTTCTATGCTTTTAGTGATTGTGGTACTTTATATCTTCTCGTGCACTGTAATAGGATGTTTGTTGGAATCAAAGCTTTTATTTGTAGCGTTATATCCCTTATTATATTGTGTTGTACATAGTCTCTGGTGCGTGACATGTTTTTTTCAGTTACCCATATTTTTCAATGTCTTGTTAGCTGAATGAATAAGTCACAGACAAGGATTTATTGAATTTGATTTCCCTGCAAACTATCTATGATATGCTTGGTATGAAACTTTGAATATTACTTTTTATTTGGATAACTTGGTCTGAATAATATTTTCTTCTCCGATTGTTAATTTTCAGGGGCCAGTGCAGTGTCAGGATTCTTTGCTTCAGCTTGCAGTTTGCCTTTTGATTATGTCAAAACACAAATACAGAAGATGCAACCTGATGCTGAAGGGAGATATCCGTATACAGGTTCTATGGATTGTGTCATGAAGACCTTGAAGGCGGGAGGGCCCTTCAAATTTTACACTGGATTTCCAGTATACTGTGTTAGGATTGCGCCCCATGTCATGGTACTCTTTCTCTCTGTGCTCCAATCAAAAAAACAAAAAACGAAAAACCAGCACCACCCACTGCGTGCCTTGCATGGGCCAAGACACCAGATTTTTGAAACTTGGTCGTCTTTCTTTGATTTGGTTTTCTGATGGTTGGATGTGTACTTGTGCAGATGACATGGATATTCCTCAACCAAATCAATAAGCTGGAGTCGAAAGTTGGGTTGTAGGCTGTAGTGTTCTGCGGAAATAGAGTGTCTTCGCCGGAATTGAGCTCTATCAAATAATACTTTGGCTTGGTTTTGCAGTTATTGGTTTTTGGTAAAATTCAGCCCCTGAAGTTATGCTGTACTTCGGAAATTCTTTACAGTGACTGATGAGAAGTTTTGTAGTTCATCTGAAATGAATTACATAATTTTAATGCCGGAATTGAAATTGGATTTTTAGGCATTTAAAATATTTAGGAATTACTCATTTTGGGATATCCTTGAGAAACAGTTGTTTAGTTAAATAATAATCAATGTACTATTGAATTATCATTACATGAACATGTTATTTTTGCATCAATTTTTGTAGTTTGCTTCTCTATATTGTCATGAGATAAAATACTATTTTCTGCTGGCCTGTGATTGAATTGAGTTTAATCTTATGTATCCTTTCTTGGTTCTCCTTAAAGTATTTTTATATGCCCTATATGGTGGAGGGAAAGTTTTTTTAGTAGACGGGTTCCAAACCCGTTCCACAAATAGAAATCTTTTTTCAAACCTGTCTCGCCCTTACCCTCATCAGAGCCGCGGTGGGGTTGGGTCGGGTCGCCCCTATATACATATATTTTAAGAAAAATAATTCAAGTATATTAAAATATTAACCAATTATAATAATAAAAATGTTGTTAAAATATAAAATTATTATAAGAAATGAATGAAAAAGAAAGTTATAATTAATAAAAAAATATTTATTTATATATCTATTAGTTATTGGGGTAAGTTAGTTTTAAACTCGGTGATTTCAAACTTGTGTCAATAGAGAACTGGCAGTTAAATTGGTATCCCCATTTGTAAATTAACAATCTACCTTGTTATGGGTAAAAGTAGGGGTGGGAAAATAATTCGCGAATTCGATCCGGTCCGATTTGTGCGGTTTGGATTGGATTGCTGCACCCACGGATAAGTGGCGGATTAAAAAAAATCGAATCTATAACTCATGGATTGGGCTGATAAAAATCTGATTCGATCCGTGAGTCCGATCTGATCCGTGAAATTTATATATATATTTTCAAATAATATATTAGTTAATGTAATTAATTAATGATACGTTAATGGATTCTAAGGATGTATTAGTTAATAATTATTTAAATCTATGAATTAATATAAATAAATTAAATTTTTATCTATTGGTTATGATTAAAAGACAAATAAATAATAGATAATATTAATTACTTATCAAAAAAATAATAATAAATAATATTAATTATAAAATAATAATAATAATAGATAATTTAGATAAAATTCAATTCGCGGATTCAATCGGATTTGTGAGATAATGGATTTGTGACGGATTAATATTTGTCTAATTCGTTGAGAGCGGATTGGATTAAGATTGACACCTAATTCGACCTGATACGTTCTGCGGCCACGCAGGTAAAAAGATGGAGACTTTGAATGATCATGTACAAAAGTTGAAGAGAATATTTCACAACTAGGAACTAGTAAGAAAAGGATTTATATATTCTATCAAGACTTAGATATTGCATAATTCATGATTAAATCATTCCATGGGCATATATTATGAAACTAGATGTGTGTGAGACAGAGAGTAGTTGACAACATTGTACCCAAAGAATTTGAAAAAAAAATATAAATTTTCTCCCAAATATATAATTTAGTGATCTGGTTATTACTGTTGAATTAGACCTTTTTCTATCTGCTATTGCTTTAATTCCAGAACTCACCTGTGCTTCCACTAACAGAAGTATCAATAAAACAATTCATTTCCTATGGTGTTTGTTGTTGTTGGCAATCTCACATGTCTTCTAGTTCTAGCTAGCATCTAAGTATTGTAAACTAAATTTGTAAGTATTGATAATTGAGTGAGGACAACATTTATGATGATAGTAATCAATAATTAAAGAAGCAAAAGTAACATGGGTGGTAGTTATTGGAGGTCCCCCCATCCATGCCCAAGTGCAGCAGATATAGCATATGGACAAAGTTCAACCATTCTTCAACTCTTGCTGCTGATTGTGTGTGTGTGTGTGTTTTGCCTTTCCCTAGACTTCCATGTGCCAAGCGCATATGATGTGAAGTGCCATTTGTTATCTCCATGTATTTCCCCAGTTTTTCTGTCCTTTCTCCTATCAGTCACATGAATACAAATTATGAGTTAGAAAGTATATTCTTCTTTGTTTGATATATCACACACACACACACACACACGCACAATAATGATCTCTTGTTCCAGTATGTAATTATTCACAATGCATGATGATTGTTGATATGATTCAAGTCTAAAAAATAGGTTTAAAATAAAAATTAATAATTAGATAAATTTCATAGTCCTATTGCTGATGTGTATATATATTGTTAACAACCATCTATTCTAAAAGTTTAAATTGTTAGAGACGGTGTAACTTTAATATTTAAATCATTCAACATGCCTTTCACATATAGTTTTTTTTTTAGTCCAACAAGTGTTTTAATTTTTAATTATTAGGGGTGAGGGTGAAGTTTAAACTAGAGACATTTGGCTCTAAAATCATGTTTGACCATCTACTCTAATATCATGTTTGACCATCTAATCTGAAAGGTTAAGTTCGTTGTTAACAACCATTTGCTTTAAAAGTTTAAATAATAGAGATGGTATAACTTTAATATTTATATGCGCGCGTGTGGGATTTTGATAAAATAAATCTTGGTACCTTGGTTTCAGCAATAGGGAGCACTGAAAAGCTAAAAAGCAGAAGGTGTAGCTGTCATTTGACCTAGCTTAGTGAAAGAATGTACTAACAAGGTTCACACCCTATTCTTTAACTAAAAAACAAAAGGTTCACACCCTATTCATCTGTTTGGTAGGAATGGAGGAATTATTAGCCTTTCTTTAGTATTGTTTGGTTAACTAGGAAGGGAATGAGAGAGAAAAGAATGCTTAGTGAGTAATTATTTATCATGAAAAAACAAGGTTCTCACCGCAATGATCTGTTTGGCAGGAATTCTTAGCCTCTCTCTCTTGTATTATATGGTTGAGTAGGAAGGAAATGAAAAAGAAAGGAACGATTATTGAGTAATTTAATCATTATATCATTATATAGAAGAAAAAAAAAATTCAAAATTTTAGGGGACAGAAAAGTCATTTACCACTTGTGAGTGGAAACAGGAAAAAGAAAAAAGAGAAAGAAAAAGAGAGGAGTATGCTCTCTGCCTTTTGCTTCTCACTTTCCCATCTACCAAACAGAGGAGCTCTTCCCTCCACTTTTACCTCCCCTGCCAATCCTACAACCTCTTCCTAAGCAAACACTCTGTTTCACTAGCAAGAACAACAGCGAAAGTCGGAGTTAGATTTAAGGCAGTATGAATGCTTATGAATATGTATACATATATTATTTGTGGTAGGAAAAGTAGGAAAACTATATATAGTAATTTTCTACTCCTGAACATATATATATATATATTAGTATATATTATCATTACATTATTCTTAATAAATGTTGTTAAGTATGCTGCTGTATGCATCAAGTATAAGGAAAAAGGAATAGTACAAACATGATGTTGCCTTGCTTTTAACATCAACCTGATTATGATTAGTTCAAGCACGTTAAGTTACTTAATCAGGAACTTATCCTGGATTATAAATTTTATTTAAAAAAAAATCCCGAATTAAGAGCGGGACTAAGAATTTAGGGTTTCGATTTGCAAATTAGTGAGGAGAGGTAATGTTAAAAGAACAATCTCAATTATGCTTTTGTGAAATTAGAGCAAAGAACAGAAAGTGAATAAAATGCTTTAGAAAAACAAGAACTTTTGGTGAGGGTTTTGACATGGTGACTGTCACCATCAGCAACGAAAGAAGCATTCCTTGAATCCATTTGGGGTCATTCTAGAGAATTTTTTTGATAATTGCTTGGTGATATGTCGGACGGGATGATTGCATGTCTCCGATGGTGGATTATAAGGTGCTCTAAGAGGCCCGATACTATTTCCGAAAAAAAAAAAGGACTGCTATGTAGGTATTAGTTAAAATGGTATGATGAAGCTCTTCACTTTAAAAAAAGGTTAAGAGTTCGAAACCTATTGAAAACAATGCTGTGAGTATGTACGTATTAAGCAAATAACTTCCGTATTGTTCGCACGCAAAATGGGCACTTGGTCACCTAGGCATGACGAAACGAATAGCTGGTTTGAATAGCTAGGTTCAAGTCAGCTGAAATATAGAAGAAGCATGACCTGTCTAGTTCCCCGCCCGACATCTTTGGCTAAGCATAACACACAAATTAGTGAGGGCCGGATGGAGTAAGTGATAATCATCGGACGGAGTCACCAACTTCTGTCCTTTAGGCGACAACTGTACTGGGCGAAGTGACTTCAAAAGTAGCACTCAAGTGCCTGCAACTAGATAATCATTCCCAACCCGTCACTTCAGTTCCAGGCATACCTAGAAGGTCACATCCATGTTAGTCCAAGAATAACGCCTCAAGTTCAAGAGTGGCCTTTACCACAAGACCATCATGGTCATCTTTGTGGCACACATCCAGTTGAGGACCCATGATTTCTAGCATTATAAATAGTACCTCCCTATGAAGGGATCAAGATCCGGCATCGATACATCTGCTTTTCATACATCCATTCGGCCGAGCCATCTAGACTTACTTTTACATTCATGTGTAACTTAGCTCTACAGTTCAATACATCTACATGATTTCTTAGTCTAGCTTGTAACCCTGCTTTACCTTTACTTACTTTAGCTTACACTCCAAGCTCGTAACATGTTAATAATGGTTCGACTAGTGAGCCGTTTAGAATGTAACTAGGTCTTCCTACACTGTACCAACGAAGAACTTATAATTGATTCTCATTGTACTTGCCCAAGTTAAGGAAGTTCTTTATTTATGTATTGGGCCATAATTCTTATTTGACACACCTCAAGCTTAACAATGTCATTTTGTTATGGTCAAAGCATGATTTGTTATATCGGTCGATACGCGACGTATTGTTTGGTTCGTAATATTTTTTCAAGGATCCGATATTGTTATATACTCCCATGAACTGCCCAATTCGATCGATTTACACCAATATTCGTCCGAATTCATTACACCTTGATCGTGACCGTTATCGTGACTGATACCGCGACTGCGAATCATAGACCAAAGTGATAGGAACTTAAAGGGAGGGTCATTCTTGATCTCTTCAATGGTCTATGTCAGATTCACTATAAGTGCATACACCCAATAACGGTAAATCATCTGATATATTTGTTTGGCTTCCCCTTTGGCAGCAAATGCAGATGTAAGGATTCGCTTTCAATGAATTTCTTACTTATCAAAAAAAAAAAAAAATCAGATGTAAGGATCCTGATATACTCTTGCACTGAGATATTACAAGTGTACCCCTAAAGGCACTTGAACAACTATATATATATATATGGGGGAAAAGTCTCTTCTTGTTGGTAGGACTACTCCACGTAGTTGAGGAGTCAAATTCCGCCAATTCCTACAACATCAACCCCTAATCCACCTGTATATGTATATGTGTGTATATATATAAAGAAAGACTTTGTATTATGCATCTCTTCAATTTACTTTCAGTCTTTATCATTAGAAGTGCATAAATGCAAAATCAAGGCAATTAAAATGCTTCTAATGTCGTTTTCACTACCTAAATCTTGAGCTTGGGGCGCTTGGTTGAATTTATTTTCCAGTACTTTGTTTTGTTAAGTGCAAATATATGTATATATATATATATATATATATATATATATATATATAAAGAAAGCATAATCTCTGAAAATATCTTCATTCATTTTGGTTAAATCAAGGCAATTAGTTCTAATGTCGTTTTCAACAATCAAAGATTTGAACTTGTAGCTCTTGGTTGTTGCCCAGAAAAATAATAATAATAATAAATAAAATTATAGCTCTAGGTTGAATTTACTTTTCAGTCCTTAGATTTTATTTTTTTGCCGAAAATTTCAATCAAACTCGAATACCTAACCTCTTATAGCAATCCTAGATTTTTTTAAAATGCAAAATATTAATAAAAAATGATATAGTGTCTCAAAGTCAGAGGTATCAGACTGTATTTATATAAAAGTATATATTATATATATATTAGTAATGATTTCTTGCTCATCATTAAGTAAAATTTCTTATTCACTAGTCAGCAAGAGATCTACGGGCCAAAGTGCACTTCTATGTAATACGGAGTATTAAAAAGTTAGCAAAATACTCATATACTACACTTTTTTGGCAATAAAACACCCTTAATTTATTAAAAATTGTAAATTACCCTCTATGGCATGGAAATTGGAGTTATGTTGTTAAAGTGGGTCACGTGCAATTCACATGACACATATATTAATTATTTTGACAAAAGTACACTTATCCATGGCCATTTTATTATTTATAATTGATTTTATAAATGAGAAGTATGTGACCACTTTGATACCAAATATATTTTAACTTTCGTGCCTCAAAGGGGATAATTTGTAACTTTTGATAAATTGAGAGTGTTTTTGCAAGAAGAAAAAAAAAAGTTGATATTTTGCAACTTTTTGATAGTACATAAGGGTATAATGCAAGTAGGCCAAAAAATATATGTTTGTATACATGTATTTGCATTTAAATGAAGTACTGGAAAATAAATTCAATCAAAGTACTGCAAGCTCAAGTTTTAGATAGTTGAAAATGACAATGGCTGCATTTTAATTGCCTTGATTTAACAGTTAATACACTTCTTATGATAATGACTGGAAGTAATTGGAAAAGACACATACGATATATATAAAGAAAGCCATAATCATTAGAAAATATCTTTGGTCATTTTGATTAGCAGAATATAATTGTTAAATCAAGTCAATTAAAATGTTCTAATGTCATTTTCAACTATTTAAAAGTTGACCTTGTAGCTCTTTTATTTTCCAGGTTTTTTTTTTTTTTTTTAAGTCCAAAAATATGTATACATATAATAATATGTGTGTAGATATATGTAAAGAAAGTGATAAACTTTGGAAATATCTTCTTCTAAAATTAATGATAGTAAAACTTGCCACAATTAACAAATTCTTTGTCTTAAGAGTTAATATACCTCATCAATATTATCATTTTCTTTAATGTTTTTAACTTTCAAAATTAAGATGCAAATGCATGTTCTGGAAATGATTCTTGCACCGATTAGTTCACTTAGTTATATTTAGTATAAATAGTCAATTAAAAATTACTCAGTTAAGCAATTCACTGCAAATGTTCGTCATGAGTATCACTAAAAAAAAAAAATCTACATACATGAGTGATCTGATTGCTTGTGTTATTATTATAAGATAATTTATTGAAAACAAAGTATATATTTGAATATATAAATATGCTTTTTGGCAAATTTTAAAATCTACCTATCTATAAAAAAAAAAAAAAAAAAAACCCAAAGATCTGTGGTGTCCACAAACATGTCTCATAACCCCTTAGGGCTGTCTCCGTCTCTTCTCTTCTTTTTATTTAACTCTCTTAACTAACCTGAGTTCCACTAATTAGAACTTTCTTCCATTTATAATATTGTAAATTTTAATCACTAAGGACACTATAATTGGACATAAGGATAGTTATAATAATCATTACAATAAATAAATAATTAATGTGAAAAAAAAAACAGAAGCAAAGTAACATGGGTGGCAGTGATTGTAGGGTCCCACTCATCTTCAAGTGATAGCACACAGCAAAGCTACCCTGACCAACCACTTTCTGGCCCAATAGCCTCCACTGTGTGCATGCAGGTGTGTGCTTTTTTGCCTCTCCCTTCCCTAAAGTCACCCCACTAGGAAGTTTCGCTTTCTTATTTTCATTTCTTTCCGCGAGTAAATAAATGACAAGCACACACATTCACAATTTTGAATTAACATAATAAGAGGGGTAAATTCAATTTTTCTTTTTTCTTTTTCTTTTTTATTTTATTTTATTTAAATTTGTGAATATTTTACATTAGTTCCTTTACTTTTTATAATGTTACTTACCAACCTGTTCGCCGAACTTGGGAAATGTGTGGATTTGGTAGCACCTGAGTATGATGAAATAATTAAAAATTTGAAGTGGGGTGAATTTACATGTACTTTTTAATTTTTATATATAGATAAAATATATATATATATATATATTATATTATATTTTTATGTTATTACTTTGTTGGAAATGTTAATTAATATATTTATTAATTTAAAAGTTGTGCTTTTGTTGGAAATGTAAATTAATATATTTACTACTAGGTAATTTAAAAGTTGTGCCAACTTATTTATTAGCCCAATTTGAACATATAGAGTTTTTGGTATAACCATCCCGTCCAATCAAAACTATGAAGACACTCTGAAATATTAAAGAATACGATTGTCGTCTCAATATCATGCGCTTAACCCCAAGATCAATTTAATGAAGTTTCACAGACTTAGCAAATGTAATAAAATCACCACCAAGTTCCAAAAACATATGATCCGTCAACTGTTCAGATTTTAGACAATAAATCAATGAGTCAAAACCAACCTCAAAATCCAAGTCGGAAGTCAAAATAGAAGACCAGAATGCACTAGATCACAATGTTGTTGCTCAAACAATCCAATGAAGCCACACAAACTCCAACACGCTCGTCCAAGTGCAATCTTGCGAAGTTCAATCTTGCATACAAATCGGGGACGAACCTGGTTATTCACATTGACTTGTCTCGGATTCACTTTTTCGGTTCTTAAATGGACCGTTGAAACTTTTACTTTTGCATTATATCTTCTTATTCTTAAAAACCTTATTTGAGACACTCTCAACCTACAAAGAATTAAAGTCAAATACTGTCACAATCAAGTTTAAGTGCCAAATTGCCAATGGAGGTATGGAAAGTACGGTCCCTATTGCGGGCTATATTATTTATTTATGTTAATTTGAACATAATTGTTTGATTGAGCGATTTGGAAAGAAAAGAAGAATTTTAAAAATTATGTTTGGGTAGTTTTTAATGAAGAAAAAATAAAGAATTTAAAAAGATGTGGAGAAATAATTATCTATTCAAAACTCTCATGTGATATTCTTTCAAAAATAAAAAGATTTGAAGGAAAATAACAATGAATAAATAATAGTATTTTCATAACACCAAAACTACCCTCTTATAACATTTAGAATAAATATAGCAATTTAATTTTTTTTCTCTTTTCTCCTCTATATTTTCCAAACAAAAATACTACAATCATTTCCTATTATCATTTCTTTCATAATTCATCCAAACATGAATGGCTTAGAGTATTTAAAAATAGATTATTATTATTATTATTTTTAAAGAAATATATTCAAACAAAAACCAACTAATAATTTTAGACAATTTTTGTTTGTCCCACCTAGAATAGTCTTTCTGATTTCACAGACAAAATATCAATTAAGTACCGTAAATAGACACTGGTCCACATTTCACTGTCGACGGACCCAAATCACTATTAGTGTCCCTCAAACCCCACCACAACCAGACCCAAATGGCCTATTGTGAAACCCTATTCTGCTTCCGTCCAATCAAATTTGAACAAAATAAATAAATAAATAAATTGAATTCACGGTTTTAAATGGATCACAATTATTGTATCCAGATGTGACCATCACTAAAATAAACAATAATTTTATAAATCATAATAATAAACCTAACAAATGAGCAAAATCTAATTGGCTTGTTTAGGAATTGTGTTTGAACTAGAGTCGAGCGTTTTTACCGAACCGAGACTGATTAATCATTGTGACCCCCTATTTAAAGATTGAAAATAAATAAATAAATAAATAAGGAAAAAGAACCAGAGTCAATTTATTACAAAGAATGGATGAGCAAGTAAAGAAGATGAAATCAACCACTGCTGGTGCAGCGAAACAACATCTACACAACACCACATCAAATCCCTCCCTCTCCCACTCTCTCTCTCTCCTCTATTATTAGCCTAATCTATAAGACCACCTCATTTTACATATACATAAAACACAGAGAGAGAGAGAGAGAGGGTCACATAAAACATACCCAACACATCAATCACACCCAAACAAATCCCAAACTCCACACCAACACTAGTAATAACAAAAATAAATTAAGCATATTAAAAAATAAAACGAAAATAAATATAAATATAAATAAAATCGCAACCCATGTCCTCACTTTCTCCCTCTCAGATGATCTAGAGAGAGAGAAAGTGAGGGGGTATGGAGACAGAGAAGAGGAGAAGTCTTCGCTGTCAATTCATGGGGGCTGACACTTCAGAGGAGGAGTCCGAAGGCGAGGGCGGCTAGGGAGGCGATGGCCGTGGGGACGAAGACGGTGGCGTCAGACATGGGGCTGGGCGCAGGAGCATCGGCGGCGGCCACGCTCTGGACGGCGGAGACGGCCATCAACATCACTACCACGGCAGCGAAAAGCTTCATCTTCAATGCCTCCATTTTCTCTATTTAATCTCTTTGACTGTATATATGTGTATAGAAGAAAGAGAGATATAGAGAGAGAGCAAGTATGCTATTCCTCAGAAGAGATTTAGATTCTATAGCTAGAGAGAGGAATTGCAAAGACAGTGTGAGGGTAAGGGTGGGGTGGGGGGTTTATAAAGGGGAGGAGAGAGAGAGAGCGGTTTTAGAGAGAGAGAGAGAGGGATTTTACGGGTAGCTGCCCAGAGGAACGTTAGAGTGCCCGTGAAATGACAGGGTGTCGTTGGAAATAGTTGCCATTCAGCTGTCCCAACCAAGGTCTTTGTGGGTCACCACCTTTTGCTCTTCTCTCCACAACTGTCTCTCCACAACTGTTTCACTTTTTTTTTTTTTTTTTTTTTTTTTTTTTTTTTTTTTTGTGTTTTCTTCTTCTTTTGGTTTTTCAGACACTGATCACACAGTTCACACTAATCATACATGGAGTATTAATTTATAAATAATACATGTGATGTATGATATGTAATTTATATAAGCAGTGCATGTAATTTATATAAGCAGTGCATCTCGAATTAAAATCGAAGATCTGGTCTTGAATTTGATGTCGACGATAATTCAAAATATATTAATATCATCTATTTTAATAATATATTATTACGAATAATTACCATAATCTTTTTCTACTAATATTTTTCATATAAATATATTATCTTCTGTATTCTCTATATTTTTTAATTACTATATATTCTTAATAAAAAAATATTAAATTAAAATACAATTAAATATTTTTTTAAATGAGTTATATAAATTATGATTTTTATTCACGAGAAACAGGTCACTCATTCAGTAAAATTGTAACTTGTAGTTTTAATTATTTAAAAATTTAGTAAAAAAGGTGTTCAACTCACAGACCACGACAGTGAGAGTTGAATTCAAGTTATTATAAGTTTTTTATTTTTATTTTTCTCTTTCCTATATTAAGATATTTTTATATTAAAAAATTTACTTTTAAAACACACAAAAGTAACCAAATATCACAAATCAAAATTAGTCAACTATAGCATTTTTCAATTTATCATAAAGTATATTACACTGATTTTCATGTAATTTGGCCAAATTACACCTAATAGATCAGTTAGCATTTATTACTTTTTGACCTTTTATTGATTTATAATAATAATAATAATAATAATTATTATTATTATTGTCATAGGCAAGAAATTCACACACAACTCACGGACCACACTTTATTTTTTTAGAGACTTGAACCTTCACCATCTACTTTAAGAGTTAACTTAGAGGAGATATCACTGGGCCATAATGCCCTTGGTACCTTTCTTGAGATCTGTCGTTTTCTTTTCTGGAGACCTGTTGATCAAATTTTATAAAATGATAATTTTTTTTATTTTATATAATTATAATATAAATACATTATTGACTTTTCATATTCAAAGTCAGTGTCCGATCGTCGACAAATGAGTTTTAGGAAAATCAAAATAATAAATGCTAAAAGAACTATTTGTGTGTAATTTTGTTCAAACTTTTACACTTTTATAATAATACACATGGTATGTAATTGTAATTTTCTTGTTTTGTTAGGAGTGTGAGGTGATGAGTTGTAAGGTGACTGGGGAAGGTGGAAGATGGACCTCACATGTTCTGTTTAGGAATCTATTGGTGCTAGCATGTGTTCAAGTGACATGCTTTGCTTTTTTTTGGAAGATGTACATAATCACATTAATAATGATTATATTATATTAATCACCGTAATGAATTTGTATTTTCAAAAGGAAATTTGATTTTCCCCCTTAATTTCCTTCTTTGAAAGAGAGAGATTAATAACACAATTGTTTGAAAGGTAATTTTATCGTTCTGTTTATTAAAAAAAATCATCTAGAAGTATGAGAATATATAATCGGGAATGCGAATATCAGTCCCTTTTTAAATTTCATAAGGCTATAGATGCTAAAAAGGGTGTAGATTTGGAACGTACTTACTAGAGAATATTGTTACATTGTTTTAAAAAACAAAGGTTGAATGAATTGGAGTTCGATAACCCGTTTGAATAAAAAAAAAGTAATTTTATTAATAGAGCTGTCAAAAAAATTATGGTAAGTTAAAAAAGCACGTTAGATATTTGGTAACATATTATAATAAGTATTTTTCACAATTAAATTATTTTTTAATTTATTTTGTAACAATATTTTTTAAATGTTTATATTGCTAATTTTACAATAGTATCCTTTAATAAGTTGTTACCATATTTGATAATAACAACTTTTTTATAGAATGAATGTAATTATCCTTATAAAAAATAAAAAAAGACATAATTAGCTAATAAAGAATAGTTACCTAAAATATTCAACATCAGCTAACTTAACACTCTAACTTCATTCAAACGCTCTATTGAGCTAAATTTGGTAATCATTAAATGCGTTTTTACCGAACACATATAAACAACATTCTAGCTTCATTCAAACGCTCTACTGAACTAAATTTGGTAATCATTAAAAGCGCTAACTAAATTTGGTAATCATTAAAAGCGTTTTTACCAATCACATCTAAACACAATTGTTTTTAAACTGTAAAAAATTCCAAACAGGAGAGTTATTTTGGACTGATTTATGTGATTGAGAATTAACATCAAGATAACATCAACTCATACTCACATGAAATTAATATAATTTGTTCAATTATTGAACTTTTCCATCTTTACTCAAAACTAAAAAGATGACAAACTTACAAGGATAATTTTGTTTGAAAGCTCTATTTTTTTGCAAATTATCATGATATTCACAAAGTATTTGGTGCATTTGAAGTGTTTACAAGTATTTTATATGTGAAAAATGATAATTGCACCGACGTATCCAATCGATTTGTTTGGCAAAGTCTACGTTCAGGTGAGTGTTCAGGTAAGTACTCTCTTTAAAATAAATGTATATCAAGCATGAGCGCATGACATGATACCTTGTGAGCCCTCTATTCATTTCACTCCTTGTTATATTACATCCATTGTTATGTCACATATACTAAAAAATATCACCTTCCCTTGAATAATTATATATATATATATATATATATATATATATATATTATCAAGCATGGGTGCATGACATGATATATATATATTAGAGGGCTCACAAGGTATCATGTCATGCAACTTCCGAAAAAAAAAAAGGTATCATGTCATGCACCCATGCTTGATAATAATAGCTTTGATTCAAAATTCGATTTTCAACTCATTGCCTAGAATTAAGTAAGATTTTACTCTTTCAGTCCACATCAACAAAAAAATTACAAATTTGAAAAGCTTTTGCTTCAAATTCAATTGACAAGGCAATCCTAACTGTTTTGATGTTTTTTGTGACTTAGCCTGCACATAGTGATGGCTATAAGAATCGCCAAATTTGGACCAATTGAGTTTGGTAGAAAGTCTACATCCACTTGCCTTGCACATCATTTCCAATGCTCTATATTTTTTTTCCCCTTTCTCATTCATCTCCAAGTTTCATTATTACATTTCATTGATGGATTTGCTCCTATGCTGATACATTTATTTGTGTGAGATTGTGATTGGCCAAAACAATATAATACCACATCATAAAATAATTTCTATGAGCAATGAGGGCTACAATTTTTTTTTGTTTTATATGAAAAAGTAATAATAATTAACTCACACGGTCACACCCCACTCACACATACTTTTTCACCATGCTGTGCTGAAATCCTCTCCTCATTTGAGAATGGAGAGGTCATACCACTAGATTATATACCCTTTGATGTGTATTTACACTTTGGCTCAATTTGGTTAGATAGAAATAGACATAAATTAATTTTTTTTTAGACTTTGTAAAAGGTTTTTTTTTTTAGTTGACTTTTTAAGAATTTGGATATTAGAAATTTTTTTTTTTTTGTGAGAAAGTAACTTTCTATAATTACCGAACTTTTTCATAATTTTTCCTACAAAAAAAATTGGAAAATATTGGTTTTTTGAGAAATATATATTTATATCTTTTATGGTAAGTTATAAACTATGCAAACTATAAAATAATAATTTTATTATTATCTTATTATGATTTCATGCTAATTGAATGAAAATTTTATTTTTATTTCTTTCACTTTTGACTGTTAATTTCTATCTAACAAAACCAACCTTTGGTAATTCCGAAATTTCAATTCAAATTCAACTAAAAGACACCATTGATGGGAACTTTTACTTTTCCCTAATTCTATATTTTTTTCTTAAAAAGCTATGCTAAAATTTAGGAAAGAAAAATCGGGAAAAGCTTTAGTAAATAACTAAATATCGTAAAAAAATTTACCAAATTTTACTCTGGACACTCAAAGCACCTAGTCAACTTCACTTAATTTGATTGGATGAAACAGAATCAATCACAATTCCCTCAAAAGAAAGTGGTTGGAGTACAATAGTACAGGATTGTTTTCTAATTTTGATTGACACCTAATATGTCAAGAGAAGCATCCGGATCCCTACCGTGGTGGAAATGAAAATCACATGACCTATTATGTGTTTCAAAATTTACGTTTTGAGGTACTATTGGTCAATCACTTAAAATTAATTAAGGTGGTATTTATATATTTTTTTATATAATCTATTTTGTTTTTAGAATATTAATTAGCCTTCAAAATAAATTAATTTTACGAAAATTAATTAAAAAAATTAAAGGATTTTCAACAAAAGAATTTCACGTGGATATATTGATTTTTTTCCACATAGCCTTACCAAGGTATATGCGTCTATGAAAATGGTGGTTGGTGTAGAGAGGGTGGTGGTAGGAGGTTGAGAGGGGTTGGGTGATGGCCATTGTTAGAGGGAGGGGAAAATAGAGAGATGAAACAAAATAAATATAATAATGGTAAGTTTATTATTTTTTGAAAGATTATAATAATGGTGAATTGTTGTACCTCAAAACGTTATAGTTTTGAGACACATGACAAGATCACATGACCTCGATTCTCAACGGGAGGGTATCCAAGTTCGTCAAGAATAATATTGAAATTAATTATTATCAATTAAAATAAATAAAATTTATTTATTACTTCCAACAGCCAGTTGACCGTTAAGAATAAAATTTAAATTTTAAGCAAACCACTAGGTGCCACTTCACAATACAAAGTGGGAAAAAGTCTTCATCTTTTGAACAAACATGGTGGCCAATAAAATGACCCAAAATAAGACCTTTAAAAAGCAGCATTGTCAAAAAGAAGGGCTCCTACTACGTAGGTAAGACCAATTCATGTGTTTTCATCATTTTGCTTTTCTTTTTCGTGATCAAATGGCAATGGAAACATCTCTGTAGGTCCATGGTTAGGCCATCCAATGTGGACCCCAATTAGTTCATGGTGCAAATTAACAGCAAGCAAAGTCCAAGTTAACAAGCAAGGCATGTCCATCATTCCACAAGAACAAGATTTTAAGGGTACACTATCTAATCATAACTTGAATTCTATTCATTGATAGCATCTAGGTAGTTTCCTTGGTTTTTGACATTAATTTGTTGTTTGACAGCTTAAAAGTGTTTCTAATGTGACACACACACTTGTAATTGTAATACTATACCTAGTTTTATGGTTAGATTTTCTTGTTTTGTTAGGAAATGTGAGGTGATGAGTTGTAAGTTGCTTGGGGGAGGTGGAAGATGAACCTCATATGTTTTGTTTAGGAATTTATATATATTGTGCTGGCATGTGTACAATGGATATACTTTGCTTTGCCTTCTTTCGTTTTTTGGGATAAATTATACAAACATCTTCTATAGTTTGCCATAATTACAGACATTTCTCCTATGATTTAAGAAATTACTCAAACATCTCCTAAATATGAAACTAACATACACGAAAATTCTTTCTATTACAGTCAATACAAGTCAATGACGAATTTTACTAATGTCATGTACTGAATAAATTGAAATTCTCATATTTTCCTCCGTCCATCTTTTTTCTCTTACACATACACATGGTGCTACAGTCATTAACTATAACAACTTGAGGGTATTTTAATAAATTAGATAAATAAATTAGTGCATTTGACGGTCCGACACTAGGAAGAGAATAAACGCAACCATAACTTAAGTTCAAGAGATATCTATTGAAGCTTGAACTGAAGATCAATTTCAAGTTCCTTATTTCCTCCATTTTTTTCCCCTCTTTTTTCAATTTATTTAAACTAGGGCTTTCCTGCCAAGAAGAGGAAGAGGCCCTAGGATGGAGCTTGTAGAACCAGATTTAACTTGGACAATTTCAGACCTCTTCTGGTATGTGTCAACAAACATGTTGATACTATAAGCAAGCCTCAAATAATATAATGATTTACATATGGTCCCCATATGATACCAACCACGGAATTAATTGCTAGTGGTTCTATTTGCACAAGAGAAATGGGCTTCCTTGGTTGAAAATTCCTCATACAAGATGGTCCCTATGACATCTTAACTAACATGCCCAAGTCCTTAGCCTGATATTAGGATGACTTGTATATCACACCAGCTGGGCCTCATTGTCCCCAGTTCACATCACAAGAGCTGGGGAAATGAGAACGCATTGTTGGTCTTTTGTTGGTGCAGTTGACACGAAGGTACGAGTTACTTAAGGTCCGCATAATTTGTAAGAAAAATTTACAAAAAAATTTTACTTGGTTCAAATTTTTTTATTGATAAAAACTCGGTTATAAAACTGTTTTCAGAGAAATATTAAATATAGTTATCTGAAAACATTTTTCAGTTTTTTAAGTTTTGAGAACAGTTTTATGAGTTTTTTAGAACAATTTTTTATATTTAAAAAATGATAGGGTATGCTTGATTTATAACATTGTAAACAGTTTTCAATAACTCAGAAAATAAGTTTTTTTATAACTAAATTTTTAAAAAATAATTTTCAAAAAATTAAATCAAGCGAAGCTTTTTTTTTATAATTTTCTGATTTTTAGTTCTCTGTAACCAAAAAATTGTTTCTAATTCTTCTGTTTGTCTGTCTCTTTCGACTCTATCAATTTTTTAACATGAATATGTGGTTGGGTGATGGTGGTTACTTGGACGATGGAAATTTCAGGAATTTTTAATAAAGATTATTTGGGTGAATTCACTAACTTCCTCAAATAATTAAACTTCAACATTCATAATCAAACTTCAATTCCCACCATTAAGGAGTGACAGAGTTTGTGATTGCGACGTCCCACGTATTGGAGTTGTCTCCTATTTGCGTGGATACATTCTAAAAATAGTGAGTATCGGTAGGATGCAAGAGAGAGATTAGTAGGGAAGATACTGTTTTTTATTTGTGATTCCGTGGTTAGTCCTTGAATCTAGAAAGAATACAAAAATAGAATCAGAATTCACTTCGAATTTAGAATGAAGAAATAATAAAATAAAAATATTGTTTCCAAATATCCCAATTGGTCAAACGCGGTACAAGGAATTCTCGGCATCTAATAGAAAAAGAATATAAACAAGCAAAAATTTTTCTTTCATAACTAAATTTTTTGACCATATATAACCGCCAACGAGAATTTTTACGAACTTGACGGTGTTTTAGAAAGGGAACAATGTTAAGAAATAGAGAATTGGGATTAACCAGTCATGAAAGTGTTGTTTGGTAATTAATATGAGTGGGTCCGAAATTTTTTATTTAAAAAAATTTGAGTTGGGATAAGAGAGAGACTTTTGGTATGACAGCTGGAGAAGAGAGCACGAGGGTTCAGTTTCAATCGGACAGTGAGAAATCTCCATTGTTGCAGCAAGTGTACTGTTTAAAGTAACCAGGCAACGAATGAGGGGAGAGTCCTAGGGAAGGCAACAGGGATGGGTTTGACTCCCTTCTCCGTCCCATTCCAAAATTGCAAAAACGGGATATATTTCATTCCATTCTTGCAACCGTTTAATAGTTTTACCTTATTGAATATCCGTCCTGCCTTTTTAAAATCATAATTTATTTAATGTTGAAATAAATTTACTTTTTTTTTTTTTCCTCATCTTTAGTTCTCATTATTGTAACTTCTTTCTAATCAAATTCATTTGTTACTTTAATATTGTTATAGAGAGTCCTTAATATATAAATATATACGTATGAAATAAGGGTATTTAAGTAATTTAATTATTTAAACGGGTGGGGCAGGACGACATCTCCTTGTCCTTGCATCAAACCCGCGCGGTCTTCCAAAATTGCTAAAATGGGCATGAGACGAGGCGGGTAATCACATACGGATCAAATTGCCATCCCTAAAAGACATTGACCAATTTTATGGCCATATATATGTCTCTAAATTCTCTCGGTCTAATAGCATATAATAACTAATAACGCAAAAACACTAAAGCCAATTAATTAATTGATTTATAAACCAAGTGTGACTTTTGTTTCTATTTGATTATTGGACACAGTTTCGTTAAGAAATCACTATGGATTTAATATGATACTCCACCCTCAATTTTACTTAAAATAAAATAATAAAAGAGTTTTTTAAAGCACACCATGTCTCAATATCTAACTGTAACTATTTTTGATCAATGTTTTTTACATTCTCATTCGAAATAAAACTTCATGAAATCCTACTTTATTTTTATTTTGGTGTTTTTTCTGTTTCGTAATAAACAATAACAAAATAAAACATTAGAATATACACAAACAAGGGATCGAGATAGAGAAATAATTGTGATGAGAAAAATACCAGTAAAAGTATAAAACATTTACATTTCAATTTTCTCCTATATTTCAAAATTTCATTTTTTGATAGTATCTCCAATTAAATGTCATCTTTTATCTTTTATGAATGTAACTCCTAATTCTAAAATAGTCTTATAATAAACACTTATGCAAAACAAGAAGTCACACCACCATTATGCTGCTCAACTTCATGTAAAAATGATTTAATTTACTCAAAAAATCAATGACATTTTTTATTAATGGCAAAATCATTATCATTTTAGTGTTTGATTTTGTGAGTAATGTTTGTTGGTAATTAATTTGAGTCGGTCCCAAAAACAAATTTAATTTGAGTAGAGGTAAGAGATAGAGTTTTGGTATGGTAGCAGGAGATAGCAGGAGAAAAGAGGGGACCAGTAGGTGAAGCTATCAATAGGGTCAGAAGCTATCAACAGGGTCAGTTTCAACTGCACAGTGACACAAATCTCCATTCTTGCACCAACTAAATGTTGGTGGACTGTTTAAAGTAAATTCTCTTTGTCTAATTGCATTTAATAACTAATTATGCAAAAAATTAAACTGACTAAACAAATCAATCAATTTAAACAAATCAATCAATTTATAAACAAAATGTCATTTTTATTTCTATTGGACTATTCCAAACATTTTCTTTATGAAATCATTATGACATTTAATATGACACTCTACCCATATCCCGTGTTCTATACTAGTTTTTTTTTTTATAGTACACCATTTGTGATTATATGTCCTGAAACTACTTTGATTAATATTTTCTACCTTCTCACCCACAACAAAACTTGATGAAAACCTGACTTTATTTTAATTTTTGTGTTTTTCCTCCCTCATACTCTGTCAAGATGGTTAAATAACATGAAATAAGAAAAATATCAAAATAGGAAAAATTTAGATTTTAATTTTCTCCAACATCTCAAATTTTAATTTTTTTTTAATAATATCTCCCAATTAATCCCATCTTTTATCAATGCAACTCCTAATTCTAAAATAGTTTTATAATCAAGACTCACGCAAAACAATAAGTCACACCATCATCATTCTACTCAACTTCATGTAAAAATGATTTAATTTACTCACAAAATCAATGCCATTTTTTTATTTATTGTAATTAATTCTAATTTTCATTCTAAAAGATAAAGAAACAAAAAAATATCTTTGTGATAAGCTTAGCTAAACACAGTTCTTGTTGTGTTTCCACCGGGTTCTACCACTGTCACCTACATAACAGTTGCCTTCCATTACCATAATCATCGCCTTCCTCCTCTGCTACCACCGCCTCCTTCTAACACCACCACCTTCTAACACCACCACTGCCCTTCCACCTTCACCATCATTGTCGCCACTTTTATAAAATAAAAAAATTATAGAAGAATATTATGTTGTTAATTTAATTTATTTGTCATCAGATTTTTAAAAATTCAATTTGAAATTCATTTCATTTTAAATTTTAAATTTATCCAATCAAACACTAAAATATTAATGATTATTCCAATATAATTAAAAAAAATTATTAATTGGTCAAGTGATGCCATGCCCATCTCACAAGCCTTGCAAAAATAGTCTACGAGCCTCTTTTTTATTTTTTATTTTTATTTTTATTTTTTGCAAATTAGGTCAAGGGAAATTCGAACATGACCACACTCACTTATAGAGTTGGACACTCTATCAATTAGGCCACTAGATAATGTCTGATCTATGAGCCTCCCAAGCTTTGGGCTTCAAATGGGTTTTTTGAACTTAAACTTTTATTTGCGCTTCATTGTTCTGGGCTTGAAATTGGAAAGTAATAAAAATACTAGTAAATAAAAGTGAAGGAGAAATATCCCTAACTTATAGAGGGAGAAAAAAAAAAAAAAAAAAAAAAATTAGTGCAATAAATTAGATAAATAAATTAGTACATTTAACTGTCCATCACTAGAAAGAGAATAGACTTAACCTTGACCTAAGTTCAAGAGATATCTATTGAACCTTGAACTGAAGATCAAGTTCATGTTCCTTATTTCCTCAATTTTTTCCCCTCTTTTTTCAATTTATTTAAACTAGGGATTTCCTGCCAAGAAGAGGAAGAGGCCCTAGGATGGAGATTGTAGAATCACATTTAACTTGGACAATTTCAGACCTCTCCTGGTATGTGTCAACAAACATGTTGATATTATAAGCAAACCTCAAATAATATAATGATTTATATATGGTCCCCATGTGATACCAAACAAGGAATTAATTAATTTTTTTTTTTGAAATTTTAAACAACTGATATATAAAAAATAGGAATAATAACAAACAAGGAATTAATTGCTAGTGGTTTTATTTGCACAAGGGAAATGGGCTTCCTTGGTTGAAAATTCCTCATACAAGATGGTCCCTATGACATCTTAACTAACATGTACAAAGTTCATAGCTTGATATTAGGACTTGTATCACAACAGCTGGGCCCCATTGTCCCAATATCACATCACAAGAGTTGGTGAAATGAGAAGGCATAGGCTTAATGCTATAGAATATTAAATGCCTTACTCAATTTCAAGTAATCTATCAAATGTATTGCCGCTACAAATGGTTTGTGGCTACTCTTCATATTTTTTTAGTGACACATTGTTGGTCTTTTGCAGGTGCACCTGACATGAAGCTACCAGTTATTCAGGCTTGTATGATTTGTAACTATCAGAAAATTATATGAAATTTGTACTTGTTTCAGTTTTTTAAAATTTATTTTATAAAAACTCAGTTATAAAATTATTTTTAAAGAAATATCACATATAGTTATCTAAAAATAGTAGAGAACAGTTTTATGAGTTTTTTAAAACAGTTTTTTATTTTAAAAAAATAACAGGGTCTGTTTGGTCTATAACTCTGTAAACAGTTTTCAAAAACTCGAAAAACATAAAACTGTTTCAAAAAACTATAAAAGCTAGTCATATGAAAACCTATTTTTTTATAATCGAGTTTTTAGAAAACAAATTTAAAAAAATTGAATCAAATAGAATTTTTCTATAATTTTCTGATTTTTAGTTCTGTGTAACCAAAAAAATGCTTCTAATTCTTCTGTTTGTCTGTCTCTATGGCCTCTATCAAATTTTAACATGAGTATGTGGTTGGGTGATGGTGGTTATTTGGATGATGGAAATTTAAGGAATTTTTAATAAATATCAGTCCGTATTTGGGTGATTCACTTACTTACTGAAACAATTACAATTGAACTTCAACATTCATAATCAACTTCCATTTCCACCATTAATGCTTGATAAAGTTTGTGATTATGACGTCCCACGTACCGGAGATGTCTTCTATATGCGTGGATGCGTCCTAAAAATAGTGAGTATCAATAAGTTGCAAGAGAGAGATTAGCAGAGAAGGTGAGTTTTAGAAAAGGGAACTATGTTCAGAGATAGAGAATTGGGATTAACCAGTCATGAAAATAATTTTTGAAAGAGAAGTCTCATGGAGAATCGAGTTGAACAGGGTCTGAGTAGTAGAAAGAGAGAATATGAGTTTTGAGCCAGAGACAGAATTACATATTGGCTGTATGTCCAATATATAGAGAGATAGAGAAAATTATATTGAAATATGGTTAATGAATATTAATTGGGTTGAAAATGGTGATGGGTAATGTTTGTTGGTAATTAATTTGAGTGGGTCCCAAAAAATAATAATAATAATAATAATTTGAGAGGTGGATAACTGATAAGAGAGAGACTTTATGGTATGATAGCCGGAGTAAAAGAGAGGGGAGCCAGTAGGTGAAGCTCTCAAGGCTACACGAGGGACAGTTTCAATTGGACAGTGACAGAAATCTCCATTCTTGCAGCAAGAAATGTTGGTGAAATGAGGGGGTGACATTGACCAATTTTATGGCCATCTATATCTCTCTAAATTCTTGTTGTCTAATTGCATTTAATAACTAATAATGGAAAAAAAATTAAAGTGACTAAACTACCCAATTAAACTAACTACAAAATTAGACTGACTAAATAAACAAAGTGTCACCTTTATTTCTATTTGATTATTGGAAACATTTTTGTTATGAAATCATTATGGCATTCTGTGGCTCCACCTTGACTGTTTTTTTTTTATTGTACACGGTGTCTTGTAGTTTCTACATTCATTAATGATTTCTACATTTTGTCCCGCAATAAAACTTAATGAAAACCTCAGTTTATTTTCATTTTGGTGTTTTTCCTCCATTGATACTGTTTCTGTTGAGAAATAATATGAGAGAAGAAAAATATCAAAGTAGAAAAGATTTATATTTTAATTTTCTCCAACATCTCAATTTTTTTTAACAATAAGTCACACCATCATCATGCTACTCAACTTCATGTAAAAATGATTTAATTTACTCACAAAATCAATGCCATTTTTTATTTATTGTAATTAACTCTAATTTTCATTCTAAAATAGGAAGAAGCAAAAAAAATCTTTCCTATAAGCTTAGCTAAACACACTTCTTCTTGCGTCTCCACTACCACCTACACAATTGTTGCCTTCCACCAGCATTACAATTGCCTTCCTCCTCCGCTACCACCGCCTACACTACACTTGTCCTTCCACCTCTACCACCATTGTCGTCTCTTTTTTAAAAATAAAAAAATTATAGAAGAATGTTATGTTAATTTAATTTATTTGTCATGATATTTTGGAGAATTTAATTTGAAATTTATTCCATTTTAAGTTTTAAATTAATCCAATCAATGATAATGATCATTCCAATATAATTAAAAAAATATTAATTATTTCATTTCAGCATACCAATTGCCGCATTCATGTATTGTGTAATGCTTCAAATCTAAAACAAATACATTTTCAAAATCTTAGATTGGCCTCAACCATGACATGATGTATTTCTGATTGTTGATTAAATAAAGCACTTAATCACATTGGCTTTCTTGTTAAAAAAAAATAAAATGTATATTGTATTATATTAATCTTATTAATTGATTCAAACAAAAAAAAAAAAAAAAAAAAAAACGGGCCAAGCTCGGCCTGCAAATTGGGAACCCAGCCCCGCCAAAGCCCTTCGATTTTGATTGGTCAAATGATGCCCATGCCTTGCAAAAATAGTCTACCAGCCTTTTTATTTTATTTTTTTATCTTAACAAATTAGGGTAAGGGAGGCTCAAATATGGCCAGAGAGTTGGGCACTCTATCAACTAAGCCACTAAGAAATGTCCGGTCTGTGAGCCTCTTGACAGGCCAAGCTTTGGGCTTCAAATGGGTTTTTTGAACTTAAACTGTTATTTGCGCTTCATTGTTCCGGGTTTGAAATTGGAAAATAATAATAATAATAATAATAATAATAATAATAAAATACTAGTAAATAAAAGTGAAGGAGAAATATCCCTAACTTATAGAGAGAAAAAAAGAAAAGAAAAAAGGACGAAGTATTAGGGGTATGATTATGATTTATTTTATAGGAAAAGACCAAAAAAAAAAAAAAAATTGCAGAGGCAGAAAAACAAAAGTGGATTAATGGTGTCTCCGGTGGACTTTGAAGTGCGAGACTTTGACTTTTATATCTACTAATCTAACTTCTAACATTTCTTGTCTTAAAAAAAAAAAAAAAAAAATCATATTAAAAGGAAAAGGACATAAAGGAGTTGGGTTGGGCTATTTCCTGGTCTAATTGGGAAGAGAAAAAGGAGCTTGGGAGTAGCTTGAGGCAGGCGGACTGGGCAGTGGGTCTTCAGTTCAAGCCCTACCGACTGGCCGGGTTTAGTTAGCCCACCAATGGGTTCGGACTTTGGTTCTCGGGGTTCTTTTTGCTACCTCTTTATTTTATTTTATTTTTTCGGACCATACTTTAGTCGTCAACTTACACCATCATCACCATTCATGAGTCCATTTAGCACAATCTTGTTACGACACATTATCTTTAATTATCAATTAAAAAAAAGTTAGTTTTCTCTATTTGCACTTTTCTTTTAAAAAAAATGACACGAAGGTTCTTGAATTTATTATTGCATTATGTCTTATTTTAAAATGCCACAACTAACTTTTATACAACTTACTACTTTTTCTTTTTCTTTTTTTTTTTCTTTTTTTTTTTTTTTTTTTTTTTTTTCTTTCAGTGCTATACTTTCAATTTTCTTTTCGGAGGTCCTCTCAAAGAAGATAATTTATTTCATAATGATAATTTTATTTTTGGCCGTCAAAAGAGATAATTTATTCAATAGTGAATTTTTTTTTATTTTTTTTTGGGTGCAATCAAAACAAATAATTTATTTAACAAAATTAACTTTTTTTTCTCTATCTTGTCAAAAGAGGTAATATTTTTTTTTATTTTGTGATTTTTTATTGGTCCCTTCAAAAGAAATAATTTATTCAATAGACATATATATTTTTTAATCCTCTTTTTTGTACTTTTTTTATTTTGATCTTGACAAAAGAGATAATTTCTTCAATAAATATATATATTTTTGAATTTTTTTTTTCTGTAAAAAACGATAATTTTTTTTAAGGTTTTTTTTTTTTTCTGTCAAAAGAGAATTTATTCAACATAAATTTTTTTTTTGGTCCTCGAAACAAAATATTATTCAAATTTTTTTTTATTTTTTTATTTTTTATCTTGCCAAAAGAAACTTAAAATATTAAAGATTAGATATAAATAATGAAAATCTAAAGGACAGTTGTGTCATTTAAAAAGAAATAATTATTTATTTGTAAAGTTAAAAGATATAATTGTCATTTCATATAAGATTGTAGTGCAAATATAGAAAAGTGAAGTGCAAACAGGGGCTTCCTTAAAAAAATTCAAGAAAAAAAAAAAAAAACAGGAATGAAAACTTCGCCCTTTGCTAATAGAACAAAATCAATTTAAAACAAATCCTGGTGTTTTCAAGTATAAACAAATATATATCAATTGTATGCATAAATTTTTCTCAATTTTGTAATTTGAACTACATAACAAATAACAAAAATAATGAAACCCAAAAGTAAAATAATTATTGATAATACACATTTTAAATTAATTCGGATGAATTAGGACCTATAAGTCGAGAATAAAATTGACATCTCTGCTTACGGAAGAGATCTGTGATGCACTTTCAATCACAATACACAATTCACAAAATTGATTCCACCAACTTATAAAAACTGCAAACCATCCATTTGAGTTGTGCATTGTGACTAATTTGGTATATCAACGACTTTATATGCATGATGCATCATCCTAGATCTACTCCGGCTTATGACATCTCATATGAGTAATTTGTAAATTGAAGTTAATTTGAATTAAAATTAAGAGGCCCACCTATTAAAAAAAAAAAATTCATCACAAAATAAATTAAAAAAAAAAAAATTGAAAGAAAAAAAAAAAAAACCACCACCTCAAGTTGGAATAACTTTCTAAATACTTATTAGATACTCTATTTTTAAATAGTGAGTTTACCATGTTCTCCTCATAGATGGTTAGTTTGACATTCCATCAATTGTAGAAAATCAATTTGACTGTGCATATGAATTCCAACCGTTCTGATCATTTCGCTGTTAAAGTTGCTCTGCACAATCAACCGGATTTGATGTCAGTTGTTGTGGCAGAAACGCAAAATAAATAATGCTGTTCATGGAATAAACAAGTAATCACGAAGAATAAAAAAAATCACACACAAGAACACAAATTTATCTCTAACTCTCACATCCTCTAAAATCTGATTAGAGTTGATATTTATAGAGTCCCAAACTTGTCCTACAAGAACTTGCCTTTTGTAGAATCCAAAACCAATAAGGAAGTTAAATCAGATCAGGAAACTAAACTTTTTCTAAACCAATAAGAAAGTTAAACCAGATCAGGAAACTGAATTTTCCCTAAACAGTACTCTTGAAGTTTCCATGTAATTAAATCTTCCTAAAAAATAATTACCTAATCAGACTCCACAAAACCACAATAATCTCCCACTTGGAGATTGGAGCACTTGTAACCCATTCCATCTACTTCTCATACATGTCCCATGCATGTTGGTGCGTTTCTCTCAGTCTTTAAGCTAAAAGACCGACTGAAGTTGCGTACAACTTCAGTTTCTCCATGGTCACTGTCTTGGTCAACATATCAGCCGGATTTTTGGTGTCAAGTATTTTCTCAAGTGTCAACACCCCATCTTCTAATAAAAATCTGATAAAATGATACCGAAGTCCTATATACTTAGTCCTTCAATGAAATACTGAATTCTTTGCTAGATGCATCGCACTCTGACTATCACTGTGTAAAACATTATTCACCTGTTCGAATCCCAACTCTGTCAACAAACCTTGTAACCAAATCGATCATCTCCTTGCTGGCCTCTGTCATCGCCACATACTCTACCTCTGTAGTAAATAACGCTACAATCTTCTGTATTTGCGAAACCCAACAAATTGCAGTTGTACCTACCATGAACACATACCCGGTAGTACTTTTTCTATGGTCCACTTCACCAGCAAAGTCTGAATCTACATAACCATGCACCTTCACTTCTCCCCTTCTGAAACATAAGCATCTGTCTATGGTACGTAAATGTGATACCCCCGGATTCCTAGATGCGGGTTGACCAGGCTCACGCTCGAACACCCGAGGATATCAAAAACAAATGGCAATAATCGAATACAGAATACAATTATGATAAAAATAAATAAATAAATAAAATTGCTAAAAGAAAACTAAAACGACAATCCTTTAATGAAAACCTCAGAATAAACTTTTATATATAAAAACTATTCTGGTACATCCAAAACCTCCAAGACAAATATAACTCGGGAATCCATCTGGTGGACCCCTATTCAAAACCTAACTAAAGATAAACAAAACTAAAAAGAAATCCAAAACTAAATATAAATAGCAGTCCTACGCAGTCGGAAGAATGAGTGACCGTCTCTGCTCAGCACATACAAGCTCTAAGACTGTAACCGTCCGATACCTGAAAAAATAATAGTGGGTCAGGCCCATGAACAAGTTCTATCCTAACTAGAATCCAAACAGAGACCCGATACGCAGATACATCTTAGATATCTCAACAAAATCTATCTAGTTCATACATATATATATCCACACTAAGGGATATTCACTAGACTACATAGGCGGTCTCAACCTGAATAGAAGCCAACATGCAAAACACACCTGAGTGGGCATGAGTACATAAGCCTAACAGGGTATACCTCAACCTATCATAGCCAGCTACGCATCCTACTGCATATATACGCCCTAACCATCGACTCTAAGACTCAAGTTCATATCGTGGTACCATAAACATATATATATAAAATCCTTCCTAATATAGAATATAAAACAAACCTCCAATATGTCATTCAACTGTTTTAGTTGACATGACATAAATCCATGTAGGATTTAACTGTTTTAGTTAATCCATTCCGGATGTATGAATAGGTAGGAATTAACGTTTTGATCTAATCCATCCTTAATATGCCACCGTCCCATACCGGTGCATATAATGCACATGATCCATAAAGGATACAACACTTAAAACAGTATATCAAATAAAATCCACAAAATCCATAAAATTGATAGAAAACAAAATTTAATGGTTCATCAATTTAAAATCCATAATATATCCCTGTAATTGATAGAACAGTATTTAAATGGTTCATCAATTAAAGTCCAGAATAACATCCATGTAATTGATAGAATTTAATTTAATAATTCTTCAATTAAAATCCAGACTCACATCTAAGTAATTGACAGAATATAATTTAATAATTCTTCAATTAAAACCCAAACTCACATCCATGTAATTGACATAATATAATTTAATAATTCTTCAATTAAAACCCAGACTCAGCATAATAAGATCTAATAAATATATATGACCTTAATATGCAGCCAAACCAAGTTTTAAAACCATGCTACATCATGTTGTATCGCTAAATTAAAATTAGACAATTTTATCCCTTTTCCATAAACAACATGCTAGTTTGTTTAAACTTTCATACTGTTAAATCCACTAGCATATAAAAATTAATTATGTAATATGGGTTTTAATATAACATAAAATAATGTTTAGAATCCTCCACAATAATCCAGAACAGTCCAGGAACATCAAAAATACCAAAACAGTGCTTTAAAAACATTCCCGCAAGTCACTATGCACGAGAGCTTGCTCTAAAAAGTTGAGAGCCAGCTCTCAACCAATGGGAGCCGGCTCCCCTACCTTGGGAGCCGGCTCTGTGACTTAGGGAGCCGACTCCCTTAACCCATGGAGCCGGCTCTCTCTCTCACAGAGGGTCGTGGTCTAAAATCTTATATAGCCGGCTCAATTCCCTTGGGAGCCGGCTCTATCCTTGCTTTCTGTCATCGTCCTCGCCTCTGACAATGCTATGAACACTTTGTAATGTCTTGTTTAGGTTCCCAGAAATCCGTCTATGGCCCAAAGTTACCCAGAAAATATTTAAAACACAGTATGCATCTTTACAAGATTTAAAAGCGTATATGAAACAATTTATTCAACGATTAAATTTAAATCAATCAACACATAGAATACAGTTTAAATTCAAATTTATCATGCATACATAGTCAATTTTAATGTCTGTTAGGTTCCTGGTGATTACCTAGGCATGCATAAAATACAAGTCAAAGAGAGAAAGAGAGAGTAAGAATAAAACTTGCCTCTAGGTTTCGAATTGAAACCTTTAACTGTCCTCTGTCTAGACTTTCCGGCGACCTCTGATTATCGTCAACCCCTTTATTGCTCTTGGTTCAACCCACAAGCAAGCTTCCAATACCCCTCCTCAGTTCAGCCCTTGTCGTAGTCAAACCCCAACTTTCCTCTCTCTGTTTCTCTCAACCCTCACTGTTCGTGAATTCTTTGTTTACGTGAATAGGGTTTTCTTAACCCTAGACAGACTTATAATGACATATATATAGGCTTCTAATAAAACTTAATTCTAGTTGTATGAGGAGACGGAAAAGAACACAAAAAGGAAAAATATAAAATTATAAACCAATATATATATATAAGTCGGCACTTCATAAACATATAAAACCCTAAAAGTATATAATACATACATACTAAATAATTAATTTAATCATTATTAATAATTAATAATTAAATTAATCCTGTATACACATATACCCATATATACATGTATATCTATCCATGGGTAAAACTGTACCCATTTACACTATCCAAATAGTCCAATCATCATATCCAAACTCAACTCCGTTTAAAATAAAAATAATACATTTAATTTAACATTCAATTACCACATAAGCATATAATTCAATTAAAACAAACACTCAATTAAACAATTAAACATTTAAACAAGTAACCAAATAATAAAAAATTTAATTTAAAAACACACTTAAACAATTAATTCATTTAAACATATAATATGAAACCACATAACCACATAGCCACATAAACAACTAAAATGCACAAGAAATAAAAATTTAAATTTCAATTATATCCTTTTAAAAACTAGGGGTATTACATTCTTCCCTCCTAACAAAAGGAATTCCGTCCTCGGAATTCATGAAACTCCGAATTATTTGCTTTTAAAATTCATTTCCGTTCTCGTGTGGACTCAGCCGCTGTGTATAGGCTCCACCGAAGTCCAATGCATCCAACAATAATCAAGGTTCCCATATTTAAGAAACACCATAAATGTACAACTCTTAAGTTGTATCTAACAATGACTCAATCTTACCCAATATGTATTTAAGGGTAACGATCCCTAGTCCTCCAAGTTCCATAGGATTATTGCACAAAATTCTTATACATCTAGTGCTAATAATTTGGTAACGCTAATCTATATGCAGTACCAAAAGCCAATAACGAATTTAACAAAGCAAATTTTTTTTCTTTTTTAATTATACTTTAGCAAATCAACCATGCCGTTAAGAATATATTTATTTATACTTGGGCAATTCAACCATGTCTCTTTAAGTATATTTAGTTATACTTTGCAAATCAACTATGCCGACAATTTAATCATGTCTTTGGCAAATCAACCATGCCTCCTTAAGTATATTTAGTAATACTTTGGCAAATCAACCATGCCGACAATTCAACCATGTCCCGATTTTTAAACTTAACAATGAACTAAATCACATATAGTCATAGCATGCATTTCATACGCATAACATTAGTTTTAAACCAACCCATCTAGATATACCAATTAAACATGTCCTTACACCAACCGGTTCATTAGAACAGATATTCGATATCTTGATAAACCTTATAATCATCTGAGTGCATTGAGAAGAATTGACAAATTTTTACATCTCATTAACTCCGACATCATTTACAGAACTTCTAATAGTACCTTAAGCTCTATCTGAGTAAGGTAACACCTCCACTAAGATCAGCTTCAGTATTTGAAGTTGACTTCCGTAATTTCCTTGGTAAAAGCAAGTGTTATTATCATATAGGCTATAAATTTAACTAATTTCTTGGGTATTCGGGCGTGGGCTTGGCCAACCCGCATCTGGAAATCCGGGGGTATCACAGTAGATATCTCAATATCCACTTTACTATTTCCCAGTGTAGATTGCCCTGATCCTTCATTACTGCTCCCACTGTATATGCAATGTTCAGTCTTGTGCACACCATAAAATACATCAAACTTCCAATGGCTGAGGCATATGGAATTTTAGCCATGAAGTTTTTCTCATCCTTTGTCTTCGGACACTGATCTTGAGATAATCGGAAGTGACTAGCTAAGGGAGTACTTACCGCCTTAGCATTATTCATGATGAACCTCTTCAGAACCTGTTCAACGTACTTAGCCTGAGATAATTGCAAAGTATCTTTTTGTTTGTCTCTGCTAATCCTCATCCCAAGAATCTACTTCACTGCACTAAGATCCTTTATCTTGAATTCACTAGACAACTGCTTCTTCAATTTGCTGATTTCTTCAAAATTAGAACCTACCATTAATATGTCATCAATATAAAGTAGAAGGATAATGAAACTTGACTTAAACCTCTTAAAGTGGCAGCAATAGTCAGTGTTGCACTTGTTGTAGCCATGTCGCTTCATAAAACCATCAAACTTCTTATACCACTGCCTTGGGGCTTGCTTCAAACCATATAAGTTTTTCTTCAACTTGCACACTAGTTTCTCTTTCCCTTTGACTGAGAAACCCTCTGGTTGTTGCATTTAAACTCCTTCTCTAGGTTACCATGGAGGAAAGCAGTTTTGACATCTAACTGCTTAAGGTGCAACCCTTCTGCTACAACTATGCTAAGAACTGAGCGAATGGTACTCAATTTCACAACCAGAGAAAAAATATCTGTATAGTCAATGCCTTGCTTTTTCTAAAAGCCTTTGACCGCCGTTCTCGCCTTGTATCTCTTGGAACCATCATGTTCCTCTTCACCCTGTACACCTATATGTTATGAAGAGTTTTCTTCCCCATGAACAACTTGGCTAGTTCCCATGTTTTGTTGGAGATAAGGGATTTCATTTCATCTTCCATTGCAAGTTCTCACTTGCTAGCATCTTCAACTTGACATACTTCATCATAGCATTCAGGCTCACCATCATCTGTAAGCAACATATAATCAAAATATTTTTTATTCGGTACATGAGGTCAAGTGGACCTTTTTGGTGCAGGCTTAGGAGTTGGAATTCGCTGTGAACTATGTTCTGTGAGTTCTGGCTAAGAACCCTTATCTATTTGCTCCGCGTCAATGCTCTCCGGATCATCATCTAACTCAACAAACTCAGGCTTACTCTGTATAAGACTAGTTAACTGTGCTGCATCTCTATCCTTGTACATCACATTCTCGTTGAAAATCACATCTCTACTTCTGATAATTTTCTTGTTCTGATTCTCTCAGAGTCGATAACCAACCTCATCTCTGCCATACCCAACAAAGATGCATTTTATTGACTTAGGGTCGAGCTTGCCCCTAGCATGGTCATTAATATACACATATGCAATATAACCAAAATCTTTAAACCAAGAAAGATTTACCTCTTTGCCACTCCACACCTCTTCTGGTATTCGATGCTCTAAAGGCACTGATGGTCCATGATTAATTAGGTAGGATGTTGTATTGACTACTTCTGATCAAAACTGTTTGGGTAGATCCGAATGTATAAGCATGCTTCTGGCTCTCTCTGTCAATGTTCGGTTCATCCGTTATGCCACCCATTCTGCTGTGGGGTTCCTTGCACAGTCCTCTCTAATCTGATCCCATTATCAAAATAGAATTTCTTGAACATAGTGTCTTCATACTCACCACCATTGTCTGACTTCAACCTCTTAATTTTCAAACCTGTCTCATTCTCCACCATGGCCTTCCACTTCTTGAACACACCAAATACCTCAGATTTGTGCTTCAAAAAATAAACCCATACCTTCCTTATGTGATCATCAATGAAAGTCACGAAGTAGGATTTTTCGCCAATGGATGAGAAAGTGGCTGGCCCCAGACATCTGTGTGAACTAACTCAAGTTTTTCCTTTCTGAGATTTCTGCCACTCTTCTTAAAACTGACCCTCTTCTGCTTGCCTATCACGCAACTCTCATATAAATCAATATCAATTGCTCGTATGCCTGGTAGTTTCCCCTTTAAGTGCATAATCTTAAGCCCCCTTTCACTCGTGTGACCTAGTCTTTGGTTACCAAAGGTTGTGATCTTCTCTATTTTCTACAACTGCTATAGACCCACAAGCACTGGTAGTTATGTAGAGAGTGCCAGATTTCTTACCACGTGCAATGGTCATAGCGCCTCGAAACTTTTCACGAGTCTCCATTGAAGGTTGTAACATAACCTTCCTCAGACAATTGTCCCACTGAAATCAGATTCTTCCTCAAGTCAGGGATGTGTCTCACTTCCTTCAATTTCCAAGTTGACCCATTCAACTTGATTTGTACTTCACCCTTGCCAACGACGCTGCAAGGTTGATCATCACTAAGATACACCTTGCCAAGGTTACCCGGTTTATAGCTATTAAATAGCTCTTTGCTTGAGGTGCCATGAAACGATGCGCCGGAATCTAAAACCCATGATATTGGTCCTAAGGTGTCTTAAAGTATGTTTGCCTGTTTAATGTCAAAAAGAGGTATTTCAGTTGCTTCAAGAATGAATTCTACCTGCATTGGTGCATTGCTCTGAAAATATCTGAAATATATTCTTTCAATCATTGGCTGGAGGTGACAGGTGTACATCCTTGGTGTGTGAGGTCGTGTGTAATTCAGTGTCACTATAAATATGTTGTTATAGTGATTTTTAGGGTTCAAGCCTTTTGAATATACATTGCACATTGAGCTACTGCTGAGAACCCTTGAGCATACTATGTCAAGCAAGTTTTTCTCTGTTCTTTGATAATGATCCATGCAAGAAAAACTCATTGAATCAACTCTGGGGTGTGTACTAATTGCTGAGATGAGGTTACTATCAGATTTACTGCTGCAAGTGCTGGATTGAGTAGTGACTTTGTGTTTCAAGCTGCTGTGGTCTATTTTGAAGGTTGACATATGTATAATTCATCTTTTTACACTTGCTCAGACTGTGTTTGTGTTGAGAATATGCTGAAAATGAATTTGGGCAGTGTGGTCACTAGTTAAGCTTGTTTTTTTAAATTAATTTTAGATTCAAGTGTTGTTTGATCATACTTAGTTATTTCATGATGATTTATGTTGCTAGCAAGTATATTTTGATGAATCAAGATTGTTAAAGTTGACCTTATGACAGAAATATGGTATGCTTTGATTTTGAGTATTTGTGCTGAATCTATTATGTGCCGAAGCTATTTTGTGCTGAATCTATTCTGTGCCGAAGCTATTTTGTGCTGAATCTATTCTGTGCCGAAGCTATTTTGTGCTAAAGCTATTCTGCGTTGAAGCTATCTTGTGTTAAAGCTGTTTTGTGCTCTGAACTTTGTAATATACTCATGATGTGTTTGATTATGCAAAGCTATGAACATGAGTACAACAGTGAAAGATGACTGTGTAAGCTGCTGGTGAATTAATCTTGAGAGGAATTTCCAATTTTACCCCTCAAACCTTAAGTGCTGCAGATTATGGTTCTGAGGCAGTATATTAGATTTCAAAGTCGTCTAACTTATTTTTATTATTGTAAAGACTTTCTTGAATTAATCTACATCTGTAATGGTGTGTGTGGTGAGTTATGAGAGCTTATTTGGTCCAAGCATGGTTGCTTAGGACATAGGGTGTGCTTTTATGCACTGTAGTGTACTAGTGTGTATATTGGTTGTGAAAACTAGTGTCTATTCTTGTGCCCAGGTTTGTACAGAGAGTGAGACAGCCGAGTGTGTAACAAGATACATACAACTAGTAGTGGATTGCTTGTAAACCTGGTGTTATCTGTTCTTTGAATGCTTGTTTAGTTGTTTTGAGAAAGTTTTATAAATCAAAGTTTTAACCAATTCACCCCCCTCTTTTTTCAACAATTGGTATCAGAGCTTTGGTCTGCATTGTGAGGTTCTAATAAGCCTGCAGTTGATCCCAGCAATGGATGAAGGTCAAGTTATTAACAAAGCCCCAGGCTTTGAAGGTTCAAACTATAATTCTTGGAAAACTAGAATGGAAGCCTTTTTAATATCTCAGTCCTATGATGTTTGGCATGTTGCCATACATGGTGTTATGATTCTTAATCCTGATAACCCCTCTGCTAAAGATAAATTGGCTGTGGCTAATAATGGCAAGGCTAAACATGTTCTCTTTTGTGCCTTGAGGCAACAAGAGTTTACCAGAGTTAAAAATTGTAAAATAGCCAAGGAAATGTGGGATTCTCTTCAGGCAGCTCATGAGGGAAATTAGGTTATTAAGGAGAACAAGATACAGCTATTCAAAGTTCAGTATGAGGTCTGTAAGATGGAAGAAAGAGAAATTATTGCTAAGTACATGTTCAGTCAATGACCTTGTCAACAATATGAGAGCTCGTGGTGAAGATATTAAAGATGTTGATGTTTGTAAGAAGATACTAAGGTCACTCACTTCTAGATTCAATCCTAAAGTGACAATTCTCGAAGACAAAGATCTTTCTTAGGTGAAGATTGATGAGCTTCAAGCTTCTCTCACTGCCTATGAAATGAGAATTGGTGTTCCAACTGTTCATATAAGAGAAACTGCTCTTAAAGTAAAGGAAGTTGTTGAAGAACCTGAAACAAAGTCTGAAGATGATCTTGAAGAATATGAGGTAGCCTACCTTGCTAAGAAATTCAGAAAGTTCAGATTTAAAAAGAAGAATCAGCTGCAAAATTTAATCTATTATGGTTGTGATAAACCTAGTCATGTTGTATCTAATTGTCCTAACTCAAAGGGGCAAAGTCAGATAAAGAATGAGGGAGGAAACTACAAAGGAAGGTTTGGTAGAAAAACATATATCTCATACTGGGATACAGCTCCTGAAGAAGATAAACTTGAGGAGACACAAAAAGATGAATGTCTCTTTATGGTTATTCTTGAAGCACTACAAATTCCAGTTCAAGTTAAAGAAGATAGTGACACTGAGATTGAGGAAATTCTTAAAGAATGTAAAAGGCTTATTGTGAAGTGTAATCAACAAAAGTCTCAGATAAAAAGGCTCAATTCAGAATTGTTAAAGTCCAAACAAGTTCTCACTAAACACTTCAAACTTAAACTGTCAATGTTGTGTTCAGTTTCTCTTATTTTTCAAAACCCATTGAAATCTCAAGTCAGCACTCAGTGGTCTACCAAGAAGTGTAAAGAAGAACTGTTTTGCATTCTTGAAAAAAGATCCCTAAAGATGGTTGAGATCTGGAAGCAATCCACAAAGCAAATTGGGAAGACTGGAATTGGTTATGTGTATGATTCAACCACAAAGGTGAATCAAACTCACTCTGTATTTGTCAAAGCCACAACTGGTGAAGTGTATGCAAGGTATCCTGTTATAAAACCCTTGAGATCAAAATTTGATTTGCTTGACAACAATTTCGACTCTTCAAGACTAAACAGAAGTGATTTTGTTACAACATCTATAAGGAACTCCAAAGTAACTAAAATGTATATGAAGAAGTTTAATATATCTTAAGCTTAGAAGGTCAAGAAAAAAGATTTTATTGTGAAATCCAGGATGATATGGATTCCCAAGAAGTTAAACTCAGTGAATTTGCTTGTGTATACAGCCTTCAAGGCTTGTAACAAAGTGGACAGATGGTATATTAACAATGGTTGCTCAAGACACATGATAGGTGATGGCTCTAAATTTATCACTCTGAAACAATTTGATGGTGAAGATGTGATCTTTGGAGATAATCAGAAAGCTAAAATTGTTAGTATAGGTATTGTGAGCAAGTTTGAAGAATTGCCTGAGATTTAAGAAATATTACTTGTTGAAGGACTTAAACATAATCTTCTTAGTATTAGTCAGTTATGTGATAGTGGGAGAACTATGTGTTTTGACAAAGAAAAGTGCAATGTGGTTGATCTTAAATCAAAACAGGTTCTCTTCTCAGCATGTAGATCATTAGGAAATGTTTATACTGTCACTGAAGAATTCCAAGCCACTCAATGCAACTTGACAACCTATGATGAAGCTAATCTATGGCATAAGAGACTAGGACATCTCCATTCAAGAAATTTGTCCAAGATTTTGAAGCTAAAAGCTGTCAAAGGACTTCCTGAACTCAAGTTTAAAGATGTTCATCTTTGCAAGGCCTGTCAACAAGGAAAATAAACCAAAGTTTCATTTCCTTCAAACGAAATCAATACCTTAAGAGCACTTGACCTGATACACATGGATCTCTGTGGTCTTACTAGAACTACTAGCGTTGGTGGGAGTAAGTACTTCATGCTTCTTATTGATGATTTTAGTAGAATGGTATGGGTTTACTTCTTGAAAGAAAAATCTGAGGCCATTACACATTTCATTAAGTTTATCAATCTTGTTGAAAATGAAAGAAGCTGCACTGTGAAGAGACTTAGGTCTGACTTTGGCTCTGAATTCATCATGAAAGAGTTTGAGCATTATTGTGAAGACAAGGGTATTAAGAAGGAATTCTTAGTTGTAGCTACTCTTCAACAGAATAGGGTTGTAGAAAGGAAGAATAGGATAGTTCAAGAAATGGGTAGAATAATGCTTTTAGAAAAAGGTCTAGTAAAGGGTTTTTAGGCTGAAGTTATGAGTACTGCTGTGCACATCATAAAGAAGATTCTTCTCAGACCTAATTCAACCAAAACACTTTATGAATTGTGGTATGGAAGACCTGCAACTGTTCACTACTTCAAAATATTTGGCAGCAAATGTTATATGTTGAATCACATTGATAGTTTGGGCAAGTTTGATTCAAAGGCAGATGAAGGCATATTCTTGGGATACTCTACAAAAAACAAAGCTTACAGGTGTTACAATCTAAGGTCTTCAAAGGTGGTTGAGTCAATTCACGTGAAGTTTAATGAAAATCCTAAGTCCACACCTCTTGAAGACTATGACAATACTTTTGGTTCAAATGAAACCAGTTCCTTAGTTATTAAACCTAAAGATCTAAGAGAAATCACTTATCCAGTGCTGCAGAAGCAGGTTAAAGCTGAGAACATCATTGGTTTACCTTAAGATGGAGTTCAAACAAGAAACAAAAAGAAGCTAAATGATTTAGAAGCTGAAGATGGTGAAAAATACAGTCACTTTGCTATACTGTCATCCATTGAACCAAAGTCCTATTTTGAAGCTTAGAAAAGTAAAGACTGGTTAACTGCTATGCAAGAGGAACTTGACCAAATTCACAAGAATGATTCCTGGACACTTGTTCCAAGACATGAAGACAAAAATGTGATAGGTTCAAAGTGGATTTACAAAAACAAGATGGATGAAAGGGGATCAGTTATCAGAAATAAGGCAAGACTGGTGTGTAAAGGTTACTCTCGGCAGGCTGGTATTGATTATGATGAAACTTTTACTCTAGTTGCAAGAATGGAATCTATTAGAATGCTCTTATCTTTTGCCTGTCACAAACAAGTCAAAGTATATCAAATGGATGTCAAGTCTGCTTTTCTTAATGGAGATCTAAATGAAGAAGTCTACTTGGAACAACCTGAAGGCTTTGAAGATTTAGAGTTTTCCTCTCATGTTTACAAACTAAGTAAGGCTTTGTATGGTCTCAAATAAGCCCCCAGAGCTTGGTATGAGAAGCTACATCAGTTCTTAGTTGAACAAGGATTTCACAGAGGTAAGGTTGATAATACTCTTTATGTAAAAACTCATCAAGAACAGTTTCTAATTCTGCAAATCTATGTTGATGATATCATGTTTTGTGGCTCAGACACCTCATTAGCTTTAGAATTTGCTAATCTCATGAAAACAAGGTTTGAAATGTCACTCTTGGGGACTCTCAGATACTTTTTGGGCCTACAAATTACTCAAAAATCCATTGGAATCTGCATCTCTCAGCAAAAGTATGCCTCTGAGCTACTTAAAAAGTTTAAAATGGATGATTGTAAAGCTGTCTCAACACCACTATGTCCTAATACCAAGCTCTCACTGGAGTGCACCACTGAAGCTGTTCCTTCAACACTTTACAGGTCAATCATTGGTAGTTTATTGTATCTTACTGCTTCAAGGCCTGATATAATATATTCAGTGGGTTTAGTGGCCATATTTCAAAGTAATCCAAAGGTTTCTCATCTTCAAGCTGTCAAAAGAATTCTCAGATATGTCAAAGGCACCATCTCATATGGTCTATACTATACTTTCTTACCCTCAATGTCTATTGTAGCCTTCTCAGATGCTGATTGGGGTGGATCTTTACCTGATAGAAGAGTACCTCTAGTTGCTGTTATGTTCTTGGTTCCAATGTAGTTTCTTGGCTAAGTAAAAAGTAGGACACTGTCTCTCTCTTAACCACTGAAGCTGAGTATATAGCTGCCTCGTAAGCTGGCTCTCAACTACTTTGGATGAAAAATACACTCTCAGATCTTGGCCTTCAATTTTCAGGACCTCCAAAGCTTTTCTGTGCAACTAAAGTGCTATTGCTATCAGTAAAAATCCCACACTACACTGGAAAAGCAAATACATTGATATCAGGTATCACTTTCTCAGAGACAAAGTTAAAAAAGGCCTTATTGATATTACTTACTTGCCAACTGCAGATCAACTTGCAGATATCATGACCAAACCTCTTTTTCCTCAGAGATTTTCAACCCTTAGAGATCTTCTCAGGGTTATTCCTCTTCCCTTCTGAACTTATATTGTTGGTCCTACTCACCTTTTGACCTTCAATATAAAAAAAAAGGGGATAAATGGACTGAAATAAGGATAGCTTGATGCTATTCCTTTTGCATTTTGGGTGGTTTTATTTATTGAATCTCTATTGTTTTCATCTTTAAGAATTTATTTCAAGAAAAGAATTGGTTTTTGTCATTAAAGGCAAAAGGGGGAGATTGTTGGTCCTAAGGTGTCTTAAAGTATGTTTGCCTGTTTAATGTCAAAAAGAGGTATTTTAGTTACTTCAAGAATGAATTCTACCTGCATTGGTGCATTGCTCTGAAAATATCTTAAATATGTTCTCTCAATCATTGGCTAGAGGTGACAAGTGTACATCCTTGGTGTACGAGACTGTGTGTAATTCAGTGTCACTATAAATATGTTGTTATAGTGATTTTTAGGGTTCAAGCCTTTTGAATATACATTGCACATTGAGCTGCTGCTGAGAACCCTCGAGCATACTATGTAAAGCAAGTTTTTCTCTGTTGTTTGATGATGATACATGCAAGAAAAACTCATTGAATAAACTCTGGGTGTGTACTAATTGCTGAGATGAGGCTGCTGTCAGATTTACTGCTGTAAGGGCTGGATTGAGTAGTGACTTTGTGTTTCAAGCTGCTGTGGTCTATTCTGAAGGTTGACACAGGTATAATTCATCTTTTTACACTTGCTCAGACTGTGTTTATGTTGAGAATATGCTGAAAATGAATTTGGACAGTGCGGTCACTAGTTAAGCTTGTTTTTCTGAATTAATCTTGGATTCAAGTGCTGTTTGATCATACTTAGCTATTTCATGATGATTTATGCTACTAGCAAGTATATTTTGATGAATCAAGATTGTTAAAGTTGAGCTTGTGACAAAAATATGGTATACTTTGATTTTGAGTATTCAAACCCTAAAGCCGAAGCTATTTTGTGCTGAATCTATTATGTGCCGAAGCTATTTTGTGCTGAATCTATTCTGTGCTGAAGCAATTTTGTGTTGAAGCTATGTTATGCTGAAGCTATTCTGTGCCGAAGCTATTTTGTGCTGAAGCTATTATGTGTTAAAGCTATCTTGTGCTGAAGCTGTTTTGTGCTCTGAACTTTATGATATACTCATGCTATGTTTGATTATGCAAGGCTATGAACATGAGTACAACAGTGAAAGAAGACTGTGTAAGGTGCTAGTGAATTGATCTCGAGAGGAATTTCCAATTTTACCCCTCAAACCCTAAGTGCTGCAGATTGTGGTTCTAAGGCAGTATATTGGATTTCAAAGTTGTCCAGCTTATTCTTATTGTTGTAAAGACTTTCTTGAATTAATCTACATCTGTAATGGTGTGTGTGGTGAGCTATGAGAGCTTATTTAGTCCAAGCATGGTTGCTTAGGACAGGTGGAGTGCTTGTATGCATTATAGTGTACTAGTGTGTGTATTCTTGTGCCTGGGTGTGTGTAGAGAGTGAGACAGTTGAGTGTGTAACAAGATCATACAGCTAGTAGTGGATTGCTTCTTGGCTTTGGCCAAGAACCAAGGTTTTCCCTATTTAAGAGGGTTTCCTTGTAAACCTGGTGTTATCTGTTCTTTGAATGTTTGTTTAGTTGTTTTGAGAAAGTTTTATAAATCAAAGTTTTAACCAATTCACCCCCCTCTTGGTTCAACACATGACTCCGCCTTGCCCTCCAAAGAGCATATCAATGCGTCATCTGATTCTTCTGAGACAACGTTTGCTTCAGTTTTTCTTTCGGTTCCCTTCTTTGGAAGTCTGCAATCAACACGGTAATGTCCCTTCTTTCCACAATTCTAACACTCAACATCACTGAGATTTGTGGAATTCCTGAAATTTTGAGACTAAGTCCTTCCATTCCTTAACTTGGATTTGCCTTTGTTTCTATTACTATTGCCTTTCTTCTTGTTTGAACCTTTACCTCTACTTTCATCATTCAATGCCGAACCACTGGTGGAAATCCCTGTAGTTTGCCTTCTGATTTCTTCAGTCAGAATCATGCTCACAACTTCATCAACTTGGTATTCCCTGTAAAGCTATTGATCGCTGTAATTGTGCTACTCCAACTCTTGGGTAACTGCCCTAGAATTAGCAGTGCTCGGACCTAGTCTTTGAAGTCGATATCAACAGACTCTAATTGCCCAACTATCTCGTTGAACACATTTAGATATTCGTTGAATTTATCACCTTCGACCATTTTCATGTTGAACAACTTCTTGATCAAGTGCACTTTGTTCGCTGCAAAAGGCTATTCATACATACTAGAAAGGGCTGCCATGAGAGACATCGTCGTCTTCTCGTTCTTAATGTTGAAGGCGACTGATTTTGACAATGTCAATTTGACGATGCCAAGGGCCTTCCTATCAAGTAATTCCCAATCTGCACCCTTTGTATCCTTTGGCTTCTCTCCTAAAGGTTGATACAAAATTTTCTGAAACAAAAGGTCTTCAATTTGCATCTTCCAGAAACCGAAGTTTGTGCCATCAAAGTTCTCGATCATAGATGTGATGTCTTATCTTCTGATGCCATTACTCCCACTCGAACGGACAGATCTGATCGAAAGACTTTTGAAATTTCGTCGAACACCTTCTGTGCCCTAGGTTCTTAACCAAATGCTCTGATACCAGTTGCCAGAGTTGCTCTGCACAATCAACCGGATTTAAGATAAGTTGTTGTGGTAGAAACGCAAAATAAATAACGTTGTTCAAGGAATAAACAAGCAATCACGAAGAATAAAAAAATCACATACAAGAATACAAGATATACATGGTTCACCCAAATCTTAGGGCTACGTCCATGGAGCACACCGAACAAATTCACTATGAAGAAGATGAAGAATTACAATGGAGAAATTTCTCTCAATTGCTCTCTCTTATATTGGCACAAATTTATCTCTAACTCTGACACCCTCTAAAATCTGATTAGAGTTGATATTTATAGAGTCCCAAACTTGTCTTACAAGAACTTGCCTTTTGTAGAATTCTAAACCAATAAGGAAGTTAAATCAGATCAGGAAACTGAATTTTTCCTAAACCAATAAGGAAGCTAAATCAGATCAAGAAACGAAAATTTTCCTAAAATTCAGTACTCTTGAAGTTTCCATATAATTAAATCTTCCTAAAAAAACAATTACCTAATCCGACCCCACAAAACCACAACATTCTTTATGTGTGGAGTCATGGAATTCGATGAGATTTGAATTCAAAAACGAAAAATTCTTGAGAATTTGTGTTATTTGGTATCACGAAATTGAAAATGAGATTTGGAATTTATGGAATTTCCAATACCACTTTTCACCTGTTACATATCATATACAAAAAGGTAGAATTTGACATGATTCGAAAGAACAATTACGATTTATTTATAATATTTCTTACTTAATCTTATTAAATTCAATTTGTTCGAAACATAAAATTTCATCTCAAAATCCAAACCTCAAAAGGATTTGATTCCAAACAGATAACTAAAGAGAGAGCCACACCAAAAATAGGGAAAAAGATGGATAATAATATTTTCTCGCTATTTTCCTTTGGTCTCCGAGAAATTTCACTAGTGGGTGTCTAAACTTGTGGTTTAGCTTTTTGGTTGGAGAAGTATTATGGATAAGTTACAGTGGTGAAAAAGAAAGCACTCGGCGGCTGTGAAATCGGAAGGTGGTGGTGGTGTTATTATTATTATGAGGAAAATCAGTTCTGGTGTTGTTCCATGTGTTGTTGCCAATGAAAATTCAATGTACAAGACTTCTGACATTACAGAGTTGGGACGGTGTAGTACAATGTAATTAAAATTTTATAAATAAATTATATTATAATATATATATATTATAATATGACATTACAGAGTTGGGACGATGTAGTACAATGTAATTAAAATTTTATAAATAAATTATAATATATATATATATATATATTATAATATATATATATTATAATAGTATTCTTATAATTAATATATATATATATTGAGGAAAATACAAAAAAAAATGAATTTAAATTAGTAGTTATGAAAAAGAAAAAAAAAAAGTAGTGAAGATGAAGCAATAAGTTGAAAAAGTTGTAAAATAAATCAATCAATAAATAAAATATTATTCAAGAATATAATTTTTATTCAACAATTATTTCAATTTTTTTTTTAAAAAATATGAAATTCAAGAAAAAAATATAATATTTTAAATTTTAACTAAACAAAATTTGAGACAACTAAAATATTAGCATATATAAGAATATTACTGTTGTTGACATTTTTATCATTTTGGTGGTATCACAATATTTTAATTTTTATCATTAGATTTGGACGAAACACAACTCGTACAGACAATAAATTTATTGAGGTATGATCAAATATAGTCCTTTGTTCGCATATTGTTGCTGATATTTAGTTTTGGTTTTGTTTTATTTATTTTGACGATTTATGCGAGACATTGAATGAATGTACTGGGACTTTTGTGTTGCTTATAAGCCTCAAGGTTGAACCATTAATACTTTGAAAATCTCTACGTGTATGTGTATGTGTACATTAGTGTATATCATTGTATATATGTGTAAATAATTATATATATATATACCTATATATGTTTGTGTTTACGTTATTTAAATTATTATTACTTCAAATTCAACCTTGAAGCTTATAAGCAACACAAAAGTCCAAGTACATTCATTCAATGTCTCGCATAAATCCCATAACAACCTACGTTCTAGCTAGAGCTAGCCACAACGCCAAAATTTATTGCCTGTACGAGTTGTGTTTGGTCCAAATCTATTGATAAAAATTAAAATATTGTGATACCACCCAAATGATAAAAATGTCAACAACAGTAATATTCTTATATATGCTAATATTCGTGTATATCAATGTATATTTGTGTTTACGTTATTTAAATTATTATTAATTCAAATTCAAATTAACGATTTATCAAACCAGTAGAATTGGGATTGAAATTCAATTACACATGAATTCTAAAGTTTATTCAAATAGTAAATTTTGAATTAAAATTTTAAAATTAAAACTTAATTCAATTCCAATTTAGCACAACTAAATACATCCAAGATACTTTCATAATTACTAAACAACACGAAAGGAAAGACGATAACAGAATGCATTCATAAACTTTGTCACTTTTTCTCTGCTAATGTGGGATAAAAAAATTATTTCAAAATCTTTCAATGTGGGATAACAAAACTATTTCAAAATATTATATATATATATATATATCTATATAGTAGCTGATATTCACTTCCTTTTAATCAAGTGTTCCTGAATCCTAAATAAGAAAGTTAAAGTATTAAGAATATGTTTATCATTGATGTTGAGGAAAATACAAAATAAATAATAAAGATTAATAATAATAATCATAAGTGCGTGCATTTATCATCTCCCTTATTTAAAAAAATTAGTAGTATAATTAAGTGTAGTTTGGGCATTTAGCAAGGAAGGGGAGGAGTGTCTATACTAATTAAGCTATCCAGCTCATCCCGTGAAAATTAAAATTTTTCATAAAATTATTTTCATATAAAAAGTATACTAATTACTATATTATTAGACCATATGTAACTTAAAACCTTTTGCAACTTACAAGATATTGTACTAGTTATAACTATAGTAATACAAGGATAAAATAATAATAATAATAATAATAATAGAAGGTCTATTTAATAATTTATTGCTAAACAGATAATTTGTTCTGAAAGCCGGATCACTAGGGTGCTGGGTGGGCCATGCTTTCAAATAAAAGTCAAGAGAAAAAAATAATAAATAAATAAAAACGTGGAATTAAGTTACAGCATATTAAAATGAAAAAAACAAAAAAGAGTTGGTTTGGCGGGCGGTGGGACTTAAGTTCAAGCCCTAACTAGCTGATTTGGGCTGGATCTATCTGCATTATGAACAACTCTATTCCTGCCTTGTCCCACTTTTCATCTTTTTTAATTAACAAAAAAAAAAAAAAAAAAAAAAAGGTAAATAAATAAATTTTAAACAGTGATTTATTTGTATAAATAAATAAATATCAATTATATGCCTAAAATTTTAAAGTAATTGAGACATATACTAACAAAATAGCCCGACCTTTCTTGAAATTTGTCAAAATATCTCTCAGCTAAAATTATTGTCAAAATAGCCCCTAACCTCCCTTGATATGATCAATGGAATATTTTCTAAATGCCCAAACTACACTTAAGTGAGAGAAAATGACTCAAATGACCATTTCAACCAATTTTAATTGGACAAAACTACCATTTCTAATATCTATCCTGTTGGATTGTTTTTGCAAAGTTGAAAATAATTTTTCGTGGACAGTTGAATTACATAACAATTCTAGGCAAATGGTACTTATTACGAATAGTAACCTTATTCAACTCCCTGTAATCTATACACAAGCGAAGTGAACCATCATTCTTCTTCACAAACAAAACTCGTGCTCCCCAGGGTGAAATACTCCTATGAATAAAACCCCGACTGAGTAATTGCTGAATCTGATCCCTCAGCTCTCGCATCTCCATTGGTGCCATCTTGTATGGTGTCCTAGCTATAGGTGTAGTGCCTGGAGCTAAGTCAATCACAAAGTCTATCTTTCGACTAGGTGGTAACCCTGGAATCTCTTGAAAAATATCTGAAAATTCCTATATAACTGGTATGCTATCCAGTGACATAGTAATCTCCTCCTCTGTCTCCTTCTCCACATAGAACAAATAGGTACTAGAAACCCATTTAGAACGTGGCATAACAACGACATACATATCCTGACCAGGTATAGTGAATACATAACAATTCTAGGCAAATGGTACTTATTACGAATAGTAACCTTATTCAACTCCCTGTAATCTATACACAAGCGAAGTGAACCATCATTCTTCTTCACAAACAAAACTCGTGCTCCCCAGGGTGAAACACTCCTATGAATAAAACCCCGACTGAGTAATTGCTGAATCTGATCCCTCAGCTCTCGCATCTCTATTGGTGCCATCCTGTATGGTGTCCTAGCTATAGGTGTAATGCCTGGAACTAAGTCAATCACAAAGTCTATCTTTCGACTAGGTGGTAACCCTGGAATCTCTTGAAAAATATCTGAAAATTCCTATATAACTGGTATGCTATCCAGTGACATAGTAATCTCCTCTTTTGTCTCCTCTTCCACATTAAACAAATAGGTACTAGAAACCCATTTAGAACGTGGCATAACAACAACATACATATCCTGACCAGATATAGTGAATACAATAGATCTATCATAACAATTTAATTGGGCATGGTAGTGAGATAACCAATCCATCCCGAGTATCACGTCATAAATGTGCATGTCTAGGACCAATAGATTTGCTAGAAACCTAAGTCTACCAATATCTAGTGTCACAGACCCATCACTCTCATGTAAAATAGTTGTATGACCCAAAGGTGTAGAAATACCATGAGGTCTTTCGCATACTCGCGTCATCATCGTAGATAATGCAACAAATGATTTAGATACGAATGAATGTGTTGCACCCGTATCAAATAAAACACGACCATGTGTACCATGACTAGGAAACATACCTTCAATAGCCTGAGGTGCCTGCACATCCTGTGGCATGGGTTTATACACCCCGCCATACTACAACTGCTGTGGTGCCTGTCCCTGTGGCTGTGGCGGTACTGGTAAAGCCTAGAAGGTATGTCCCTGAACACGTGGAATCTTTGGAGCGGATAAAGGTAATGGTGCCTTCTGTCCCTGCTGCACATGTTGTCCCTATCCTACTTTAGGACACTGTCTGGAAGTGTAGCCAAACTCTTCACAAGTATAACAACTATCTTTGAAAGTGCCAAATTTCCTCCTCTGTAATCAAACTTACAGAATTGATTCTCACAAGTTTCTTTTATAAACTCATTGGTAATTGTCCCGTCTCAACACAATGTACCTATAAGCAAAAATTTGTTTGTTTATTCAAATACCAATTATTCTACTGTAATATTCCTTTATTATCGCAACATACACAGATTAATAAAACTATTTATGTAAATATCACAAAAAATGCTCTCATGAAACACAATTGAGATACCAAAACCAGCAGTTCACTTTATTAAGAACTTCTTTAAATATAAACTGCCAAAAGATTAATCGTCATATACTACTTTAAAATGATACTAGTGTACGTGATTTAAACAGTACTACACTTCTAATAATACTTCCACTACTACTAGTATTAATAATCACTCTTAAAAGAGCATTCATCCTTGAACTCCGGTAGTCTCCTTCTTGTATGCTCCGACATCTTCTTTATTAGGACCTTTCTCAGGGTCCTCCTCTCCACCAATCTCCGCTTCAAACACCACCGAAGTTGTGTTGGATCCACAGTATGGTGACCAATCTCGCACACAAGAAATCTTCCTTGGCATATACTCTGAAACAACACTTATTGGAAACAATTCCTTGAGCTCAAATTCTGCCTTCTTGGTCTACCTTCGTAGAGGAATCGTCGGAATAGTCTTTTTCTTCTTTGGGTCCTTCTTTGCTTTCATCGCGAACCATATCCTTTTCTTAGTGCCAATCATTCTAAAATTGCAGAATAAAATTGACATTAGTACGTTCTAAGCGGACCATAAAAGAAAACAATGATTCCTAAACTTAGGCTCTAAACCAAAAGAATACACTACGCGGAAGTCTTACATGAAAGAATCCTAAAGACACTTGAACCTGGAGTGCTCTGATATCAACTGTGATACCCCTCGAATCCGAGACATATGTTGATCAGGCCTAGGCCCAAACATGAGGGATATCAAACAATTAAAGTATTTATCAAACATAGAATACAAAAGATAAATAACTAAGAATAAATAAAAGAGCGGAAAGAGAAACTAAATAATAAATCCTTAGTTAAATAATAATTAATTCTCCAAATAAAAAATATCCAAAATCTCCGATATTATTACAACTCGGGAATCCATCTAGTGGACCCCTAATAATATCCCAACTGGAAAATAAAACTGAAAATAAGCTAACATAGATAGAACCCTACATCAGGTCGGTAAAATGATGATGATTATCTCTGTTCGGCACGATTAAGCTTTAAAACTGGTACTGTTGAACACCTGAAAAAATAATAGTGGGTCAGGCCCAGGAACAAGTTCTACTCTACTACAATTCAAGCAGAGACCCGATACACGTATGCACCTTAGTCAACTTAACAATAGCAAAATAGTCCATATATATATATATATATATATATATACACACACACACTAAATGAACCTCACTAAACTATAGGGTTGTCTCAACTTGAATAGTAGGCAACATGCAATAACGCACATATTGTGGGCATGAGTACCTAGACCTACTAGGGTACACAACTACACTATATCTAGCTACATATCTTTGGCGATATACGCACCCTAACCATAATTCTGAGACTTAAGCTCATATCATGGTACCATAATTATATATATAAAGATCCGAATAAAACAAATGTCATCCATCTGATACAGTAGCCTGACATGAATAAGGAGGACTTAACTTCTTTGGTTAATTCATTCCCTTATAAATAAATAAGTAGAACTTAACTTCTTTGATTAATCCGTCCTTAAAATGCCACCGTCCCATACCGATGCATTAAATCAAACAATCCATTCCATGACGTACAAATATAAAGCGGTACATCTAATAATCCAGAATAACATGTGTAATATCACATATTCAATTATTGTATTTAATCTAAACAATAAAACAGTTATAAGTAGTATGCATTTAATTACAGAATAAGAAATTAACATGCACCTCAAATAGACTGATCAAACCTCCAAAGCATAATTAAACTATTTAACTTCAAGTATTTGACTTTAAACAGTTTAATATCATACACCTCAACTAACTAACTTTTCAGTTAATTAAATTCCATACTTAGCATATTTAGGTATATTATGCAATCCAGTAATTTATTGGGCTAATTTACATACTCTGATGTTAATAAAATAACCCTAAATGCATTCCAAGTGAATAATCCAACACTGGACCAATTTTTGACAATTTCCCCAAACCGATCGACGTTTTCTCTTTAGATGTAAACCTAAAATTTGTAGATGTCAACCTAAAGTTGTAAATGTCGATTGGTATTCAAAACTGTCCACTGCTTCTTAAATATGTCGATTGTTGTAATACCCCTAATTTAAAAAAGATAGTCTCGGTATTATTTTAGTAGTTTTAATTGCATTTAATTATTTAGTTGTTTTATTGGCTAATTGTTTACTTGTTTAATTGATAATTGTTTACTTGTTTAATTATTTGTTTAAATTGAATTGAATGTGATTTAATTGTTTTATTTTTATTTTTATTTTATTTATTTTATTTTTATATTTTTAAGGAATTGGATATGGATAGTAGTAATTGACCAATTAATTGGGCTCCATGGACTACTTGGATAAGGGGTTTAATGGGTACGGATGATTACCCATGTATATGTATATTTAATAAATAAATAAATATATATATATATATGTAAGGAAAGTCCCTTTAATAATAATCTGATATATATTTATATATTATATATAAAAAGGGGTACACATAGATTATACGTAACATATATTTAGTTACCTTTTTAGTATTTAAATTGTATTTTATTTTATTTTAATTTCATTTTAGTTTGTCTTGGAATGGGAAAAGGATTAGGGTTATTTTAGTTGCCTATAAATATATAACTATAGAGTTGTGAAAGAGGTTAGAAAATATATCACGTACTATATTTTAGAGAGAGAAAGAAGGAAGAGGAAGGAAGAGAAAAAGGAAGAAGGAGGCTAGGGTTTTTATCAAATCCCTAAAGGCAAGTTCTAATTATTCTCTTCTCATTTGATTCGTACTCTATGCATGCTAGATTAATTCTAGGTTTGTTAAATAAATTAGTTGAATTTAATTACAAAGATTTATTTAGAAATTAATAATGAATTTGTACTAAATTTTTATGTGTTGTAATATATTATGAATTTAGTGTGAAGCAGTTCGTATATAAATTAAGATTAAATCAAAGTTGATTTATATAGTTTGCGCGCCGAACGAGGAATGCTCTAATTTAATTAATTGTGTGTATATGTATGAAATCTGTGAGCTTCCTTCCATGCACGCCGAACGAGGGTTTCTATAGACATGCATAAGTTGTTTACAATAATTGAAATCTGTTTTGTTGATTTGGTTATATACATGCATCAGTTGTATACACATGTACGAAATCTGTTTTGTTGTTTTTTTTTTCCTTTTTCCTTGATTTGGTTATTAATATTTGGATGGTGTATATGTGAGAACACATGGGCACGCCGAACGAGAAAGGAAAAACAACAGTCAAGGGCTGCTTCAATTGTTAATATTAAATGAAATGTTGTTTTGGGTTCTTATCTTGATATGGTTAAAAGCAGTTTGTATCAATTTGTAAATAATAACTGATATGAAATTTAATTTAAAAAGGTGAAAATTAATTAAATAGGATTAGATTAAATTATTTAAATTAATTATTTGAATTTAAATGAATTTAATTCGATTATAGGGGAGTACAATTAATTGAGATACATATTTTTTTATGAGGTAAATTAATTGCATGTTACTTAGAATTTGTTATTTTGCTCAATTAATTATAAATGGAATATATATGATTTATATCATGTTTATGTGGATTACTATATGTAAATATTATTTACATTATCTTTGGATTGGAAACTTCTCTTTGGCTATGATGTGGATTAATGCACCATTATGGGATGGGGGCATATTAGGAACGAATTAACTTAAAAGTTAAGTCCTACCTATTTTTGGATAAGGGGACGGATTAACCATAGTGTTAAGTCCTACTTATTCATGTCAGGTCAACGGAATAGTTGGATGACATATTATTAAAATAATATTTGGATAATTTACTTTGATGGTTGGACAGGACGGATTATATATATATAATTATACGCCATGATATGAGCTTGAGTCTCAGGATCAGTGGTTAGGGTGCGTATATTGCCAGGGATGTGTAGCTAGATATAGTGTAGTTGTGTACCCTGGTAGGTCTAGGTACTCATGCCCACTATATGTGCATTTTGCATGTTGCCTACTATTCAGGTTGAGACAACTCTATAGTCTAGTGAGGTTCTTTTAGTGTGTATATATCTACATATGGACTATTTAGTTATTGTTGAATTAATTAGGATGTGTACGTGTATTGGATCTCTGTTTGGGATGTAGTAGATTAGAACTTGTTTGTGGGCCTGACCCACCATTATTTTTCAGATGTTCATCAGTTCCAGTCTTAGAGATTGTTCGTGCCGAGCAGAGACAGTCATTCACTCTTCCGACTCTACGTAGGACTCGTCTTCATTAGTTATTATTATTTTTATTTTGGTTCAGTTATTTCAGTTAGGATATTATTAGGGGTCCACAGGATGGATTCCCGAGTTGTAGTTTAATTAATTACTAGTATCCGAAGATTGGAGGATTTTATTATTGGATTTTTAATTATTATTTATTTGAGGATTTTAAAATAGGGATTTATTATTTAGTTTCCTTCAGCTTATTATTTATTTATTCTTTATTATTCTTTTTGTATTCAAATGCTTGTTTAAATATTAATTGCTTGATATCCCTTGTATTCTGTGCTCAGATTTGATCACCCGTGGCTCTAGAATTGAGGGGTATCACAATTATTTCTCAAAGATGTCGATTGGTTCAATAACCAGTCGACATGCTTCCTCCAAGTGTCGACTGGTTTTAACAAACCGATCGACCGAATCATAAAGGTGTCAAACTGATCGACATGTGCCCTAAACCAGTTGACCGAACTGTGACAGTTATTCTTCTACGGCTCCGACGACTATGTCTTCCTCCATTAAGGGTCCTAAGGCTACTATGTTGAATCCTAATCAACCCTAAACATTATTCTAGTCCTTTATTCATAATTTAAACAAGTTATTATCAAGAATCATGCAAAACAACATCAAAACAAATCAACAAATACACATACAATTAAAACACTGTAATTAATCTTTCAGTATGCATACAAGGTTGATTTTAATGATTTAAAGTTCCTGGAATTTTCCTAGGCATGCATAGAACACAGATCAAAAGGAAGGAGATAGAATTAATACTTGCCTTTGAGAGTTCGGATTAAAATCTCAACGTCGTCTTCCTAGATTTTTCGGCAACCCTTGACTGTTTTCAACTCCTTTATTGCCCTTGGTTTTACCCATGAATAACACCTCTTCTTCCTCTCCTTGGTTCAACTTTGGTTCTTGGCCAATCCTTCTCTTCCTCCTCTCTCCGTTCTCTTACAAACTCTTTGTTCTTTCTTTGCCTCCACTGTTACATGAATAGGGTTCTAAAACCCTTGGCAGCCACAACTTATATTTATATAGTATAAGCTAACCCTAATCCCAATCAATTAATAAGTCGGCTATCTTAAAGAAAAAGAAAAAAAATAAAATATAAGATATACCTAATATATATATATATATATATATATATATATATATATATATATAATATAATAAAATATAACATCCATATATACATATATACCCATATATATATGCATACATTCCCATGGGTAATACCCATACCCATTAAGTGGCCTATCCAAGTAGTCCATGTGACTCAATTGGATGGTCTATTCCTATTATCCAAAACCATTAAAATAAAATAAAACCAAATAAAAAATAACCATTTAATTCATAACAAATAAATTACAAGTACAAGTAAGTACCTAACATTCAAACAATGTAATACACATCAATTAACACTCAATTTAATTTAAACAATTTATTTCAAATAAACACATAATGAATTAAGACAAATAAGAAATTAAACAAAATAACCAAGAAATCAATTAAATAAATTAAAAATGCAAATAAAACAATTAATTAAATACCGAGACTATCCTTTAAAAATTAGGGGTATTACAATTTTTCATTCTGTTCGATGGAACGATCGATCCAATACATCACATTTATCATATCCAATTAAAAATGGCTCTGAATCATCCTTTGATGTGCAAGTGCTTTCCTACAAGCCTGACCAGACCAGTGTTCAATTAGTTCAAGAACCTGGCGAGAGGCTCAGTGGATAGCTATCGGAATTTGTGTGATAGATTCATAAGCCAATATTACAAGAACAAGCGTCCGACGAAAGATATTTCAAGTCTGTTTACGAAGAAGCAGCACGAGGATGAACGTTTCCAAGCTTTTCTCACCAGATTCAACCTCGTCAAGAGCATGGTAATAGAATGCCATCCATTTACGGCAGTTCAAGCGTTCAAACTAGCAATGAACCGATGGACACCGTTTCACACAAGTCTAGTGGTGAATACACCGAGGATTATGGATGAGTTAAATGAAAGAGTTAAAGGTTTTGTGCACTTAGAAGAAAAATAAGCTACCAATACCAGGAAGATGTCCATGATTTCGACGGAAGAGAAGTCTAAGACAAAGATTCGACAAAAACAAGTTCCACCGCAACGTCATACCTCCTGGAAAGTATAAAAGAGGCCAAAAAAGAAGGAGTCGGTCACTCCACTTAAAGTCACTCTGGAAAGGTTGTATCAAGAGAACAAAGATAAGTTTCATTCTCCCCCACCAATCAGACAACCTCTCGAACAGAAAGATTAATCTAAACATTGTGCTTTCCATAGTGATTTTGGTCATTAGATTAATGAATGCAGGAACTTAAGGAGGCAAGTGGAGATGCTGAAAGCAAAGTGATGAGTGCTATATATACGCATATTTGAGCCCCTAAATACGTATTTGTTAAGGTCTAAAGTGATACTTCTATCCATAATTAGACTAATTTATGTTTAATGTGTGTTTGTAGGTACTTTCTCAGATAAATAGTTAAAGCGGGACTTTATGATGATATCGAAGCTTATAGAGTCGTTGCCGGTCATTCAGAACAAGCTGAGAGCTTCAATGGTGAAGTTTGAAGAAATTCAAGCCTTAAAGCTCGAGCCCAAGTGTTGAGGCTTGAGCATCACAACAAAGAAGAGAAGAAAAGTCAACAAGGCCTACATGCTCGAGCCTTGTACCTTGATGCTCGAGCCTTACCATAGGGTGCTCGAGCTTTGACCCTCAAGCTCGAGTATGAGGCGTCGGAAATAAAAGAGTTAATTTAATTGAAAGGCTATACTCCCAGGTCTCGTGCCTCACCTCCAAGATCGAGCACCATCCACTGATGCTCGAGCCTTGAGCCCCAAATGCTCAAGCCTGGTACACAGTGATTTAGCCCATGAAGCTTGGATTGAGCAATGTTAAAGAGTTCAACCCCAAAAATATTCTAAGTGTTGAAGAAAAAGACGCTTCAAAAAATAATTGAAGAAAATTGGCTAAGTGTTAGAGAAAGGATTAAGCACCAATTCTTGAAGCTCAAGCATCAATCTAGAGAAGCTCGAGCATTATTCCTAATGCTTGAGCATGAACCCTAAAGCTCAAGCCTCTGTTCCGGAAGCTCGAGCCTTCCATGATCTGTCAGATTAATATTGCAGGATTGCTCTCTTTACCAGCCGTATCTCATCCCAGTTGGGCCAGAAGACCTAAAAGCCCACCAAATACTTATTTTCTTCTATAAAAGAAGGCGTAAGCCTTAATAGAAAGGGTCCAAAATTTCAATCTCTTTTAACGGTGTTATTCAGAAGGCTGAAGGTGTGGTGGCTTTTAGGGTTCCTACAACCTTAGAAGTACATATCCTGAGAAGAGAAGTTTTGTCCGTGATGATGGAGATGAACTCAACACAGATGATATCCAGCCTTGTCATGAGTAGCTAATTCCTCTCTTAAGGCACTGATGTAACCAAACCTAATACTATGGTTTGATTGTTTTAACTCTGGGATTATTTTAATGTATGATTATTTTTCTTGATTATATGACTATGAGCACTAGAGACAACTCTAGTGGTTTTCATAATTTAGTAGATTATAAACTGTTGTTCCCTTGTCTTAGATGTAATAATTTATTCTCTATTCCCAACCTATCTTGTTGTGCGGTATCTGGCGGAGCCCTGCCGGACATAATAATAGAGGTCATATAATGGTACTTTTATATTTTTTTACAAAATAATGTTTTATTAATCTATACTTAGGAAATGTGGTTCATTCGTAAAATAGTTAAAGTAGGTAGAGTAGGTAGGCAGATAGTCCACGCTAACCACAGATAGGTTATAGTTAGCTAATATTGTAAAACATCTTTCTTTAAATCCCGAATTAAATGAATGTTATTGAGTTCAATTCTTTTGAAAAATATCATTGTTAAATTCCCAGAGTTAGTATAATTAACCATAATATGATGGTTGTGGTGAAGTTAAAGCCCTAAGACTCTCTCTCTTTGATTATTTAAATTAGTTTAATTCGCTTAGTTTGTTATAATCTTAGTTCGTTAAATCGTGACACCCAACAAACTTTCCAACCAAGTTACCTGTAAACCAATAAACGAAATTAAAGACTAATGCAAATCTTATCTCCTTGTGAGTTTGACATCCTCTTTACATATAATTATCCTACATGATATTGTTCTATTGTGAGTGGTCAATTTATAATTGCAAGATATGAACACAAGGAGAAAGTTCGCATGATATGTCCAAGAGCCGGCAATGGAGCAGAACCGACCGGCCAAGCAAGTGAAAAGAAATCATAAGCCAAATTACCACAACGCTCAGCCCATTCAGATTATAAATGCAATTCATGGCCGACCTAAATAGGCAGAAGAGTCAGAAGAGCTACTCCAAGCGCGTCTCCGTCAAGCACAAATGAAGAGGAGAATAAGCAGTGTAAATGTTCTGCACCAACAGAACGTATCAGCACAGATAAAGTTTAACAGAACAGCCCTGTTACGAGTTCAGAACTCATGAAGATCCACTGGTCGTCAGCTTAACAGTGGCATAGTGCTTAGTACGAAGAGTTCTAATTGATCTAGGGAGCAGTGCGAATGTTATGCCAAGAATAATGTTTAACCGGCTTGAGATCAAATCGAAAAAGCTCAAACACATTAGAAATCCATTGTTGGGATTCGATAGGAAGCGAGTAGAACTAATTGGTATGGTAGAATTGTCGATTCGAGCTGTTGAGAGAGAGTTAATTGAAAGCTTTGTGGTAGTCGAAATCCATCCGTCTTACAATCTTTTAATGGAAAAAGGATGGATTCACAGGGTTCGGGGTGTCTCGTCGACTTTGCACTAAGTGATGAGATACTTGAGCCCAGATAGGAAAAAGGTGATTGATATTTATGGGGACCAAGTTGCAGCCAAGGAATGCTACTCTGTAACTTTGAAAACTGTTGGGAAAGGAAAAGCTCCCATCCATTTTGCTAGCCCAAGATAACAATTACAGGAGCTTCCACTTAATGAGAATGGGAAGGAGGAGCCTTCGGTCATGACCGAAGAACTTCTCGTTGATGTGCAAATTAATCATCTGAGGCTGGACCGAACCACAAGAGTAGGGTTAGGGCTTGCAGAGGAAGAAAGGCACCAGTTACTTAATTTCCTGTCTCAGAACGCAGATGTGTTCGTTTGGAGCCATTCAGACATGCCAGGGATGGATCCCTCGGTCTCTTGTCATTCCTTCAACGTAGACCCGAGTGTCAAGCCAGTAAGACAGAAGCAGAAGAGGATTACCCCAAAGTGTAACCAGATCATAGCTGATGAGGTTGACAGGTTATTGGAAGCAGGTTCATTAGGGAAGTTCAATACCCATCCTAGCCCTCGATCGTTGTTGTAGTACAAAAGAAAAATGGGAAATGGAGAGTTTGTATTGACTTTACCAACCTGAACAAAGCTTGCCCGAAGGGTAGTTTACCATTGCTAAAGATTGATCAAATAATGGATGCTACAACTGGGTATGAACGGTTAACCTTTCTGGATGCTTACTTTGGCTACAATCAGATCCTTATGGATCTGAACGATGAGGAAAAGACTTCTTTTGTTATTAAACGAGGGATCTACTGCTATAAGGTCATGCCGTTCGGATTGAAGAATACTGGGGCCACTTACCAAAGGTTGGTTAACAAGATTTTCAAAAGTCAAATAGGTAAGACTGTAGAAGCTTATATTGATGACATGGTGGTAAAGAGTAGAAAGAAAGACCATCATTTGCAACGTTTGCAGGATGTGTTTGGGGTGCTGAGAAGGTTCGGTATGAAGTTGAACCCGACCAAATGCTCGTTCAGGATCGATTCTGGGCAGTTCCTGGGGTACGTGGTCAACAATAGAGGAATTTAAGTCTGCCAGCCCAAACGAAAGCTCTGCTAAAAACTACAGAGCCAAATACAATCAAAGAGGTGCAAGCTCTCACCGGACGAATAGCGGCATTGAGTCAATTCATTTCTAGGTTGTCAGACTGCTGCAAGCCATTCTTTGATACAATAAAAAGCCACAAAAGGCAATCGTAGGGGGATGAGCAAAGGCAGGTACTGACTAGGTTGAAAGAGTATATGCGGAACCCTCCAGTCTTAACTGCCCCAAAACCAGGTGAAAAGCTTTTCATGTACCTTGGAGTGAGCATTGCAATAAGTGCCGTTCTGGTACGGTGAAGAAGGTAAGTAGTTCCCAGTGTTTTATGTTAGCAAAATAATGACCGAGCTAAAAAGAAGGTATTCGAAGGTTGAACGAGTGATCCTGTCATCGGTGAATGCAAAGAGAAAACTCAGGCACTATTTTGAATCCCATCCTATCGTCCTTCTAACCATTTTTCCTATCAGGGTGATCCTGTATAAGCCAGATCTGTCGGGAAGAATGACAAAGTCGGCCATAGAGTTGAGCTCATTTGACATAACGTATGAACCCAGAATAGTCGTCAAAGGACAAGTGGTGGCTGAATTCCTACTGGAGTGTGACATAGGAGACCTAGAGGAAAATCCTGGAGATTCCTCAGGGAAGCTTTTCATTGATGGCTTTTCAAATCAAATGGGGGCAGGAATTGGGATCAAACTGCAGATGCCAGAAAGTACCACGCTGAGTCAAACAATCAGACTTGAGTTCAAAGCAACTAACAATGAAGCAGAATATGAAGTATTGCTGGTCGGGCTGAGGCTAACCAAAGAACTAAAGGTCAAAAGTTTTGTTGCTTTTAGCGATTCGCAGCTGATCATTCGGTAGGTGACTGGGGAATACGGAACCAAGGATGAAACAATGGAGGCATATTGTTCTGCCGTTATGCATGAGCATGTTGCGAGATGCATAAGAATTTTCTAGAAAATGCGATAAGTGCCAAATGTTCGGACCACTGATCCATCAACCACTTGAGGACTTCCACGTAATAGCCAAACCATGGCCTTTCGCACAATGGGGGATGGATATGGTTGGCCCGCTGCCGACCGCGAGATCGCAGAACAAGTACGTCCTGCTTGTAACAGATTATTTTACCAAATGGGTAGAGGTGGAACCGTATCCCAGTGTGACCCAGACTCAAGTAAGACACTTCATTTAGAGTAATATCATTTGTCGGTTTGGTGTACCAAGATCGATTGTTATGGACAATGGGACTAATTTCAACAGTAAGCAAGTGAGGGATTTGCTAAACGAATATGGAATTAATCAAAAGTTGGCAGCAGTTAGCCATCCGTAGGCAAACGGCCAGGCTAAAATCACGAACAAAATAATTTTTGCATGCATTAAGAAAAAGCTTGAAGATAAAAAGGGTAAATGGTTGGATGAGCTTCCGAACGTCTTGTGGGCCTATAGAACAATCCCAAGGCGACCGACTGGAGAAAGCCCATTCATTATGGCGTATGGCACCTAGGCGGTAGTACCGGTTGAGCACTTAGTTCCAACTGTTTGAAGTTTGGAATGGAATCAAGAGTAGAATGATAGTATGTTGAAATTTAATCTCGATTTGCTGGAAGAGAAAAGAGATGCAGTGGCAATAAGGCTCGCATCATATCAACAAACGCTTATGAACAGTCACAACAAAAAGGTGAGGCATAGAGATTTTGCACTTGGTGAGTTAATTCTGAAAAAGAATGTGGGAATTGTCAAAAAGATAATGTCACTGTGGAAAGGTCCATACAGAGTTGCAGAAGCAATAGGAAAGGGGGCATACAATTTAGAGACCATGGCTGGAAGATTGGTCAACAAACCATGGAATGCCACGTCTCTGAAAAGGTACTACCAGTAAAGATTGAGTTACATTCTGAGCAATATTCACTTAGAGATATGCTTTTACAAGTGTATAAACTCTTCAAAGATTTATAAAAAGAATTCATTTGGTTTTAAAAATTGAATTGAACAAAGAACATTTAATAAAATCAAGTGGCAAGTGGCATTCTAGCCGAACACTTAGCCAAGTAAGTGGAAACTGGCACAATGAGCTGAACGCCAAAAACTTACACAAATCAAGTGGTAAATGGCATTCTAGCCGAGTACCAAACACTTAGCCAAGTAAGTGGCAACTGGCACAATGAGCCGAACGCCAAAAACTTACACAAAATCAAGTGGTAAGTGGCATTCTAGCCAAGCACCAAACACTTTGCCAAGTAAGTGGCAACTATTACAATGAGCCAAACGCCAAAAACTTGCGCAAAATCAAGTGGCAAGTGGTATTTTAGCCGAGCGCCAAACACTTAGCCAAGTGAGTGGCAAATGGAACAATGAGCCGAATGCCAAACACTTGTGAGAAACAAAAATCAAATGGTAAAGTTATTTTGTTATTTCACTCAAATAACAGATTGGGATTTGGATGCTCAGCAAAATAAAGATATCTTTTCATTCATTATTAAAAAGTTCATGATACACGAGAAATGATATTGAAATGAAAAAATACAAAGGCCACCAGAATCCTATTAAATTATATCTTCCCTAGGGCCTGATCCATTGTTTGGTCTATCATCCCTAGCCATAAAAGCATTAGACAATTCGTCAACGGTCTTTAAAACATTCCACTCAGTGGTGAATAAAGCAGAAAGACTCACAGAGGGTCGGCGGTTGAGTGCATCTGCCACCATATTTGTTTTCCCTGGATGGTACTGTATAAAGAAATGATAATCTTTAACAAATTCTAATCACCTGCGCTATCTCATATTCAACTCCCGCTGAGTGAACAAATACTGTAAACTCTTGTGATCACAAAATAATCTGAAGGATCACCCAATAGATAATGCCTCCAAATACGTATGGCAAATACCACAGCTGCCAACTCCAAATCGTGCGTCGAATAATTAAGCTCATGAGACTTAAGCTTACAAGATCCATAAGAAATTGGTCTCTCCTCCTACATCAAAACACACCCAAGACCTTGCAAAGAAGTATCTGTGTAGACAAGATACTCTATCCCACTCTGTGGAGTAGACAGAATTGGTGCAGAAGTCAACTTGCTTTTTACTTCATCAAAAGCTTTTTGACAGTATTCATCCCATACGAACCGTATACCCTTCTTAGTCAGATGAGTGAGTGGTCCTACTATCTTTGAGAACCCCTGAATGAACCTACGATAGTATCCTGCCAATCCGAGGAAACTCTGAATCTCTGTAGGTGAAGTAGGTTGTTCCCACTCTACCACTGTTGAAACCTTGGCTAGATCTACTGCTATCCCCATTTCTAACACTACATGACCCAGAAACTTCACTTCCCGCTGCCAAAACTCACACTTTTTGAACTTGGCATATAACTGGTGTTCACAAAGCGTTCGCAACACTATGCGAAGATGTCTAGCATGATCGTCCTCTGTCTTAGAATAGATCAAAATATCATCCATAAAGACAATAACAAACTGATTTAAGTAAGCCCTGAAGACTCTGTTCATTAAATCTATGAAGACTGCTGGTGCGTTAGTCAATCCGAAAGGCATGATACGGAACTCATAAGAACCATATCTAGTGAGAAACGCTGTCCTAGGAACATCTTGCTCCCTAACCTAAAATTGATGATATCCAGACCATAAATCAATCTTAGAGAAATAAGTAGCTCTCTTCAATTGATAAAAAAAAATCATCAATTCTAGGCAAAGGGTACTTGTTACGAATAGTAACCTTGTTCAACTCCCTATAATCTATATACAAGTGAAGTGAATTATCCTTCTTCTTCACAAACAAAATTGGTGCTCCCCAGGGTGAAGTACTCCTACGAATAAAACCCTGACTGAGTAATTGCTGAATCTGATCTCTCAGCTCTTACATCTCCACTGGTGTCATCCTGTATGGTGCCCTAGCAATAGGTGTAGTGCTTGGAGCTAAGTTAATCACAAAGTCTATCTCTGGACTTGGTGGCAACCTTGGAATCTTTTAAAACACCTCTAAAAAATCCTGTACAACTGGTATGCTATCTAGTGACACAGAAATCTCCTCCTTGGTCTCCACCTCCATATAGAACAAATAGGTGCTAGAAACCCTGTTAGAACGTGGCATAGTGACAACATACATATCTTGACCAGGTATAGTGAAAACAATAGACCTATCATTGCAATTAACTTTGGGCATGGCTGTAAGATAACCAATCCACCCCGAGTATCACGCCATAAGTGTGTGACGAGGTCGCTTGTAATACGCCAAACTGAATGTAGTGAATGTGTGGTTCAAGAAAAGCCTTTTATGTCAAATTTAAATTTATAAAAACCACTACCAACACTACTACTAACGTAGCAAGAGTGAGTAGGGATCGTCCCAAGGGATTATACGTGTTGGAATTTCAACTTCGACTCTAGCGTACCAAATGATTGCAAAAGAGAATTGGGTTGGTTGATTACTTCTAGAAAAGAATTAATTAAAATGCAATAAGATAAAGAGTAAGTAAGAAGGAAAGGTCTTGGGGTGTAGAGATCACCACCAAACAATACTATTCCAAACCATAATCAAGTGACTAATGAGGGAAATGAATGTGTTGCAACAATGTTGTGTGTATAAAAGACATTCAATTGGTAAGGGTGACTCAACAAGTGCAAATTGTCTCAATCAACATGTGTGAGGCCACAATACATCTATTGGTAGAGGAATATATTGTCTAGACATCATGTGAAGAGAACAAAATATCAAATCAAGTCATTGAACCTTTCATTAAGCTCATAGTCCAAGCAATCCATTAGGATGACTTAGTTAAACATGCATTATCTAAACATCATGTGAGAGGCCACAATTTATCTATTGGGAGAGGAATAAATTGTCTAAACACATGTGAAAGATACAACATATCAAAACTAGTCATTAATCCTTCATTAAGCTCACAATCCACATACAACACAATATTAGAGGAATATGTCATTTGGACTCACAAGCATGGAACATCAAACATCAAGAGTAGATTGTCCTCCCATCTAACATTATACTACCACTACACTACTAGCATGAAAATAAAGCTATCTAGACTAGGGGAGAGGCACAAGCCATCAAGAATAGGCATAAACCATCAAATGAACCAAAATAGCATTCATTAAGCATATCATCTTGATAATCTGTAGATCTATAGCATCAATACACATAGACATGCATCAAAACACTAAATCTAGAGATAAGCACATGAATATTCCACTCTAGCATACATAGACATATGGGTAGAATAGAATAGTCAATTGGAAGCATTAAACCATACAAACCATGAAATAATCAAGATTTATATATACATGAATATCAAGATGTATCATACAACACTAATCCCTCAATAATACACAAGATTAGAGTATAGAAAGCATGCTTGGGGCTAACTCTAGCCCCAAGAGGATGTCTAGACACTCATGGTAGTGATAATCCAACCCTCAAGGGCTAACTCCATGGCTGCTCCTTGTTGGTGAAGATCTCCTCCAATGGTGCTCTAGCTTCCCTCCTTCCTCCTCTCCAAGAAGAGCCTCCAAGATGATTTTCAATGTGTGACAAGAGACTCTAGACTCCTCTCCAAAAAGTGTATCATATTCCTTATATAGGTAGGTCAAATACACCCTATGATGAGCTGTGGTCGTGCAAGGCATATTCTCCAATGATTGGGTGAAGGACGGAATAAATGAGCTGGACTTTAACTTTTTCTCGCTGGAGGAAGTTCGATCGATCGAACCTTAACTTGGATCGATCGAAAATGGGTTCGATCGATCGAACTGCATCTATCTTGGATCGATCGAAGTGGTCTGACTCCTCCGGATAAGGACAAGGCTGAGATATTTCGAAGATATTTATAGGGAAAAGGACAAAAGTGGTTGGTAGGCGTACAACTGTAGATAAGATCAATCATTTGAATAGGACAAAATAGGGTTCGATCGATCGAAGGTGATGTTGGATCGATCGAACTTGGAATTTCAGCAAAGGCCAAGGTTGGATCTATCGAAAAGTACTGTGATCGATCATAGATGTTCGATCGATCGAACTCTAAGTTGGATCGATCGAACTTTTCAGCTGTACAACTTTGATTCCTTTTTGCTCATTGCTTTCTCCACTTTGCTCCCTCCTTTGGTTTATCTCAGGATTGCTTCAATTTAGCTCTTATTTGGCTGAGTTAGCTCAATTTTGGGATTAGTGCCTGAAAATATAAATAACACGTAATAAGTCTAAAACGGCAAAGTAAGATAGATAAAGGTACTAGAATGCTTAAGCTTAACGGGTTTAAATGCGCACTTTTCAGTACTCATCAGACCCCGAAGTATTTGGCCAAATAAATTATTAGATAGTTCTGGTCTATTTGACACTTGGTGGACTAATTCAATGAAAACCCTCCGATCATGAAACTTTGTAATTTATTAATACAATCTTGTGAGGCCATTTTCTAAATCCGAAAGTCTGTATTTAACTGATTCATTAAGTATTACACCCCCAAACTTAAATATTGTTAGTCCCTAGCAATGAACTAAGAAGTAAAGGAATGAAATGAACAACTAAACAAGTATAAACTGGAAAGCAAGTAAAATGATAGCGCCACTTTCGTAGGGAACACGATTGTATTTAGCATATGCAACAAGCCTTTTAAACCCCTAGGTTACCCCTAGTGGACGAGTAAAGTCTCGTGAAGGTTTCCAGAAATGGTACCCACAAACATTAAGCTCATTCTTTCAAAAGAGGCACCAATATTGCAAACAAGCATTGGGAGAAAACTACCTCAAGTATGCAATTTTTCAACCGTTTCTAAGCAATCTTCCAAAATTTCAATATCAAGCAAGCAAGCATGGTCCTCCACACATCAAGAAAATGATCATGAAAATCGAAACAAATCTAGAATCCATGTGAGAGGTCTGGCATCAAGTGTGTTGCTATCTTAGCCAACTAGAGAAGTAATCACATCCTTACCCTCAAACTAGCACACAAATCTAGTACCGATCATCAAGATAAGAGAGTGGACCTTTTATTAAAGCTTTATTGTTCTAGGTGCGCTTATTCTTTTCACTCTATTTTTTTTTTATTTTTTTTTATTGAGGATCAAAGATGGAAGTATTGTGCAATGTGTTGATCTCTTAAGCTTTCTAGAAGATTCATGTAGCGAGCTTTAGGTCAATGACTCCCAAACCAGATGGCTTTAGGGCATTAGGTGTTAAGACACCCCTACGGACTTACAAACTCAAATCAACTAGGCTACAAATCAAGATAACAACCATCTAATCATTTCCCACTTCTCGCCTTTTGGGAGAAGTCCTCACTTTTATTGCTTTTGCAACTTCTTTTCTTTTTTTTTTTTCTTTTTTTTTTATTTTTATTTTTAATTAAGTATTAACCTAGAGTTTGGGCCCTCCACCTTTTGGCGTGAGAAGTTCACTGCTTAATGAGGCAAGAATCCCGGCTACTCAATGAAAAGGGGTTGTTATCCACCTTTATCAAGAATGAAAGCTTTCAATGCACTACTAGCCCAATTGGGATATAACCAATTCAATAATCAACAAAGCATGTACCCCACAAATGAATGCTAGTGTGCACCGGTGCTAGTGTAGAATCTTAGAATGAATCTCAAAACAATCACAAATTCAGGATGATGTGGACCACAAATGCAAGCAAGATATCAATCTTTTGAAAAATTTACTTCTAAATGGCATCCTCAAGGCATACAAGGAGTATTGGACTCTCAAATCAAGCAATTTTTAAATTTTAAGCAATATAGTCCTCAAAAGATCAAAATCATAGCTAACATCAATCTCAAATCTCAATCATGCATTTAAAGCTCAAATCTTAAGTAGAATGCAACAAGACACCTTACCCCCAAACTTAAATCGCACATTGTCCTCAATGTGCAATGAGAACAATGGAAAAAGAAAAAAAAAATGGAAAGAGTATACCGTGGTGGTGTAGACATGAAGCCCGGTCATGATCCAATTCGAAAGACGTCTCCCCCAAACTTGGAATCAACAACCTACTTGAATAACCACGCTAGCAAACTCACATCAAATATCAAATGGGATAAGAATAATCAAATCAAGCATTCTAAGGCAATGTAACACATGATGCAAGAGAGATATAAGATCAAGCCCTAACTAAAGCATAAAGTATGCATGACTACACATAAGGGCACAATGATGAATCTTTTTATATTTTTCATTTAATGAAAGCAAGTATATACAAAATGTAAGAAAAACAAAGAATAAAATGCATGAACAAAATATAAAAAGAAAATTAAATAAGGCAAAATGTAATGAAAGAATATATTCAATGTTAGAAATGAAAAACAATATGTGCAATGCAAGAAATGAAAAGGAACATGTACAATGCAAAAAAAAATGGAAAGAATATGTACAATGCAAGTATATACAAAATTTTCTTACTTTTTGTTTTTCATTTTTTTTTTTTAATATATATGTGAAAACATGCAAAGAAAAATGAAAAATGTAAGAAATATGCAAAATGGGTGCTAAGTTTAACATCGCTAGCAAGACGGAATGCTTCTTTGAAAAATCGTCTCATTTTTTTATTTTTTATTTTTTTAGACAAAACAAATATGTACACAAATAAAAATAAAAGGGCAAGTAAATAAAAATGTAAGAGAATAAGGAATGCAAAGATTTTTTTTTTTTTTGATAAGTTAGAAGAATTAAAAATTAAAGTTAAACAAAATATTTTTGGATTTTTGGAAATAAGATAAAAGGAAATAAAATAAAATAAAAGAAAATTGTTTTGGGGATTTGATTTTTTTTTTTTTAATTTTAAATATTTGAAATAAAAATAAAAATAAAGCTTGGAAATAAAAGTAAAAATGAAAATAAAATAAAAATCTTTTTGAAATTTTTGAAAATAAAATAAAATTAACAAAAATATTTTTGTGTTTTTAACAAATTTCCAAAAACTTCTCTCTTTTTTTTTTTTTTTTTTAGTCAAGAGAGAGAGGTAACTAGATGAAATAAAATAAAATAAAATAAAAATAGAAATAGGAAAAAGTCAAAAAGTGAAAGGGTCAAAGGGGCAAAGTTGTGATCGATCGAAGATGAAGTTCGATCGATCGAACATAGCTGTGATTGATCCGAGATGAAATTCGATCAATCGAACATGTAAAATTTTGGAGATCCCGAGAGCATGCATTTTTGAAAAATGGATGAGGCCTGAAATTTTTTATAAGTGTTGGGACTCATGATCGATCGAACCACATGTTGGATCGCTCGGAAGGTAGTTCGTATATCGAAATGGTTTACGATCGATCGAACTTTTGAAAATTTGGAGATCCCGAGAGCATGCATTTTGGAATTTGGATGCAGGTCCAAAATTTTTCTAAGTGTTGGGACTCATGATCGATCGAACCACATGTTGGATCGATCGAAAGATAGTTCGATCGATCGAAGGTGATCTTGTGATCGATCGAACTGGCACCAAATGCCTAATTTTGAACTGAAAGTGCAGAAAATCCTATGCTAAGCGCCAATGATGGTAACAAGAATGAAAATTTGAAAAATAGATGGAAGAATGTACACAAGAATGAAAAATAAAAAGAAATGAGGGAGGAATAGAGTTGTGAAACTCTACGAATACTAGTGTTTAACGTCTCTAGCAAGACGTTAGGTCAACTCACTAATCAAATGAATCAAAAACTGGATATGAAACATCCTTATTGACCCTCTTTTCACTTTTCTCATTTAATGTCCCACTTATGACAATAAAATCATCCTCCAAAAGAATGACTTGAAAAGAAATAAAAGAGATGATATTGTTCCTTTCATCCACGGTCTTGAAAACAAAATCAATCATGGTTAGGTTTGCCTCTTTGTTGTGTTCTTGAAACACATTCAAATGATCATCCATATTGATAATTGGTGAGGCATTGTCTTTCAGAGACTCATTTGGATTAATAAGAAACACCCTCTCTTCATCCCTCTTCTCCTCCTCATAAATTACCATTTCCTCACCTTCTAAGTAAGCTAAGGAGTCCATTAATTCATTTTTAGAGCTTTTAAAGTCAAAACCACAATTTTTATACATTTCTAAAAGACATTCCTCAAAAGGGTCATTAGAGATAATAGAAGGAAGGCCCTTTTCAACAAGTTCCTCCTCCTTCTCTCCTACCTCAAGTGTGGTCAACATCTCCTCACTCTCTAGAGTAGCCATGTCCGAGATAAAATCATAATCAAAACAAGGAAAGTCCTCATTAATCATGTTATGTTCTATTGGATTAGCCACTAACTCACTTGCCACTTCCTCCTCTATACAAGATAGAGTACTAGGCATTAGCTCACTTGTTTCATTCTCCTCACTCTCATCATCCTCATCTATATACATTGAAGTCCTTGCCATTTTTTCATTTGCCTCTTCCTCCTCCTCTTGATGAGAAAGAGTACTTGCAATTTGCTCAACTTGAGCTTCTAAGTTGGCTAAAGTTTGAGAATGAGAATTAATAAGTGAAGTGTGTGAAATATGCACATCAAGTAAAGCTAACACTTTTTCTTCAAATCCGGGTGAGTACTTAGAAGGTGGTGGAATTGATTCATCATAAAATGGTGGTGGAGGGCAATAGTCATAAGAAGGATTAAATGAGTGATCAAGTCCATAATAAGATGATGCATGAAATAAATTGGACTCAATCTCATAAGGATTAAAATGTGATGGAGGAGCATAAAGTGAAGGGATGTAATTCCCCCCCAAACTTGGATCAAACAATTCCTCCATTCACAATTAAAACCCAAATGCAAGAAAAAATTGGCCTCAACAAGGGCCTATGCTTGGACAAAAATTTAGCAATAAAATGAGCCTCAACAAGGGCTATCACAAGCATATAAAAAAGTGAAACAATTAAAATACAAGAGTGCCAAGAATTACTCACAATGGTCCTTTATCACTTCAACTCTAAATTTAGCTTTTAAGCTCCAATGATTGCTTTAAGTTCCAAAGTTCGCCTTCCTTATAGTCAAGTACCTAATTGAACAAATAATAATGAGAATCAAGAGAAAAGAATATACAATGGAAAATAAAATAAAAATAGAAGTAATCTAATGAACACTATTGTCTAGTTTAATTCCAACAAAACCGTTAATCCCCGGTAACGGCGCCAAAATCTGACGAGGTCGCTTGTAATACGCCAAACCGAATGTAGTGAATGTGTGGTTCAAGAAAAGCCTTTTATGTCAAATTTAAATTTATAAAAACCACTACCAACACTACTACTAACGTAGCAAGAGTGAGTAGGGATCGTCCCAAGGGATTATACGTGTTGGAATTTCAACTTCGACTCTAGCGTACCAAATGATTGCAAAAGAGAATTGGGTTGGTTGATTACTTCTAGAAAAGAATTAATTAAAATGCAATAAGATAAAGAGTAAGTAAGAAGGAAAGGTCTTGGGGTGTAGAGATCACCACCAAACAATACTATTCCAAACCATAATCAAGTGACTAATGAGGGAAATGAATGTGTTGCAACAATGTTGTGTGTATAAAAGACATTCAATTGGTAAGGGTGACTCAACAAGTGCAAATTGTCTCAATCAACATGTGTGAGGCCACAATACATCTATTGGTAGAGGAATATATTGTCTAGACATCATGTGAAGAGAACAAAATATCAAATCAAGTCATTGAACCTTTCATTAAGCTCATAGTCCAAGCAATCCATAAGGATGACTTAGTTAAACATGCATTATCTAAACATCATGTGAGAGGCCATAATTTATCTATTGGGAGAGGAATAAATTGTCTAATAACATGTGAAAGATACAACATATCATAACTAGTCATTAATCCTTCATTAAGCTCACAATCCACATACAACACAATATTAGAAGAATATGCCATTTGGACTCACAAGCATGGAACATCAAACATCAAGAGTAGATTGTCCTCCCATCTAACATTATATTACCACTACACTACTAGCATGAAAATAAAGCTATCTAGACTAGGGGAGAGGCACAAGCCATCAAGAATAGGCATAAACCATCAAATGAACCAAAATAGCATTCATTAAGCATATCATCTTGATAATCTGTAGATCTATAGCATCAATACACATAGACATGCATCAAAAACACTAAATCTAGAGATAAGCACATGAATATCCCACTCTAGCATACATAGACATATGGGTAGAATAGAATAGTCAATTGGAAGCATTAAACCATACAAACCATGAAATAATCAAGATTTATATATACATGAATATCAAGATGTATCATACAACACTAATCCCTCAATAATACACAAGATTAGAGTATAGAAAGCATGCTTGGGGCTAACTCTAGCCCCAAGAGGATGTCTAGACACTCATGGTAGTGATGATCCAACCCTCAAGGGCTAACTCCATAGCTGCTCCTTGTTGGTGAAGATCTCCTCCAATGGTGCTCTAGCTTCCCTCCTTCCTCCTCTCCAAGAAGAGCCTCCAAGATGATTTTTAATGTGTGACAAGAGACTCTAGACTCCTCTCCAAAAAGTGTATCATATTCCTTATATAGGTAGGTCAAATACACCCTATGATGAGCTGTGGTCGTGCAAGGCATATTCTCCAATGATTAGGTGAAGAACGGAATAAATGAGCTGGACTTTAACTTTTTCTCGCTGGAGGAAGTTCGATCGATCGAACCTTAACTTGGATCGATCGAAGATGGGTTCGATCGATCGAACTGCATCTTGGATCGATCGAAGTGGTCTGACTCCTCCGGATAAGGACAAGGCTGAGATATTTCGAAGATATTTATGGGGAAAAGGACAAAAGTGGTTGGTAGGCGTACAGCTGTGGATAAGATCAATCATTTGAATAGGACAAAATAGGGTTCGATCGATCGAAGGTGATGTTGGATCGATCGAACTTGGAATTTCAGTAAAGGCCAAGGTTGGATCTATCGAGAAGTATTGTGATCGATCATAGATGTTCGATCGATCGAACTCTAAGTTGGATCGATCGAACTTTTCAGCTGCACAACTTTGATTCCTTTTTGCTCCTTGCTTTCTCCACTTTGCTCCCTCCTTTGGTTTATCTCAGGATTGCTTCAATTCAGCTCTTATTTGGCTGAGTTAGCTCAATTTTGGGATTAGTGCCTGAAAATATAAATAACACGTAATAAGTCTAAAACGGCAAAGTAAGATAGATAAAGGTACTAGAATGCTTAAGCTTAACGGGTTTAAATGCGCACTTTTCAATGCTCATCAGTGTGCATGTCCAGGACCAATAAATTAGCTAGAAACCTAAGTCTACCAATATCTAGTGTCACAGGCCCATCACTCTCATGTAAAATAACTGTATCACCCAAAGGTGTAGAAATACCATGAGGTTTGTTGCATACTCGCGTTATCATCCCAGATAATGCAATAAATGATTTTAATACGAATGAATGTGTAGCACCCGTATCGAATAAAACACGACCATATGTACTATGAATAAGAAACATACCCTCAACAGCCTGAGGTACCTAAACATCCTGTGGCATATGACGGTGTTGGAAAAGCCGGGAAAGTCTATCCCTGAACACGTGGAATCTGTGGAGCTGGTAAAAGTAATGGTGCCCTCTGTCCTTATAGCACGTGCTGTCCCTGTCCTGTTTTAGGACACTGCCTAGAAGTGTGACCAAACTCTCCACAAGTATAGCAACTACCTTGGAAAGTGCCGAATTTCTTCCTCTATTGATTAGCCTGTGGCTGACCCTGTCCGGCATGTGGTCTCCCATTCTGCTGCCACTGAATAAGTGCCCTATCTCTGCGTACATCTGAACCACCTTTATGCTTCTTCCAAGACTGTTGTCCCTGGAATCTGCCTTTATCATTGTGTCAGTGTCCATTGTTGTTCCCTTTTTCAACTAGCTGATAAGTAGAGTCTCTATCACCTCGCTTCTCACCCTTAGCCTGTCTGAAGTCCACAGTCAACTGATACTGCTGTAGAGCAATATCTACCACCTGAGCATAAGTAGTGTAGACTGGACTACATATAATAGATCGTTTAATAGACTGCATAAGTCCCTTAACGAAACTATTACGTTTCTTCTCTTCGATATTCACCTTTTCCGGAGCAAAAAGAGATAAGTGTGTGAACTACTACTCATACTCTGCCACTGTCATGTTCCCCTGCTCTAGATTATGGAACTTTATCTTCATAGTTGTCCTGACTGCATATGGAAAGTACTTCTTATCAGAGCGAGCACTAAACTGATCATATGTCAATGAAGTCCTCTCCTCCACGGAAGTAACTGACTCCTACCATTGGAGTGCATCTGTGATACCCCTCGATTCTAGAGCCACGGGTGATCAAGTTCGAGCACAAATCCGAGGGATATCAGATAATCAATATGTAAACAAGCAGGAATACAAAAGAATTTAAAATAAAATAATACGTTGAACAGAAATCTAAATATAAAAATTCTCCAACTAAAATAATAAATTAATATCATTTAAATCCTTCAAATCTGTACAACTCGGGAATCCATCTAGTGGACCCCTAATAACTCCAAATGAACAATAAATACAAAACCAAAATCCAAAACTAAAATAAGAAAGAAAATCCTATGTAGTCGGAAGAATGAGTGTCTGTATCTGCATCCACACGATCAAGCCCTAAGCCTGGTACTGACGAACACCTAAAAAATAAGAGTGGGTCAGGCTCACATGCAAGTTCCATCCTACTACAATCCGTACATAAACCCGATACGCAGATACATCCTAGATAGCTCGGCAATATCTAAAATAGTCCATATGGATATAGATACACACTATAGGATATTTACTAACCTATAGTCATCACACCTGAGTAGAAGGTAATACGCAAAACGCCGTAGCGTAGTCATGCACACCTAGATCTACCAGGGAATGTCATTAGGTCCAGTTATCCCTTCAAGCGAAATACGCACCCTAACCGTGATCAGGAGACTCAAGCTTGTATCACGGTACCATAGGTTTATATATAAATTTCTTCCTAATGCAGAAAGATAAAACAAACATCTGTTATGTCATTCAACTATTTTAGTTGACAGGACATGCATCCATATAGGATTTAACTGTTTTAGTTAATCCGTTCCGTATGTATGAATGAGTAGGGATTAGTGTTATGATCTAATCTGTCCCTCCGTATGCCACCGTCCCATACCGGTGCATATCATGTAAATGATCCGTAAATGATGCAATATTTTTAAGCAGTTCATCACATAAAATCCACATAATCCAAACAGTTGATAAATACAGAATTTAAACAGTTCATCAACTAAAAATCCAGAATCCATCCATGTACTAACGAGACAAAGTTTAATAAATCATCAAGCTAAAATCCAGCATCCATCCAATTAATTGACAGAAAATATATATATAATTCTCCAATTAATTCCAGGCCACATCCAATAGTACTAGTTCAACAATTTAAATCCAAACCCTAATCCAAATAATTACAGTGTAATGTTTAATGTTACAACAATTACCATTCCAAGCTTGAACCCATGCATTGCAGAAAAGAATATAGTATTTCAACCATTAACATCCAATTATGCATAGACCAAACTTTTTAATTAAATGATCCTAGCGTGCGACCAAAACAAGAGTTAGAAATATAAACATATTCCATTAAATTGCTAAAATTAAATTAGGCAATTAAACCCTTTCCATCTGTTAATCGCCTGTACTGTTGTACACATTCCTACGGTTAAATCCATGAGTACTAAGACCTTAATTTATTAAAAAGGGCTCTAATATATCATGGTATAATGGTTGGAATCCATGTTCCAACCCTTTTTAATTGCTAGACACAGTTTGCAAAATTAAATCCTCCCGGCCCATTAAGTCCATAAATAGCCTGCATCTTGCTTTAGATTTTCCCTACGGTTTAAAACATTAGTATCTAAATAAATAAATGCATCATAGGGCTTTAATACTCCATGAATTAAGGTTTAAAACCATCTTATTAACCCAAACACAACTGAAAATAACCCAGTTTGAACCAAAAGTGCGTAATCAAGCTTCTGTAATGCACAAGACCACAGAGCATGCTCTAAAAATCCTGGAGCAAGCTCTATCCAGCCTAGAGCCAGCTCTCTCACAAGGGGATCCAGCTCTCCTTGCACTAGAGCCGGCTCTGTAACGACCCAGTCATTTGCCTTCCTTTTCTTTTTCCTGAAATTTTACGAATGAATTTTTTTCGTTTAATTTTCTTTTTTGAGCTCTGTTTCGTGTCACTTAGTGTCATCTCGAGTGCTCGGAATTGGTTCCTGAGACTCTTTTCCGTGGATTGACAACTTCCTTTGAGGACCGAGTCATTTTCACATTTTTCATTTTTCGGCACTATGCGCTATTTCGTCCTTTTCCCTATTCTGTCTCATCCCCGTTTGTGAGTTTTTGGCACAACCTCACTTCTCATGCTTGGAGATGGTTTTTGACTTCACGTGCCTTCATCTTGAGTGGTTTCCTCGAAATACGTATTTTTACTTTTCCAAGAAAGTACTCTGGTTGCTCTCGGTGCCCACAGGGGCATGGATGCACAATTCTTTAGAATCTTTTTCATTTCTTGGGGTGTTTTTCGTAAATATCTTTTGAAAATATTTTATTTCAGGGGTATCTAAGAAAATATCTTTTGGAAGATATTTCATTCTGGGACAATTTCGCAGTTAACCCTTTTTGTAGGGGCCATTGTGCAATTAATGAAAGTTATTGCAAAAATGTCTTGTCTGGAGCCTAGATCCTCGTACGGGATTTATTTTCACTTTTCGTTGACTCGTAAATTCATAGAATTTCCTTCTGGTCATTTTTCTCCAGTTTCAGAATTTCTGGACCCAGTTACCGCCGAACTTGTTCGGGGCATAACTTTATGCTCGGGACTCAGTTTTTGATACCGTTTCTTCCGTTGTTCATATTTTCTTATTTTAAATCTTTTTTGTTCACGGAGTTTTGCCGTTTGAGCGCGTTTGCTCAAAATCCACTTTTCCGGACCCGGCGGGGCCCTTTCAGGGCACTTTTTGAGATTTCTATAAATAGGTTACCCTAATTTTTAAAATCATATTTTCAGACCTTGTTCCTCCTCTTGGCTGGCAGCCATGGGAGCCCAAGGGGCTGCCTTCACTCTTTCTTCTCCTCCACTTGATTTCCTTGGTAGAAATCATTCAGCCTTAGCATTTATTGCTTCCCTCGACGTGCTCTACCTTTTGCCCTTATTAGAATTCATTTTTGACAATTTTTTGAGTTCGGGTTTGGAGTCAAGTTGAGATTTTCATGGGGCTTCTTGCGGATTCTTGTTCACGGTGTTGTCCCCGACAAAACCTCCCGGTATCGTCGAATTCGGAGCACTTTTATTTTGGTGGGCCTTTGGGATTTTCATCTCAAATTGAGGTAAGAGATGTTCTAGGTTTAAATTCTTGTTATATAGCATGCTTGTGATGCTTATACTACTTGTTTGCATGATTAAATATAAAATCTAGAGATTTTATTATTTATTTTTCTTGTACGGGATCTAATTTTCCCGGTTTCTCATGACTTGGTTTAAACATGCGGTATGATTTTGTATTGCCCCTTGATATTCTTATTGTCGTGTATTAAAATTGGAACATTTGAATAAGTATTAAAGATTTTATTTAATATTTATCTTAGGTGAAAGATTAATTCACATGGCCTTAACTAGCTTGAAATCAATATGTGTTAGCATATTAAATTAGGCCTTAGCATGCTCTCCAACATAGTTGAATTTGAAAGTGATTGGAGGTGTTTTGAAAGTTTGTAATTATTAATTAATTTAATTAATTAATTTGCCCCGAGTGCACTATTCACTTTTTTTGAATTCTGACTTGATATTCTTGATTTACATGCCATATAGCTTCACATATATTTGATTTAGAATATTCGGTCAGGTTTTGAAACCTTTTATTTAATTAAATTTCATGTTTAAGATTTAATCCTCATGGTGATATACAACTTGGAATTGTATTGTGGCATGCTAGAAAATTAAGCTTAGGTATAGTTGTTCACATATATTAAATTGGGATTAATTGCATGAGAATTGCAACTTTTAATTTATATTTAACTTTAGTAAAAATTTAATTCACATGGTCTTAAATTGAATAAAATAAACTTGTAATGTGATATTACATTAGTCATTGACATGTTCTCTAAGATATGTTAAATTGAGAGCATTTGGTTAAATTTGAAAATCTAGAGATTTTAATTAAAAGAATTAATTAAAATCTATTTTGTGGTCCCATTAGCTTAATTAAGATTTTAACTTGATATTTGTATTGGCCATGACTTGTTTACCAGTATATATTAATTGTGGACCATTTGAAGTTGCTTTAGAACCTTGGTAATTAAATTAGCATGATTTAATTAGAGTTCTACTTTGTTGTTCCAATAACCTAATTGAGTTTTAGAATGAATATAGGTGATGACCATGCCATGTTCTTTAATATGTATTAATTTAAGGTTATTTGGAATTGAATTAGAATCTAGGGGATTTAATTATTTTTATTTAATTAAATTCTATTGAATTGAGCCATGGATTTAATTGTGTTTGAAAGTCGTTTCTATATCAAAATCCTGGACATGGACTTGTTGTATATTCATTTGGTTATGTTTTGAGTATTGGATAACATAGTTGCTATGTTTATACTCATGAGAATATGTTTTCCTTATTGAATATATTGTTGCCTTGTGTAATGATTTGCACATTTCGTATTTAACATCATTCATGCATAGCGTGTAACGAATCGCACACTGAAGATTTGACATTCATCACATCATATTAGTTGTGGACTTAGAGCATGTATTGTATAGGTCTCCAAATTTGGTTGTGCTTAGTAGATAGTTGATTATCTTGCATATTCCTGTTGATATATGCGTTGTTGCACAACTTGTTGATTTTGGAAACTTGGGGATGTCGTTGTTTGACTATGGCTAGGACGTGGTTCTAGTACGGGGGATAGTCCCTCTATATGGTCTAGTGCGCACATAGGGAGGTTACCCATGGGCTAGTAACCCTAAAGTAACTATGTTGTCGGTCTGATCCAGCGTGACGTCCGAGTATCCACTTTGGTTGACTTCGCATTTCATTTTCAAGTTGATAACTAGATGATGTTGTAACTTGTTGCTCCTTATTTGTCGTTCCATTTTAAGTTACATGATGTTAACTTTGCGAAATTGTGCTTTATGCGTTGTATTGGGAGTCCCAATGTTGGTTAAATTACATCGATATTGAAAATTATGTTTTAACGTCCTAACATAGCTTAGGATTGATCCTATTGATTCATTTAGAACTTAGACGTTAGGTGGCATGAACCACCACTGTTATTTTGTGCTTTATATTCTAAATTGGTGGCGTTGAGAACTTATACCTTGTTGCATTGTATAACATGCTCTTTTGTTGTTGAATTGCATGGATAATGTGATTCTTGTTAACTTGTATTCAAATATGCTTTTGTTATGTTATATGGATTATTCTAGACCTAGTTCAATTGTATTGAAAATGAATTCATGTTAATCTATGCTCAAGCATTCTTCTTGTCGTGTTCTTAGATTATCCTAACCATGATTCGTTTCATACACGTATGTATATCATGATTCTTGTTACTTAGACTCTAAGGTAGCTTAGGATGCTCCCCGAGTCTTATTTGGACATAGACGTTAGGTGGCATGAGCCCCTTTAACATGTTTCATCTTAAGGTGATAAATTTGTGAAATGCTAGGTCGATGCATGCTCATCTCCTACAAGTAGCTTTATGTTACTCACCCCTATGATACTGGGGCATATTTCAGGTACGAAGACTTGGTTCGTGAGGCCTAGCATTCCTTAGATGTTGTGTAGTTTTCAAGTTTCCATTTCATGCAAATGTTAGCATGAAATGTCATTTTGTAGACTTCCATGTCAAAATATGTATATTTGATTCCATGTATGTAATGTGTACTTAAGTATACTTCTTTCAATGTATTTGATATGTATGAGATGAGGCTGGAGGCCAATGACCATTATATTGTGTTCTATGTACTTTTTAACTTCGTGAAATATTGTGAAAATCTTGAAAAATCGCAAGTCATTGCTTCACCATGATTGCATCGGGTGTGGGAATTCCATTTTTATTCTTTCATAGCATGTTTGAAGTGTGGCCAAGGGCCAAACGGTCATTTGATCACGTTTTGTATTTTTGGATTTCGAGTTTTCATTCCAAGTTCCATTTTTGCCTTTTTGCCCGTTGGGGGGTCGGATTTTGTATCGGTGGTATTTTTAAGTCATGAACCATTGTAGCACGTCCAAATAGGTAAGTTACGTTTGCGTGCATGGTCATTTTCGGGCAAAACCTTATCGTTTGTGTTTTGAGCCTCTTGTGAATTCATTTCGCATTTTTTTTTGCATATTCTGATTTAGGGGCATTATGGACCTTTCACGGTGGTTTTATTTTCTTCTTTCAACATGGTTGAATAGAAAACATGATTTTAGGGGGGGTTTCTTTTCCGTGTTTTTCTAGAAGATGTCGTCTTGGCATCGGAAATCGCTTACGAAATTCAGCTTTTAGTTTTCTATATAGCAGCTTTTTCGACCCTCTGGACCAGATTTCTTGGGAGGGCATTTTGGGCATTTTACATTGCGTTTTTTTTTAATTCTCTTGCCTGTCATGTAGAAAACTCAATTTTGAGGGGGGTTTCTTCTTTGTGTTTTTGCAAAAAAAATTCATCTAGGCCTCCAAATTCAGCCTCTGTTCTGGTTTTCTTTTAAAAAAAGCACATAGCAGCTTTTGGGCTGCTGGTAGCCGTGTGTGCGCCCAGCGCGCGCGCGGCGTGCATGGGGGGCTGTCATGGCCCCCTCGTCGGGCCGCCGCGACGTCATTTCTTCTTTTGGGCGTTTCTCCTTCGTCCGAACTCCGATTCAAGTGATTTTTTTTTTTGAACTTGACTAATTTTTCGCTGTCTTTCCAACAGTGTGCTCGGTTGCACCCGATTCTTCCTAGATAATTACCAGTTTACCCTTTTTGCCTTAAGTGCTCTTTTTTCTTCGTCATGCCGTTTCTCCTTTATCCAGACTCCGAATCATGCGATTCTTGAGTCCATCTTGATTAGTTTTTCATTTTCCTTCCAACGGTGTGCTCGGTGGCACCCGAATCTATAGTTTTCATAAATGACTATTTTGCCCCTGTGGGCTTATTTGTCATATTTTCCATTTTTTGCTTTTACATTAGTTCTTGTTGAGTTCCACGACCTCATGGAAGGTTACTTTGACTTCTTAGAGTCTTGTTTTCTGTTTTTGCTTCCGCATTCGGATCTATTATCGGATCATCCTTACGGTTCATCACAGGACACGCTGGCCTAAAAATCAAGGTCGTCACAGGCTCTCTCCTTGGGAGAGCCGGCTCTCCCCCTTTTGAGAGCCTTCTCTGCTTCAAACTTTTTCTCTGCTTCGTCCGGTTGCCTTCTGTGTTTCCGGCGAAGTCCAGTGTCCAATTCCAAACCTTTTTAAGATTATTAGGGTTCAATTAAAGTTCTTAAATCCCTAAAGACTCCTCCTATTCTAGTGTGAACCAATTAACAAAAAAACTAAAACAACACACAATAGTTTATGCAAGAAGAACCAACTTCAGTTTAACTAAGCATACGAACAGTTTAAAGTCTGAAACATGTATCAACACTCCGTTTTAAAGTTTTCAGTGTTAAATTATAGTCCAAACCATCCTAGAAACTCCTTGGATTCCCTTACGAATTAATTTACAGAAGTTTAAAACCATAGTCAACACAGTTTTTTGCAAGAACCAATTTTAGTGATTTAAACCATAAACAAATTATAGTATGATACATTATGGGTCATCCATTAATTTTAAAAGTTGAATTAGTCCCTGGAGACTATAAAGAATGCATAAAACACAAGTTTACAGGAAATGAATAGAATGAAACTTGCCTTTAGGTTTCGGTTTGAAACCTTACAACGCCGTCTCTGAAGTTTCCGACGAACAGACGACTACCGGCAACCTTCCTACTGCTCAGTTCTATCTCACAGGAAACCCTACCTTCCTCCTTGACATGAGCTTCAATCCATGGCTGGAAACCTCTCCCAGTTTCCCTTCATATTTTGCCCCTCACCTCTTTGTTTCTCCGTTTTCTAATACGTGAATAAGGTGTCTCACAAAAACCCTTGCAGCCATAATGTTCTATATATATAGACTCATGAAAAACCCTAAGCCTAATCCCACGACTTATTATATGTTAGCTAACTAATCTTCAAAACCCTAAATCTACACTATATACACTACCATAGAAAATAATTCATTTAAACCTCAAATTAATCAGGTAATTAAATTAACTCATAAATAAAACAATTACAGTTAAAACCACAAACTAATCAAATAATTAAATTAAAACAATTTCAACTCAACAATTAAATTAAACACATAAATAATAAATAAGCAATTAAGCAAATACACATAAAATAATTTCACCAATTAAAACAATTAATTTAAACAACTAAGTCATATAATTAAATACAAATGAAATAAAAATAAAAATTTAAAATTAAATTCCCATTTTATCCTTTTGAACACTAGGGGTATTACAACATCTCCGACAAGCTTGAAAGTAGCAAGCATCTGCTTCTGAACCTCTGTGCACTTAACCATGCGTAGATGTCGCTCGATATCCTTCTTCTACTGGTAAGCTACTTTCGCATCGGTGGAGCTTGAAAACTCAGGTGGGCTCCCCTTTGTGGAAGAACTCCTAGCCTTCTCCCAAGGATCAGTCCACTGGTCCTGGTATAAGTGACTGCTGAACCTGTGGCTGATTCCGAAGTGCAGCTGCTACACCTACCTCTATAGCCCGAGCAATGAGATCATTAATATGAGGAGGATACTTTGGATCCCTGCCCTGATTCTGCTGTACTTTCTCTTGCTCAATGTCCAACTAACCATCTTCCTCCTGCTCCTCCTCCTGAAACATAGGCAGTTGTTGTTCTTCCTTAATTTGCTGGCACCGTAGGAAATCCTGCTGCCTACATGCCGCTCGCTGCCTGTTTCTCTGGTTGTCCTGTCTTCTTCTAGCATTAACCATTCTGTTAACATAGAAAGACAGACCTCAGTACGATTTCTAAATGGACCATAAATGAATACAATGAATCCTAAACTTAGGCTCTAAACAAAAGAATATGCTACGAGGAAGTCTTACAACGAAAAAATCCTAGAGACACTTGAACTTGGAGTACACTGATACCAATTGTGATACCCCTCAAATCTAAGACATGGGCTGATCAGGCCTAAACCCAAATCCGAGGGATATCAAACAATTAAAGTATTTAACAAACGTTGAATACAAAAGATAAATAAATAAAAATAAATGTAAGAGCGGAAAGAGAAACTAAATAATAAGTCCCTAAGTTAAATAATAAATAATCCTCTAAATGAAAAATATCTAAAACCTCTGATATCATTACAACTCGGGAATCCATCTAGTGGACCCCTAATAATATCTTAACTGGAAATAAAACTGAAAAGAAGCTAACATAGATAGAACCCTAAATCAGGTCGATAAAGTGATGATGACTGTTTTTGCTCGGCACGATCAATCTCTAAGACTAGAACTATCGAATACGTAAAAAATAATAGTGGGTTAGGCCCACGAATAAGTTTTACTCTACTACAATTCAAGTAGAGACCCGATACACGTATACACCCTAATTAACTCAACAATAGCTAAATAGTCTATATATATATATACACACACTAAAAGAACTTCACTAGACTATAGGATTGTCTCAACCTGAATAGTAGGCAACATGAAAAAATGCACATATAGTGGGCATGAGTACCTAGACCTACTAGGGTACACAACTACACCTATATCTAGCTATACAACCCTGGCGATATACGCACCCTAACCATGATCCTGAGACTCAAGCTCATATTATGACACCATAAATATATATAAAAAATTCGTATAATAAAATGTCATCTATCAGATAAGTGGCCTGACATGAATAGGTAGGACTTAACATATTAGTTAATCCGTCCCTAATGAATCCAAGTAGGTAGGACTTAACTTCTTTGGTTAATCCATCTCTAGAATGCCACCATCCCATACTGGTGCATTAATCCATACAAATATGCATATAATTATAAATACATCCATCGATCTCATATAGACATGATATAAAACATGTGTATAATTATTGCATATTATTTAGCAATAATAATAAATCTAGATAGCATGCATATAATTTATTTTATACAAATTATCAGGCATCTCAAATAGACTATATAACATCCACAGCATGATTAAACTATTTCAATTCAGATGATTGATTTAAAATAGTTTAAAACAATATTTATAAATTAACCATTATGTTAATTATATTCCAAACCTAGCATATTATTGTATATTATGCATTCCAGTTAATTTTCAGGTTCAAGAAATTCATAAAAAATCATTTAAACAGACCCAACCATCCCTAGGTACAAACCCCCGTGCCAAAATCCTATACTGGACAACACAGACGACAGTTACAGGAATCGGTCGACTGGTTTCCTCCAAGCGTCGATCGGTTTAAGCAAACTGGTCAACCGAATCACCCAGGTGTCGATCGGTTTGTATAAACCGATCGATCTAAAATCCTAAACGTCGATCGATTCATGCAAACCGGTCGACGAGTCCCCAAACCGGTCGACGTGTCCCTGTGGCCATTTGTCTTCTTCGGTTCCGGCGACTCCGTCTTCCTTCGTTAAAGGTCTAAGGCTACTGTTTTAAATTCCAAACAACCCTAAACATTATTCTAGTCCTTTATGCATAATTTAACAAACTTATTATCTAGAATCATGCAATAATTCCACAAAATAAATCGACAAATATACATACAATTAAATCACTGTAATTAATCTTTTAGTATGCATACAAGATTGATTTTAATGATTTAAAGCTCCTGGAATCTTCCTAAGCACGCATAGAACATAGATCAAAAGGAAGGAGATAGAACTAGAACTTGCCTTTGAGATTTCAAATTAAAATCTCAACGTCGTCTTCCTAGACTTTTGGCAACCCTTAACTGTTTTCAACTCCTCTATTGCCCTTGGTTTAACCCACGAACAGCACCCCTTCTTCCTCTCCTTGGTTCAGCCTTGGTTCTTGGCCAATCGTTCTCTTCATCTTCTCTCTGTTCTTTCTCTGCCTCCACTGTTACGTGAATAGGGTTCTAAAACCCTTGGCAGCCACAACTTATATTTATATAGTATAAGCTAACCCCAATCCCAATCAATTATTAAGTTGGCTATCTTAAGGAAAAAGAAAATATATATATATAAAATATACCTAATATATATATATATATATTATATTTTACATAGATTGCTACGTGATATATATATAACTATATATATATATATTAATAAAAATTATAATAAAATATAACATCCGTATATACATATATACCCATATATATATACATACATTCCCATGCGTAATACCCATACCCATTAAGTGGCCTATCCAAGTAGTCTATGTGACTTAATTGGATGGTCCATTCCTATTATCCAGAATCATTAAAATAAAATAAAACTAAATACAAATAACCATTTAATTCCTAACAAATAAATTACAAGTACAAGTAAGCACTTAACATTCAAATAATTTAATACACATCACTTAACACTCAATTTAATTTAAACATTTTATTTCAAATAATCACATAATGAATTAAGACAAATAAGCAATTAAACAAAATAACAAAGAAATCAATTAAATAAATTAAAAATGTAAATAAAAAAATTAATTAAATACTGAGACTATCCTTTTAAAATTAGGGGTATTACAACAGTGGCAGTCGGTCGGGTGTTTCCTAAACTTCTTGTATAGAGGGACAGAGCACTCTCCAAAAATGGTCGGGATAGGGAAAGTCCGAGCGAATGGAGTTCGCCAATTTCCACTAACCCCAATTAGATTTTTCCTCTAACCCTTTTCAAATGAGAGCTTGTCCGTACAGATAAATTGCTTCTCGATGGGAAAAAAGTGAAAATATATTTTGTTGGTTCTCATTTTGATAACTCGGTAGCAAAGGAGAAGGTTTATGATATCTAAGTCAAGATCCCTATCACGATTCAAAATTAAGAGGACTGATATTACCCTAAGAAAGTTATGGTTAACCTGAAGAGGGGAAAGCCCCAATTTACTGAAGACATAACAAAAGAATGGGCGTAAAGGAAATCTAAGTACGTTTAAGTGAAGAGCAGAGAAAAGGACCTCCCCTGGAAGGAGACCCTCACCAGATCTCTTATCCAGATTAAAAGGATAAACCCTAAGGGAGACGTCGTTAGGAATTTTGTTCCTCGAACGAAGAGCCTCTAAGTCAGGAGACATAATAAGGGTGGAGAAGATTTTCTATTTTTGATTTTATTTCTATTAAGAAAAATAGTAAGGAATAAAGTTTTTGGAAAACAGTAAGGAAGAGGAACTAATCTTATAAAGGAGGTTTGCAGAGTGCACCGAATCAAAGAGAAAGCTGAGGAATCACAAAAGGGAAACTCACCGGAGAAGACAAGGAAAACTGACCGAAGAAGACAAGGAAAGCTCTCCGGAGAAGACTGGTAGTTGACAGAGACAATTAGAAAAGATAGATCTTCAGGGTGAAAGTGAAAAGGAAAACAAAATGTGGGGAGCTTGAATTTTTAAAGCAAAAAAGGTTCAACATCCAAGGAACTATGGCAATAATAGGGCAACGGATCTCAAAGCGTGGGTCTCTGAGCCGATTGTTTGCTTCCCCAGATCACCGCCTCAAGCCGTCATGTCATGATTGTGTCCTTTCGATAATCTCACCTTAATTAATTAGGGAGAGATTATGGGGACAAATGAGGATACTAAAAATGGCATAGGCCGGGAATGACCCAAATTGCTAGTAACGGGTCAGGCAAAAGCAACTGATCTGAACCAAATCTTTATTGATCATGCCCAGGCCCGGAAGGTTATTTTTAAAGCCCGATTTAAGATAAAGGAAATTGGGCCCATAACTAAGATAAGCCTAGAAGGTTAGCCCGACGAAAGGAGTTAGTTAGGAAGCTTCTAGAACACTTGTAACAGTCTATAAATAGACTGAAAATAGAGAGAAAATGGGTTAACAAATATTTGAAGTGTAGAATTATTCTTTCCAAATTGAGAGAGCATTTTTCTTGCATCTTCATAGACATTTATTATTATTTTCAGTTATGGGATTTTATTAGGGGTCTATGATACGGATTCCCGAGTTGTATTTTGGAGGATTATTTACAACTGAAAATTGTTGGATTTATTCAGATGATTAATTATTTATTATTTAGTTTCCATTTTCAGTAGTATTATTTATTTATTATTTATCCTTTTGTATTCTGTGTTCGTTTATTATCAATTTATTTTGATATTCCCTGGTTTTGGATATGGGCCTAATCAACCCGTGTCTCTGAAATTAGGGGGTATCACAATAAATATGAATGTGGTTTTGGAAGCTTTGAAAGTCAATTTTATATTTATATAAAAACCACTACTACTATATAGTACAGCGAGTAGGGATCGAACATGAGGACTATAGGCTTGAATCTGTAATACCCCTAATTTTAAAAAGGATAGTCTCGATATTTTTAATATTTATTGTATTGCATTTTTATTTATTTTATTGTCTTTATCGCATTTTTTATTTCTTTTATTGTTTTTCATTTGTTTAATTGGTTATTTGAAATTAAGTTGGTTTTATGTGCATTATTTGGTTTATTTAAATTCTTAAATTGTTGTGTCTATTTTCGTAAATTATTAATTGTATTATTTGTAATTCACTGTTTTAAAATTAGGTAATTAACTTACTATAATTGTTAAAATTAAGTTACGTGATTTTTTTTAATTTAATCATAGGTTTTGTTTATGGGTCGACTAGGATTAAGATTAGGGCCCTGCCTCTAAAATTCAAGGATTAGGGTTTGATAGCTAAACCTATAAATACAACCATTATGATTTAGCCTAGGGTTTACAACCATAAATCGGATTACATAAACGTGAAGTAAGTTCTTAGCACAGAGGGTTGTGAACGGAGGCCCTGTAAAAATTGTCAAGGAGAAGAACAGTGAGTACCAAGGGAGGATTTTGGTGGATTAGACCAGAACCAGAGGAGGCTAGAAGCTAGTCTGTGGTTGCCGGAAGTTAGGACAACGGCGACAAGTTTTGAGTCTAAAACTACAGGCAAGTTCTTCTCTTTCTCCTTCTCTTTGGCTCGTGTTTTGTGCACCTAGATAGTCTCTAGGGATTAACTAATTAGTAAATGAAACTTATGTGTTTAATGTATGCTTGTTGATGATTTGTTTGCATTGATTTCAAATCTGTTTACAGTTCGTGTATTGTTGCTCCCAGTTCTGTTCATTAAAGCATATTAAAATCTGTTGAGATTTTAGTTACGATTCTTGCTTCTATCTTCTGTAAACAAACCCTGGGGATGTTAATGGGATGATATAAGACTCCTAAGATCAGTTTGTGAAGAGAAATAGAGAGGTTGGAATAGAATTATAGTTTCAGTTTTGTTCCTAACGCGGGTTAGTTCGGTAGCAAATTTAACCTCTGTAATTGATTTTAATTGTTGTTATCAAGCCATTGGGATGCTACTGGGTATTAATATGACACCTAAGTTTGGTTTTAAAAACTAACAGAGTGTTAGGAATAAGCCGGAGAAGGAGCACCAGAGTTGAAACAACGCACCGGGGACGAAGGCTCTCAAAGGAGGTGAGAGCCGGCTCCATAGAAGTGGGAGCCGGCTCCCACAACAAAGTAGAGCCGGCTCTAAGGAGTCCTAGAGCCGGCTCTAGGCTGGAAAAAGAACCTGCTCCAAATTTTGGAGTAGGCTCCCTTTTTATTTTTGATTTATTTTAAGTTTTTGTTTTAATTTTCTACGTACTATGTTCACTGTTGGAGCATGGAGACTATTTGAGTGAATTTGGAACTTTACAGAGGGATTAAGGAATGAATTTTGAGTGTTATTAAGACCCTAAATTGATTAAATTTTAATTCTAAATTGTCGGGACAAACAATGTAAAAATTAAGGCACTTAACAAATGGAAGTTGAATTAAATTTCAGTAATTTGATGGAATATAATGTGTTTATAAAACTTGTTTTAGAATGCATTCAAGTGCATGATAAGGTCATTTAATTATTAATTTTGATCTATGCATGCGTAGGAGGCTAGTTGCTGAATTATTAAATCGTTTCCTGCAACTATATGGTTAATGCTTGGATTTAAATTGCCGAAATATTAAACAATCTTCTGAAATTGTTTTAACAATTTATTGGATAATAATAGGATTATTTAACCTATTCATATGCATGATGGAGTCCCTGACATATTAAATTTGGTTTATGCATGCTCTGGATGTTAGTTGTTGATTTGTTAAATCGTCTCCTGCAACTATATGGTTAAATGCTTGGATTTAAATTGCTGAAGCTTTAAATATTTTTCTGCAATTGTTTGGATGGTGGTTTTTGGGTCTGTAAATTATTAAACTGTTATATATGTTGTAATTTACCTGGATATGGAGGATTGTATGTACCGGTATGGGACGGTGACATACTAGGGATGGTTTAGCTCAAAACGCATAAACCTAACCTAATGGATTAATGGAATGGATTAAAAGATATCGAATCCTAATTGTGACTAAGTCAGATCAGCTGCAACCAAGTTGGATGACTTCCTGGATTAACGGATGGTAGTTAAGTCATATCAACTGAATAAGTTGAGTGACTAACTAGTTGGTTTATTGTATGTCAGTTTAATAAATAGTTGAACTGCTTACCCTGGATTTGGACGGACTTTATATATATGTTTATGGTACCACGAGTTGAGCTTTAGTCTCAGACTCGTTGGTTAGGGTGCGTATATGCAGTGGATGCGTAGCTGGTTATAATAGGTTAAGGTGTACCCTGTTAGGTCTAGGTACTCATGCCCACCTTTGGGTGCGTATTCGCATGTTGCCTTCTATTCAGGTTGAAACCCCTATTATAGACTAGTGAATGTCCCTTAGTGTGGATATATTTATACGTATGGACTAGATAGATATTGTGAGGTGTCTACGGTGTGTCTGCGTATCGGGTCACTGTATGGATTGCAGTTAGATTAGAACTTGCTCATAGGTCTGACCCACTCCTTCATTATTCTTTTCAGGTACAGGACGGTTCCAGCTTTAGAGCTTGATCGTGCTTGTCGAGGACAGTCTTACCTTCATCTGATTACGTAGGACTTCTCTCGATATTTCTAGCATTATCTATTTTCAGTTTTCAGTTTCAGTTGAACTTTTGGTTAGGGGTCCATCAGTGGATTCCCAAGTTGTAACCTTGAAGTTTTGGAGGATTGGAGTTTCAATTTTCAGTTATACATGGAGGATTTTATAATTAATGTTTCTTTCAGTTTTATTCTATCTTTATTGTTCTTTTTGTCATCTGTGTTCGTTTTAAAATATTTTAATTATTTGATATTCCCTCGGGGTATGGGCCTGGGCGATCAACCCGTGTCTCGGATCCGAGGGGTATCACAGAATCAATCTTAAAATCAATTAACGTGATATTAAAAGGATAATGATTGGTTTATTTAGACTAATGCTAAAATTAAACTAATTAGAAATGCAATTGAGATTATTCGAAAACTAAAATAGATTAAAATAAGAGTGAGAGGACTTAGGGCAAGTATTTCACCACTAAGTTAATGCAATTGCACCAAATGCCTTCAATTAATGGGAAAAACAAGTTGTATAATGAGAATGTGACTACAAGCACACATCAATAAGTTATCAAATACTACATTTGCAATGAATAAGCACGTGTCGGTAAATATATGCTTCAAATGACATTTAAGATATAACAAACCTTATACTAATATAACATGAGATAATTAAAAATATGCTAAAAAATAATTAATTAAATATGCAACTCGATATTCAATTAAATATGCAAATTAAAGTAATAAAATAATAATAATAATAAATAATGAATCTGAACCGGGGCTAGTATTGAATACTATGTCCTTAAAATAATTTATGCCCCACACGGTGCTGACAGACTCTTTCGCGTTTGTCTCCCAGGATACAACGATTTACATCTACCAATAGTAACACTACAACCTTGTGGATACAGCGAACCTCCTCTATGTAATACTCTATCTGACTAAACAAATACATCTATATTATATAAATGCTAAATTGGATGCAATCCGAATTAAATGGTTCGGACCAATCTTAATATGACTAAATGAAATTGGATTAGGGTCTAAATGACTCGGACCACTTGACCTATAATTTGAACCCACTTGGGTTGGGTTCAAGTCTAGAGAGGGAGAGAGAAGAAAATAAATTGAACAATTGAATTATGGTAGCCAAAGGGGGTATTTATAGAATACAAGTACCTTTTCGGATCAGGTGTGTCTCTTCATCATTAGATATAACCATTTATATGTATATCTTTATCACTTTGGACACAACCATTTATATGTGTCTCTTCATCATTGGACACACCCACTATAATAGATTGCAATGGTTCACATTGAAAAGGTTATGTCTGTTGGTTTTGAGTTGCGTCTTTTTATCCCACAAACAACCAGTGATCACACTTGTTCAGTCAAAGACATCTACTGATCACTAATAAAACAATTTTCATTCAAAAATTCTAACAGCACGAACTATCAAACTCAAGCATAAATTATCTACCTAACTATAATTACTCTAATGGTGTAACACAATCCATCAAGACTAAGCATAATTCACCAAGTCAAGAGTAATTATATCCAAAGTAAATTAATGCATGGCCATCATTAAACACAATTACAAAAAGTGCTCATTGTAGAGATTAATCAACAATCAACTACATATAAGACAACATATAGATAATTGAAGATTAATTGGAAAAATTCAGCAATATAATGCTTGGTACAACCAAGTATGAATCCATAAGACCAAACAAACAAACATATACAACTTAGAAATCCCCAAAAACTAAAGTCGAGAGATACAATTACATAAGCTTAGGGCTCATCCAAGTTCTAAGTGAGAATTTAGCCTGCCATAAAGTGGATGGATGTCATCTTCAAGGCTTCAATTGCTATCTCTAAGCTCAGTATCACCTTCTTTTTCAACTTGAGAGCAGACCCTAAAGAGAGAAAGTAGAGAGTGTTGACCTTAAGGATTTCATCCAAGGACAATCTAGTTGTTTTGATGATAACAAACCATTAATGGTGTTTAAGGACTAATGTTTACAATGAGTGTTATATAGATTATTTACATTCAAAGAATGACCTCAATGAAGCTATAAAGATCATTCCAAGTATTCCATTATTCAATATCACATCAATGAAAGAAATGGATACAAAGAAGACTTGAAGTTACAAGGAACCACATGTAAAGCCCATCCAAAGATAGCTTGGACTACAACGAGCAAAGAAAGCAACTCAAAGAAAGGAAGAAAGTGAATCCACCTGAAAGCCTACACGATCATGGACAAAGTGTGAAGCAAGGGGTAGATAGGATGGTGAATGTTTAGGATTCAATGTCAAAGTATTTATGAATCCATTTGAAGCTTATCTCTATAGAACCATGCATGTCATTACATCATTTATAAGTTCCTATGACCATTAGCAAAAGACTATGCACTTCATTCATATATATAATAGACACATGAAGTTATTGCTAAAGAATGAGTTAGTTCAAGCTTGCTTAAGCTTTGAAAGAACTCATCACTTGTGCTAAAAATGTTAAGACCATGCACATCAATTACATGATTCACTTTGGTCTCTAGAAAGTAAATGCTAAGGCTTAGAACATATTTTCTCATCTATAAAGCCTTCATTTCAATGACCTGGTAACTGACTTTAGGACCCAACATCTGCCGGATGAAAAATTGCTTTTTTGGCTAAGTATGAAAAATGGCTAAGTGTGAAAAATGAATATTTGAAATAATGATTATTTCAAAATAATTTTTCCTGGTAATAACTCTTTATATTTCAAATAGCCTAAACTGATTTTATGAGATTTTTTCATCCATTCTACATTGGCCTACATGAGGATTCATTTTTACCAAAACTGTCGAAAATTCAAATTTGTACTAAAACTGAATTTATACATTTTGATTTAGTTGGATTTCAATTTTCTAGTATTTTTTATTGAATCAAAATGGGGGGTACTTCCTTATTTACATTGTAAACTTAAAGTAAATGGATATATAAATTAAAGTATAGACATTTACGTTAATGTTTTCAATGGAAATAAGTTGTGTGCAGATGTCATGTACTGAAAGTCGACTGGTTTGATACACACGTCGACCGGTATCTAGGCAGTGACAAAAATCCAAGTTGAAGCTTATACATGTCGACTGGTTTGACATACATGTCGACTGGTATCTAGGCAGTAACTAATTTTAAGATGAAGCTCATTTACATTAACTGGTTCATAAAGAGATGTCGACTGGTTTGCGAGAGATGTCGACTGGTTTGCAAAATACATCAACTGGTTTATAAGTAGATGTCAACCGGTTTGGAGTACACATCAACCAGTTCATAGGGGTGGCCACAGATCGGATCGGATCGGATTAGACATCAATTCTAATCCGATCGGCACACAACAGATTGGGGGAATTTGAATCTGCCACCGATCCGTTAGTTCACGGATTGGATCCGTCAAATCACGGATCGGATCGGATCTAATCCGCGGATTGCATTTTTCAAATTAGTTTATTTTTAATTTTTTACCAATTTCATATCCAATTACAAAAGTGTATAATAGAACATAGATTAACCCAATTTAAATGCATAATAACAAGAATAATCAAACTGTAAAATATTGCATAACCAAAAGGATAGTAGTTATCCAAATTATCCGAAAAAACAGTAGGACTAGAATGTCAATATTACATAACAGTAGCAAACAAAAGTAGTGAAGTGAAATAAAAAAAGGGATAGCAGATCCATATGCCAAATATTACATAACCCTGTCCAAAAGTAGCAGTGAACCAAATAGGCAAATAGTACATAACCAAAGGTCCAAAAGTAGTAGTGAAGTAAAAAAAGAAGAAGAAGGAAGTAGCAGACTAGCAGTGAAGTGAAAAAAAAGGGGTAGCAGAACAATTTCCATGAATCTCCTCAAACCGTAGTCACATCTACAAGAGTATAAAATTTTGATTAAATTAACAATAACTCACTAAGACAATTAATTAGTTAATTACAGACCAATTGAATAAAAATATAATAAATTGTTACCGGACTCATATTGTTCGAGTTCCTCCATCTTTTCTTCAACTTCAATTGGTAGTGGTGAAGCCCGCAACCAATCTTGTGTACAAATTAAACATTCCACAAGCTTTGGGGTTAGAGAACTACGGAATTGATCAAGCACACGACCTCCGGTACTAAAAGTGGACTCGGAAGCTTGCAGTACAGGGGCTCTTCTTTGTAGTTTGACTGTACAACCTACTTTGATCAGCCGGATCATTCATTCTCAGACTCAGGATGACAGGTTACAGACCAAAGCAGTTGAGGCTGTTAATGATGAAGGTAATGTTGACTGGACGTATGGAGCTGATGGTGGTATGAGATTTCGAGGTAGGCTATGTGTTCCAGACTTAGCAGACCTCAAGAGAGAGATTTTAGAGGAGGCACATCACTCTAGGTACACAGTGCACCCAGGTGGCACTAAGATGTATCATGATCTTAAGAGGCAGTTCTGGTGGGAAGGCATGAAACGTGATGTGGCAGAGTTTGTATCTAGATGTCTCACTTGTCAGCGAGTGAAAGCTGAGCACCAGAGACCAGCAGGACTATTACAGCCTTTGCCTGTGCCTGAGTGGAAATGGGAGCATGTGATGATGGATTTTGTAGTAGGGTTACCGAGGTCGATACATAACCATGATACAGTATGGGTGATAGTGGACCGATTGACTAAATCAGCTCATTTTCTACCCATTCGAGCTACTGATACTGTAAAGGAATTGTGTAAGATCTACATTAGAGACATAGTTAAGCTTCATGGAGTGCCGGTGTCTATTGTCTCAGATCGTGATCCTCGTTTTTCATCTCGATTTTGGAGTAGTTTCCAAGCAGCTTTTGGTACTCCTTTAAGTTTGAGTACTGCTTTTCATCCTCAGACCGATGGCCAGTCCGAGAGGGTCATTCAGGTGTTGGAGGATATGCTTCGTGCTTGTGTGCTAGATTTTCGGGGCATTTGGGAGGATCACATTCCATTGGTTGAGTTCGCTTATAATAATAGCTATCAGGCTAGTATCGGCATGGCACCATATGAGGCACTTTATGGTAGACCTTGTCGTTCACCTGTATGTTGGGCTGAGGTTGGTGATGGTAGTCTTTTGGGGCCAGAGTTGGTGCAAGAGACTACGGAGAAGGTTGCCATCATTCGAGATCGACTTCGCACAGCTCAGAGTCGACAGAAGAATTATGCAGATCGACACCGTCGTGCTTTGGAGTTTAGTGTGGGTGACTTGGTGTTCTTGAAAGTATCACCAATGAAGGGGGTTACGAGATTTGGCAAGAAGAAAGGGAAGTTAGCTCCTCGATTCATTGGACCTTTTGAGATCACAGAAAGGATTGGGGAGGTAGCTTATAGATTAGCTTTACCACCCAGACTATCTACTGTTCATGATGTTTTCCATGTCTCCATGTTAAGGAGGTGCTTGAGGGATGAAACTCAGGCCATTGACTGCACAGAGGTCCAGATTCGTCCTAATGCAACCTATGTTGAGATGCCTGTTCGCATTGTTGACAGTATGGTGAAACAGTTGAGGCGGGCAGAGATACCTTTAGTGAAGGTGCAGTGGAATCATCAGGACGAGAGAGAGGCTACTTGGGAGATAGAGTCAGAAATGAAGGAAAAGTACCCACAACTCTTCGAATAAGGTATGCAAATTTCGAGGACGAAATTTCTTTTTAGGTGGGTAGAATGTAAAACCCTAAAATTTCGTACATTATTTTTTTTATTATTTAGTATTTAGTATTTTAACGTGATAGTTGAGATAATAGAGTTTTTTTTTAAAATTTAAAACTTTAAATAAGAGTCCTAGGTTATCTCGAATACAGTTATATTTATCCTTTATATTTTACATCGTATCAGTACGAGGATATTATTTTTCATAAAAAAAAAAAAGAAGAAAGAAATTACCGAGAAAGGAAGAGAGGAAGCGGGTTACTGATTTTTCGTTGGCAATCTGCAGTAGCCGGAAAAAGAGACGGTGACCAAAGGATCGGCTAGAGAGAAAGGTTTAACGATATTTAACAGGCAAGTTAATCTTGCTTTATATACTTGTATATATACGAAACTCTGCCTAATTACGATTAATCAAGAATTAATATAACATGTTTTTATGAATTGGGGTATATCGATCTGATGTAAATTAGGCATAGAATGGCATGAAACTTTATCACATGTTCTAATAGCACTGAATATAAGTTTAAATGGAGGACATTTACTTGATGCGCATGTGTGTGTGTTTGTGTGTATAGATATTGAATAAATGTAATTCACATGTTTTTATACTTGCTATATGCATGGTAAGCTTGATTAATAGACTGATTTGATATTATATGTGTGTATATATATGGAAACTGATTTGGTGTTATTATATATCAATATACTTATACGAATTGTTTGATTTACGGAGAGTTAGAAATCAAAGTTCAGCGTGGAATATTTTAATAAGTGAAATAATTTATTGTTGTAAGTCTTGCATTCAATTTGATGTTTCAAACTTAAGCTTTATTGACTACAGAAAGCTTAAAAGTAGACTTTGGGGTCAATAGAAGGTAGAACCGTTAGATATTGGTTGGAAAAGAAAAAAACAGATAGAAAAGCAAATGCATTATGGTGGTGAAGACCCACTTTGGGTTCTTCTCTACGAAGCACATTCTTGGCAATGGAAAGTGAGGGAGAGTGTGTTGCCGTGAGACATCGGTTTGACTATTGAAAGTTATCACTGGAATCTACTCGCCGAGCCTAGTCCGTTGGGGGCAATACCCGGGTTCAACCGAAATGAATAATATATTTAATTATTTTAAATTTTGAAAACAAATATAGAAGAGTATTTTTTTTAGTATTCAAAAAAAAAAAAATTATTGAAATTCCAGAATATTAGTTTTAAGTATAATGGACTTAGTTTTGCTGAAATCCAGATTTTTAAATGACATTTTGGTAGTTTTACGAAATTAAAACCCGAAAAAGTATTATTTTCAGCACTAAGATGGAGAGTACGGAAATATTATTAAGACTTAGCTTCTGAAATTTTGTAGGGAGTCATATCTAATATTAGGCTATGTCCAGAATTTTGTACTCTCACTAGTTGGGTCTATAGGGTTCTGTTTTTAAATTAAAAGCGTGTTTCATATCTAATATTAGGCTATGTCCAGAATTTTGTACTCTCACTAGTTGGGTCTATAGGGTTCTGTTTTTAAATTAAAAGCGTATTTGGGTGTATTACTTATTGATTTTAAATTATTAATTAATAATGTATTTCATAATTCACCATAAATAATAATGATGAGTTTGGATTAGTCGGAGGGCAGTCAGGGACTGACTCTATGATGACTTTTGAGTATGGTCAGGGACCTACCTATTTGGGAGTGCACTACCCTTTTGTTATGGCCATGGGTCTAATGAGCCCTTATTGTGTGGACGTGATCAGGGATCATCTGGGGAGTAGACGTACAATCCAGCCACACGTGTGTTTTTGGTAGTCAGGGACTATACGATTCACACCATTTTATTGGACGGGAGCCCGGGGCTCATGTGAGATATGCCGATTTATAAAAAAAATAAAAGATGGTTATTTATTAAGTTTATAACTAACTGGGTTATACACATTTGAATAATGAACTTATTTGAGTTGCTTATATATACAGGAATATAAGGTAAGGTTAATTTGCTGAACGGTGATTGTGTTTAGCATTTATTGCTGAGCTTGTGAGCTCACCCCATTATCACATTTCAGGTACACGTTGAGTAGGAACGTGATGGGATTACATGATGGGAACGGATTTTAGCTCGTTGCGCATTGATTTATTTTAGCTCGGTTTTTCCTTTATTCTGATTATTGTAATAAAGTTAATGTTTTATGAAACTTTATTGAGTTGATTCAGTGGTCATAGATGTTTTGTTTTACTAGAGGGAATTGCGCCTCTATTTATGGATTTGTATAAAATTTGTCAGACTCTCATGTTTGTTAAGTTGAATGACGGGATTCATTGTAGTTCTATTATGGAGGATGTATGTTGAGAATTGATGGAAGTTATACCTTAGATTTTTTTTATGCAGGACAAGTAGTTCTTGTATTAAAATTTGGGGTGTGACAGTTTGGTATCAGAGCCTAGGTTAAGAATTACCTGGCTAAGAGAAGTGATAGTAAGAATAGGAGCATATACTTATACGAATTATTGCTCTCTTACCATGCTCCAGTTTAAGTATAAATTACTTGTGAGACTTATCATTGACATTCTTTACTGGAAATAGGATGTCAGGAGCTGGAAGAGGCAGAGGACGACCTGCTAGAGGTAGAGGTCAGGGAGGTGCTGGTCGTGGTGGTGTTGACCATGACAATGTTCAGTTGGAGGATGCACCTCATGTGCCAAATCCTATGATTGGATTTATCAGAGATATCCGCAAATTGGGGGCTGTTGAATTTACTAGAGCTACCGATCCACTTGATGCTGAGAAGTGGATTAAAGATATGGAAAAGTATTTTGAGATGATGGACTGCACTGAGGTGCAGAAAAGGAAGATTGGTGCATTTCTTTTATCTGGTGAGGCGCGCCAGTGGTGGCAGTCAGAGACCAGGATGGTTGTGGACATTACAACTATGACCTGGGATGATTTTAAAACTCGGTTCAATGACAAATACTTTCCACAATCAGTGAAGGAGAAGAAGGCAGCAGAGTTCACGCAGCTGGAACAGAATAATGAGATGTCAGTTAGTGAGTACGAGAGGAAGTTTACAGAGCTATCCCGATTCGCTCCTTACATTGTTGCGAATGAGTTACACAAGGTTAGAAAGTTTGAGCGAGGATTGGTCTCTTATGTGAAGAAGTTTGTGGTGGGTCATCGTTTTGACACTTATGCTAGAGTGGTGGAATGTGCTATGGCAGTAGAGGAGAATAATAACATTGCCTTTCAGAAACAGAAGGAGCGTAGGGCAGAACAGAAAGGTAAGGGGGCTAGCAACACTCAACAGAATTAGAGTAGCTCTCAACAGAATCAGAGGGGTCAGCAGCAGCAGACTCAGAGAAACTGGCAGGGTCAGTCTTGGCAGAGAGGTAGACAAGATTGGCGAGCAGGGAAATGGCAGAGAGTTGGTGAAGGTGAGCAATCCACAGCTTTAGTACCAGCCACACCTCATGATGCACAGCCATATCAGTTCAGCGGGCATTGCTACAATTGTCGTGAGCAAGGACATTTGGCTCGTAATTGTCCCAAGCCTCACAAGAATAACCAGCAGAAAGGTCAGGCACCACAGCAACAAGGAGGTGCAAGGGTTTATGCAGTTGTTCCAAATGGGAGACAGGATCGTGCACCACCAGCAGTGGAAGGTACACTTACTATTTATGGCAGTATAGCTAGAGTACTATTTGATTCAGGTTCTTCATTTTCTTTTATTGCACTATCATTTGTGAATACACTGGGATTAGAACCTGGACATATAAGTAATGCCTTATCTATTACAACTCCACTCGGGAGCGCGACGACACTTGATAGAATATGTCGTGCTTGCCCTGTTACAATTGGGGAGTTGGAGTATCCTATTGATTTAATAGTATTACGTATGAGAGAATTTGATGCTATACTGGGTAGGATTGGTTGGCTAGATATCATGCTCAGTTGGACTGCCATGAGAGGATTATTGTATTCTCAGTTCCGGGACAGTTTCCTTCCCGATATAAGTGTGGGGAGTTTGAGGGCACCATGACTATGGGATTTCTGGCCCACATCGAGGTGGTTAAGCAATGCGTGACTATAGAGCAGTTGCCTACAGTGTCAGAGTATGCAGATGTGTTTCGGGATATTCCGGGTTTGCCTCCTAGGAGGGCAGTGGATTTCTGCATCGACCTCACTCCTGGTATTTCACCTATCTCTAGGGCACCCTACAGAATGGCGCCAGTTGAATTGAGTGAGTTGAAGAAGCAGACTCAAGAGTTGCAAGATCAGGGGTTTATTCGACCTAGCACATCACCGTGGGGAGCACCTGTTCTTTTTGTCAAGAAGAAGGATGGGTCACTCCGCTTATGTGTTGACTACCGTGTGCTGAATAAGGTCACTATTAAGAACAAGTACCCATTGCCACGCATCGATGATTTGTTTGATCAACTCAGAGGGGCGCAGTTGTTCTCTAAGATTGACTTGAGGACTGGGTACCATCAGCTGAGGATTAGGGATGAGGATATTCCTAAGACTGCCTTTAGGACTCGTTATGGCCTCTATAAGTTTTTAGTCATGCCTTTTGGGCTGACTAACGCTCCGGCAGCTTTTATGGATTTGATGAACCGAGTGTTTCGACCTTACTTGGATCAGTTTGTTGTGGTATTTGTTGATGACATTCTGATATATTCTAAGACTAAGGAGGAACATGAGAGACACTTGAGCATTACACTTCAGACTTTGCGTGAGCATTAGCTCTATGCTAAGTTTGAGAAGTGTGACTTTTGGCAAGAGCAGATTCAGTTTTTGGGGTACGTGATCTCTAAGGATGGAGTTTCAGTAGATTCTGCCAAGGTGGAGGCTGTGATGAGTTGGAAACGGCCTACTACTGTCACTGAGATTCGTAGCTTCTTAGGACTGGCAGGATACTACAGGCGTTTCATTGAAGGTTTCTCCAAGATTGCTGCACCATTGACCCGTTTGACTCGGAAGGATGTGAAGTTTGTTTGGGATCACCGCTGTGAGCAGGCATTTGAGGAGTTGAAAACGAGATTGACTTCGGCACCAGTTCTTACCATTCCTGTTAGTGGTGAGAGATTTGTGATTTACACAGATGCATCACATCAGGGTCTTGGCTGTGTTTTGATGCAAGATGACAAGGTGGTAGCGTATGCCTCTAGGCAGCTTAAGCCACATGAGCAGAATTACCCTACACATGATCTGGAATTGGCAGCAGTGGTTCTTGCATTGAAGGTGTGGAGGCATTACTTGTATGGCGAAGAATTTGAGTTATTCTCTGATCATAAGAGCCTCAAATACCTCTACACCCAGAAAGAGTTGAATATGAGGCAACGGAGGTGGATGGAGAAGATGAAGGATTTTGATATGACCCTTCAGTATCATCCTGGAAAGGCTAATGTGGTAGCGGATGCCTTGAGTCGAAAACCGAGAGGATTAGTTGCCTTTATGATGATTCAGGAGTGGATGATGTTAGAGGCATTGGCAGAGTTTTCTATAATACCGAGTTCTCAGAGTACAGGGGCTCTTCTTTGTAGTTTGACTGTACAACCTACTTTGATCAGCCGGATCATTCATTCTCAGACTCAGGATGACAGGTTACAGACCAAAGCAGTTGAGGCTATTAATGATGAAGGTAATGTTGACTGGACGTATGGAGCTGATGGTGGTATGAGATTTCGAGGTAGGCTATGTGTTCCAGACTTAGCAGACCTCAAGAGAGAGATTTTAGAGGAGGCACATCACTCTAGGTACACAGTGCACCCAGGTGGCACTAAGATGTATCATGATCTTAAGAGGCAGTTCTGGTGGGAAGGCATGAAACGTGATGTGGCAGAGTTTGTATCTAGATGTCTCACTTGTCAGCGAGTGAAAGCTGAGCACCAGAGACCAGCAGGACTATTACAGCCTTTGCCTGTGCCTGAGTGGAAATGGGAGCATGTGATGATGGATTTTGTAGTAGGGTTACCGAGGTCGATACATAACCATGATACAGTATGGGTGATAGTGGACCGATTGACTAAATCAGCTCATTTTCTACCCATTCGAGCTACTGATACTGTAAAGGAATTGTGTAAGATCTACATTAGAGACATAGTTAAGCTTCATGGAGTGCCGGTGTCTATTGTCTCAGATCGTGATCCTCGTTTTTCATCTCGATTTTGGAGTAGTTTCCAAGCAGCTTTTGGTACTCCTTTAAGTTTGAGTACTGCTTTTCATCCTCAGACCGATGGCCAGTCCGAGAGGGTCATTCAGGTGTTGGAGGATATGCTTCGTGCTTGTGTGCTAGATTTTCGGGGCAGTTGGGAGGATCACATTCCATTGGTTGAGTTCGCTTATAATAATAGCTATCAGGCTAGTATCGGCATGGCACCATATGAGGCACTTTATGGTAGACCTTGTCGTTCACCTGTATGTTGGGCTGAGGTTGGTGATGGTAGTCTTTTGGGGCCAGAGTTGGTGCAAGAGACTACGGAGAAGGTTGCCATCATTCGAGATCGACTTCGCACAGCTCAGAGTCGACAGAAGAATTATGCAGATCGACACCGTCGTGCTTTGGAGTTTAGTGTGGGTGACTTGGTGTTCTTGAAAGTATCACCAATGAAGGGGGTTACGAGATTTGGCAAGAAGAAAGGGAAGTTAGCTCCTCGATTCATTGGACCTTTTGAGATCACAGAAAGGATTGGGGAGGTAGCTTATAGATTAGCTTTACCACCCAGACTATCTACTGTTCATGATGTTTTCCATGTCTCCATGTTAAGGAGGTGCTTGAGGGATGAAACTCAGGCCATTGACTGCACAGAGGTCCAGATTCGTCCTAATGCAACCTATGTTGAGATGCCTGTTCGCATTGTTGACAGTATGGTGAAACAGTTGAGGCGGGCAGAGATACCTTTAGTGAAGGTGCAGTGGAATCATCAGGACGAGAGAGAGGCTACTTGGGAGATAGAGTCAGAAATGAAGGAAAAGTACCCACAACTCTTCGAATAAGGTATGCAAATTTCGAGGACGAAATTTCTTTTTAGGTGGGTAGAATGTAAAACCCTAAAATTTCGTACATTATTTTTTTTATTATTTAGTATTTAGTATTTTAACGTGATAGTTGAGATAATAGAGTTTTTTTTTAAAATTTAAAACTTTAAATAAGAGTCCTAGGTTATCTCGAATACAGTTATATTTATCCTTTATATTTTACATCGTATCAGTACGAGGATATTATTTTTCATAAAAAAAAAAAAGAAGAAAGAAATTACCGAGAAAGGAAGAGAGGAAGCGGGTTACTGATTTTTCGTTGGCAATCTGCAGTAGCCGGAAAAAGAGACGGTGACCAAAGGATCGGCTAGAGAGAAAGGTTTAACGATATTTAACAGGCAAGTTAATCTTGCTTTATATACTTGTATATATACGAAACTCTGCCTAATTACGATTAATCAAGAATTAATATAACATGTTTTTATGAATTGGGGTATATCGATCTGATGTAAATTAGGCATAGAATGGCATGAAACTTTATCACATGTTCTAATAGCACTGAATATAAGTTTAAATGGAGGACATTTACTTGATGCGCATGTGTGTGTGTTTGTGTGTATAGATATTGAATAAATGTAATTCACATGTTTTTATACTTGCTATATGCATGGTAAGCTTGATTAATAGACTGATTTGATATTATATGTGTGTATATATATGGAAACTGATTTGGTGTTATTATATATCAATATACTTATACGAATTGTTTGATTTACGGAGAGTTAGAAATCAAAGTTCAGCGTGGAATATTTTAATAAGTGAAATAATTTATTGTTGTAAGTCTTGCATTCAATTTGATGTTTCAAACTTAAGCTTTATTGACTACAGAAAGCTTAAAAGTAGACTTTGGGGTCAATAGAAGGTAGAACCGTTAGATATTGGTTGGAAAAGAAAAAAACAGATAGAAAAGCAAATGCATTATGGTGGTGAAGACCCACTTTGGGTTCTTCTCTACGAAGCACATTCTTGGCAATGGAAAGTGAGGGAGAGTGTGTTGCCGTGAGACATCGGTTTGACTATTGAAAGTTATCACTGGAATCTACTCGCCGAGCCTAGTCCGTTGGGGGCAATACCCGGGTTCAACCGAAATGAATAATATATTTAATTATTTTAAATTTTGAAAACAAATATAGAAGAGTATTTTTTTTAGTATTCAAAAAAAAAAAAAATTATTGAAATTCCAGAATATTAGTTTTAAGTATAATGGACTTAGTTTTGCTGAAATCCAGATTTTTAAATGACATTTTGGTAGTTTTACGAAATTAAAACCCGAAAAAGTATTATTTTCAGCACTAAGATGGAGAGTACGGAAATATTATTAAGACTTAGCTTCTGAAATTTTGTAGGGAGTCATATCTAATATTAGGCTATGTCCAGAATTTTGTACTCTCACTAGTTGGGTCTATAGGGTTCTGTTTTTAAATTAAAAGCGTGTTTCATATCTAATATTAGGCTATGTCCAGAATTTTGTACTCTCACTAGTTGGGTCTATAGGGTTCTGTTTTTAAATTAAAAGCGTATTTGGGTGTATTACTTATTGATTTTAAATTATTAATTAATAATGTATTTCATAATTCACCATAAATAATAATGATGAGTTTGGATTAGTCGGAGGGCAGTCAGGGACTGACTCTATGATGACTTTTGAGTATGGTCAGGGACCTACCTATTTGGGAGTGCACTACCCTTTTGTTATGGCCATGGGTCTAATGAGCCCTTATTGTGTGGACGTGATCAGGGATCATCTGGGGAGTAGACGTACAATCCAGCCACACGTGTGTTTTTGGTAGTCAGGGACTATACGATTCACACCATTTTATTGGACGGGAGCCCGGGGCTCATGTGAGATATGCCGATTTATAAAAAAAATAAAAGATGGTTATTTATTAAGTTTATAACTAACTGGGTTATACACATTTGAATAATGAACTTATTTGAGTTGCTTATATATACAGGAATATAAGGTAAGGTTAATTTGCTGAACGATGATTGTGTTTAGCATTTATTGCTGAGCTTGTGAGCTCACCCCATTATCACATTTCAGGTACACGTTGAGTAGGAACGTGATGGGATTACATGATGGGAACGGATTTTAGCTCGTTGCGCATTGATTTATTTTAGCTCGGTTTTTCCTTTATTCTGATTATTGTAATAAAGTTAATGTTTTATGAAACTTTATTGAGTTGATTCAGTGGTCATAGATGTTTTGTTTTACTAGAGGGAATTGCGCCTCTATTTATGGATTTGTATAAAATTTGTCAGACTCTCATGTTTGTTAAGTTGAATGACGGGATTCATTGTAGTTCTATTATGGAGGATGTATGTTGAGAATTGATGGAAGTTATACCTTAGATTTTTTTTATGCAGGACAAGTAGTTCTTGTATTAAAATTTGGGGTGTGACAGAAAGTGTCAACATTGCTAGAAACCTTCCATTTTTTCAAGTATTCAACCACTAGATCATTTGAACTAGCATTATCAACCGTGAGTGCGCACAATTTATCTATCCCCCAATCAATCAAACAAGTCTTAACTGCACAACCAATGTCCTTACCTTTGTGGCTAGAAATTATACCAAAGTTCAAATTTTTTTTGTGTAAGTTCCAATTCTTATCAATGAAATGAGCCGTGAGACACATATAACAAAGGTTTTGTATTGATGTCCATGAATCGGTGGTGATACAAATTCTTTGATTTAATTGACTCAACAAGCTTTTTAACTTCATCTTTTCAACCCCATATAATGCCAAACAATCCCTAACCATAGTTGCACGTGACAACAATTTAAATTTCGGTTGCAACACACTAAGAAAATACCGAAAACCTTCACGCTCAACAAACTTGAAAGGCAACTCATCAATGATTATCATTTTAGTAAGTGCATTTCTACACAACTCTTGATCAAATTTCCAAGAAACCATAGTACTGTCTCCATCATTAACAAACTGAAATGATATGAGTTTTTGTTTCTTGTCAACATTATATGGATATTTGGAACATTTATTTATATGATTCTTCAGTGTAGTTGTCCCATGTGCACTCACCCATGCATAAGATGTACCATAATAATTGCATTTCACTTCACATTTTGACTTAGTACTATTCCCTTGTATAACTTTTGTGAAATGATCCCAAACATCAGATACATAACATTTTTTCTTAGGACATACCTCCAATTGAGTGTTTGTATCATTATCATTGTTGGGGACTTCAGAGCCATTAATACCAAAATTTGTATCTTCTGGACTTGTCATCTACAAAGAAAAGGGAAAAAAAAAAAAATTAGGTTTGCAATTTAAGAAAATAGAGAAAAAACAGAACTGAAATTTTAACGTTTAGCAAGTTGTGACTGCAAACATTACACCAAGAATTCCCAATTTGATATGAAATTATTTGAATTTTTTTTAAAGAAAATAAAGTAACAAACTTCAAAAATCAAAATCGCACATTTAAATCAAAATAAAGAGAGAGCGAAAACTTTGTGAATTCACTGGATACGGTGCAGATCTAGACGATAAAAGTGTCGTTGTTGCGGCCTACGTTGAACAAATGATGAAGGAGACGGCAGCAGCAGATCAGATTGTACGTTTGTAAAAGTCCTTTAAGGATTCTCCAGGCTTCAAGAAACAATACATGAAAAATTAAAAAGACAATCAATTCAGAGACTGATAAGAAGATTTTTTTCTAATCCAGATTCCAGATCATATCTAAAGAATAAAAGGAGTACCTAAGGCGTAAACGACTAAGCGTTCTCTGAGAATCTAGATCAGCCAAGAGTTGCTCTGATCTACTCTATCTTGGCCCGTTTTGATTCGGTGAGACGGCAACGGCAGTAGAAGTACAGAATGAAGAAGGAGCTCATTGAGGCGGTCGTTCTCTCTTCTTTAGCTAGGTTTTGATTTTTTATATCAGTATGTAATATGTATAATACTTACCAAAAAAAAATTAATAAAAAAGGTCAGATATGTGGCACACGGATTGCCAGATAGAGTTGCTATATATATATATATATATATTTCACGGATTACCCACGGATTGCCACGGATCGGATCGGATTTTTGACAGCCTAATCCGTGATCCGATCCGTGAACTACGGATTCAATTTTTTAAAATTCGCCACCGATCCGTGGGTCTGGTAATCTGATCCGATCCGTACGGATCGGACCGGGTTCGCGGATTGGCGGATTTTTTGCCCACCTCTACCGGTTCAAGCCAAGATGTCAACCGGCTTATCCTCATATCAACCGGTTTGGTTGCAGATCTGCAGATTTCAAAATGTAACAGCTCTTTTCTCCTGGAACCTTGTGCATTCAACTCCCAATAGCTATATTGAGCTTGGAAACTCTATAAATAAAGTGAGGAATGTCTTAATAAGTAAAAGATATCATTTGAAAGCCTTCACATTGCATTAAAGAGAGCTTTTGTTCTCAAATCGTCTCTTCATCTCTCTCATTCACTTTTATTCTATCTTGAGAAATTTAATTAAGCACTCAAAGGGCTTTTGCTCTTACTTTAATCTTCATAGAGTTTTTGCTCTATTATACACTTGAGAGATTATAAGAGCTTACATTCTTCACTTATATCATCTCCTCTCATTCATTTCATTCATAGAGTTTGAGCTTCATTTATATTCATCAATACTCTAGTTGTGAGCTGAAAATTGTACTACTATCTTTGAGAGATCTATTATACTTCATTGTTCTTGCTAGTATCTATTGTAAGGGTTGGTGTGACCCAAAGGAAGATTAAGAGAAGGTTGTTCTCTTAGCAAGGAAAAGAAGCAAGGTCTTGCTTCATGTAAAGGTTTGCTCTCCACCCGTAAGGAGAAGCCATAGTGGATTGGGAAGTCTCAAGAGGAGTCTTGAGCGGAGGAGTAAGAGTTTCCGAACCTCGCTAAAATCACCAAGTCAATGTTTGCAATTTCTCTTCCCTTATCTCTCTTATAATTGTGCTATTTAATTGCTTATTTCATATCTTTATAATTACACAATTGTGTTAAGCACTTTGTTTGAAATTGTTTTTCTATATTGCAAAAATTATCCATTGTTTATTATTGACTCTATTCACCCCCCCCCCCCCTCTAGAGTCAATACTTGGGCAACAATTAGTATCAGAGCCTAAACTCTATTAAAGGACTTAACCATCTTAGAGTACAATCATGGCCAATAATGGTAGTATCACACTCTTAGTAGGACAACCCAATGATAAACCTCCTTGTTATGATGGAAATGATTATATTTATTGGAAAATTAGGATGAGGGTCTTTCTAAAAAGTATTGATATTGATTTATGGAAAGTTGTAGAAAATTGTGATCATATCCCAATCAAAGTTATTGAAGGGAATAAAATTCCTAAATCGAAATAGGAATGGGATGAAAATGATCATAGATTAATTAAATATAATGTTTTAGCCATATGTTATCTTTATTGTGCATTAAACAAAAATGAGTTCAATAAAATTATCTTTTGTAAAACGGCTAAAGAAATTTGGGACTTGCTTGAATTAGCCCATGTTGGATCAAGTTATGATAAGGATTCAAATATAAATGAACACTATAGCATAAATGAGATGCATTCTAGTTTTACTAATATTACTAATCATTTGAATGTTATTGGTAGAACTAACTCATCCACCTATAGTGAAGAAAGTGACGAAATGCAAAAGAAGAGTATAGCTCTCCAAGCTTCTAGCAAAGAAGCAAGTAACATCAAAGGGGGTGATCAATCTTTGTCTCATGGCCGACGAAGATGAGGTAAATTCTAACCATGATGATTTTGATGTAAATATTTCCTATAATGAGTTAGTGGATGAGCACTATAAATTACTTGATGCATTTAAAGAGTTACAAGGTGTGCTAGAAAATATGCTTGTAAAATGTGCTTTCTTTAAAAAGGAAAACCATAATCTCATTCAAAGACATGAAAAAGCTCAAATAGAAAATGACTCTTTGAAAAAGGAAAATCATTATCTTATGCAAAAATTAGAAAAGATTCAAATTGAAAATGAGTCATTGAAAAATGAAATGAAATGTGTATTCTCTAAACAGTCTTCATCAATTGATCTTATTTCTGAAAATGAGTCTTTAAAGAAAATCATTGATGATCAAAATGATATTTTAGTAAAGTTTACAAAAGAAAAGAAGAATTTGAGTACTATGCTGAGTAATTAAAGAAGTGTCTTCTTAAAAAATAAGATAGGATATGATCCTCATATTAAAGATGCATGCTTGTTGAAAAGAAGAAAGCCTTTGTATGATCATTTTGTCAAGAGTGGTACCCAATCCTCTAAATGCAATTATTGTAAAAGATTAGGACATAAGATTCATGATTGTCCATTTAGAAAGAAGTTGAGGTCAAAGAAGATTTGGGTTCCAAAAGGAACTTATGTTCCATTGCCTAACTCATATGGACCCAAGAAAATTTGGGTACCAAAAGGAAAATTTGTAACATTTCCTTGTAGGGTTACTTGATGGCATCTTCTTCGTTGAAGGATAATGAAAGAAGCATTATACCTTGGAAAAACTCCAAGGGCAAGGTAATCAGTAAATGCTAAAGGATATTTTCATGCTCAAAATTGCTTAACTAAATACTTCCATGATATGTTGAAATCATCTTTGAGCATCAAAAATAAAAATGTATTATCTTGCCAATGATCATTATATATGAAGAATCCTTAAAATAAGAATTATACGAGACCATTGAAGATGATATACATTGTAGATTTTTTATCTTCTTGGTACAATTACTCATTGTTTATGCAATTTGTTTCAATACATGCCTTCATTGATTGTATAATAATTCTTCATGTATTACATTACTTGAAATTGCATTTGAAGATTTTCACTTGAATTAGAAAAAAATCGTTCTAAAAAGGTGTAAATTTTAAAAGGAATTTAGCTTTCCAATAAGCTAACATTCTTTGAAAAATAAATTTGACTTAGAAAGATATACATCTTCCTTCAAATTGTTTAATCCTTTAAGGATTTCAAAAATGGGACACTTTGTTTAATGTTGCCTACTTAGGAAAAATTATGTTCCTCTTTATTAATTCTTGAACTTTATTACGGACAATGCTCATGGAATTACATTATGATCCATATATGAAAGGTTGTTACTTCACTCATTTTTTATCTCATATGGATTCATTGAATTGAATGTAATCATAAGCATGTCTATTTTTTGAATTAACATTTGCATTAGCATGCTAAAGACATTTAAATTGACAATTTAGTTTGAAGCATGTTGATTAAAGGTAGTGTCACATTTGTGCTTAATATTGAATTGTGTTCCAAAAAAAAAAAAAAAACCTTAATAATGTGTTCTAACTCATGAGGACCCTAAAAGAATTGGGTACCAAGAATACCACTTATGTATGTTTTATAGGTTTAAAATCCTTTTCACTCAAGGACAAGTGGATTTTCAAGTTGGTGCCTAGAGCACAAAAGAAATGTCATGCCAAGAATTCTTCTCACTCACAAAATGGAAAGGATGCATCACATTGAGAAACAACTTCTAAGCTAATGAAGTTAGTACCATGGCTAAATAATTCATTTCTCATTAATATGCTTTTATATGAAGAATTTAATCATGAAATTCTAAGCATGACGCTCTTGATATGCTACTTGTTCCTAATAGATGTAAAAATGTCTATGTTTTTTATATTTTGCATAAAAGTAGTTTGTTTTGGCATATGAGTTATGAACATGCTAACATGAAATGATTCTCTATCTCTTAAATGATCCTTAGATTAACTATGCCCAATCTTTGTGAAAGATTTATTGGAAGATGTGCCACCATCAATGCTATTTTATATGAACCTTATCAAATGTATTAAAGTAACAATGTATAAAAAGTCATCTATATGCTTTTGTGATCTTAAATGTTTTATCTATACTTAATTGTGTTACTTCCATGCATATAGAAAATGAGGTTGTTCATCTTGAAAAGGTTTAGATGGACTTAAGGTAATGAAAAATCAAATAAGTCCTCACTTGAAAACCTAAAGGAACAAATCTCATTGGAAAAGCCATCTCATGAAAATGAAGAATGAGAATTTATGATATCTTCCTAAGAATTGAAGAATTGTTCACTACCATCCAATTGATCATTCATTGGTGAACACTCTATTGTGCAAATTTAAGGAATTAATTCTTTCTTAAAAGTTGATATACTTTTAACCATATTCCTTTACCGTGTAATCTCATCATGATAAGTATTTTGAGGTATCATTTGTAACTAAGCTAGACTACTCCCAAAGGTTGCACCAAAAAGAAGAAATTGAATACATGTCTTTGTGCAAATATGACTTCAATTGAAGCAATAAAAATGTTACATGTTTTTGCATGAAATGTATAAAATTTTGAACTATATGTTTAAAATTATCTTTCGCCTTATGTGATTAAAATAAGCTCCTAGAGCTCTCTTTGAAAGGCTTAGTGATTTTCTCAAGATTAATGATTTTTGACTAAATTAAAATATATGTGTTTTCAAAACCATTCATGAAAATATGTTCATTGATCGTATATACTATCATTGAATCAATATTTATGATTTGTGCAAAGAAGCTTACCTCTAGCATGCAAAATAAATTGAAATTAGCATGATGAGTAAACATGATTTCTTCTAGAGTTTAAACTTCTCAAGTGTCATGAACTTAAATTTTATATATCTATTTGACTCTTTAGTCTTGGGAATATGACATTCAAAGGAAACTTTATTCTAGCTTAGATGACTAATGTAATATCTCAAGTGCTATTCTATTTTGATATATCCATTTTTAGCACTTCAGAACTTCATGTGATATTTTTACATCACTTCTTAAAAGATGCATCTAGAAGAGATAGTTAGCTCATCCACATGGAAATTCATGTAACCAATCTCTCACCACATCTCTTAAAGAAGTTTTTTTGGTATCAAGGCCTCATTTTTGATGATTTTAGCCATACTTGCTCCTATGTGTTATAATTACATCTCTTTATTGGCTTATATACTTTTGAGAAACGCATAATCTTCAAATAATACATCTTATCATTTCCATTAATGAATTAAGGGTTTTTAAGTATGAATTGTTTCATGATATATCTTAAGCATACTTTACCTATCATTGCTTCATTGTTCAATTAGTTACATAATCATTGAATAATATATGATGTAAATGGAAGCATATTGATAGGGGGAGGTTATTAGTAATCTCTTGTGAAGGAATATCGCATGATTTGCTTAGCTTAATTGACTTATCTTGTATATTGTCAAAACATGACTTAAAATGACTTTTTAGTCATTATATTCCATTCTTATAAGTTTTCATAACTTTGAAAAATTTTCCCTCTTTATTGAATACATCAAATAGGAAAAATATATTAGGATTGAAGCACACTTAACTTCTTAGATTTGCCTCTACAAAGGTTTTTGCCTTTTGGCTTACTCTAATCCTTGCTTCAATTTTTTTTGTTACGAACTATTATGTATACTTTTGCTTAATTGAGTATATATTTCATCTTAGGTTTATGTTTTATGTATACTTTTGTATATGCCATGAACCTTAATGATGTATTGAACTCATGATTTCATTGCTTCACTATACTAAATGCTAAATGCTTAATGAAGTTGTTTAGGCCTCCCACCTTTTTTTAGATGCCAAAGGGGGAGAGATATGTGATGTGTTAAATGATCTTAAATGCTTGTTTATGTCAAAAATGATTTATGATATATCAAACATGTTGTTTTATAACATTATGTTCAATGAATTTACTTTGATAGGGGGAGCATTTTTCAAATGCTACTCCATTTGCTTATGAACACATCAATGTTTTGCCATCATCAAAAAGGGGGAGATTGTTGACCTTAAGGATTTCATTCAAGGACAATCTAGTTGTTTTGATGATAACAAACCATTAATGGTGTTTAAGGACTAATGTTTACATTGAGTGTTATATAGATTATTCACATTCAACAATTTAAGTTACGGGTTGGACCTATTTTGATGGCTACGGGATTTTGTCTTTTGGGCCTATTTTTGTAACTAATGGGCTTTAATAGGATTTGTTACTTAAAAGCCCAGTGAACCATTTGTTTAGGGTTAGTTTTTATTATTATATTATTAAGCTTTATTTTTTGATATATCGATATTCTCTTTGGAAAACGCGAAAGAGGAGAAACAGAAGAACAAGCTAGGGTTTGGAAGAAAAAGCTCAGAGATGATCAATCCAATGATGGAGATTGTTCTGTCTTCAACTCCATAACAACCTCCAACAACCATGAGTGGATGATTCTTCTACTTAGGGTTGGATAAACCCTAAGCATGTAACCTAACTTCTATCTTTTTTACTATTTTGGGGATGTAAATTGTGTAATTTTTGTATAGACTTTGAATGTTATTGAATAAATTCTTCCAATTGGTTATCAATGTTAAATTCATGTTGTCTTATGTGCTTTTGCTTATTAATCAACCTTTACACTTGATTTCTCTGTGAATTGAATCTTGTGATGTCTATGCATGGTGATAATTAGTTGTAGTTGTGCTTCAATTTGATGAAAATTGCTTTTACTTGATGGATGGTACTACACAATTAGGTTAATTCATTGTCTAATTAATTGTTTAAGTTCATGTTTAATTAGTTTAATTTAAGTTTAATTGCAATTTAATTATTAGGTAAGTAGACCATCCATACTTGTGTTTGAATTCCTTGCTCTTTGTCACAATTGCATTACCTTCTTGATTTATGTATGTTAACATTGTAACTTGAATTGATGAGTCATGCTTTGGATTGATGAATTATACTACACCTAGTTTAATTATCATTAAGTAGGTAATTCAAGCTTGAAATTGATGATTCATATTTTTCTTTGCAAATGTTAGCTACATTAGCATTACATTTAATTATTTCCCTAATTAGTGAAAGTTAGTGAGTTAGGGAATGTGCTTAGTGGTAAATCTTACACCCTAAGTCTCTTTCCAATCTTATAAACTCCATTATTTTATTGTAGTCACTTAAGTTAAATTAGTTCTAATCACAAAACAAAACCCTTTTCTGCCATCACATAAGCACTAAAGTAGAATTCAATTCTATAACCTATAATTGTTTAGATCTCTTGGGATGATCCCTATAAACTTCATACTTCATAGTATAAGTGTTTAGTGGTTTAAAAATTATAAAATGTGATGCCCACTTGACATTATTTCTAAACCTAAAGTGTTGTACATTATTTTGTGCACACGCTCGGTCGCATCATAATTTTGGCGCCGTTACCGGGGATTTAACGGTTTTAAAGAATTGAATTAAACATTAGTTCTTTGTTGATTGTTTACTTTAAAGTCATTTTAATTTTTATTTTCTCATTTGATATTTGTCAATTTGGTAATTGAAGTAAAGTGGAGTAAACGCTGGACTTTGAAGCAATTAAAAAAAAAATTGAAGTTGCTTAAGGACCATTTGTAAGTTTCTCTTTGATTTTTGTGCTTTAATTATTTACCATCTTGCATGCTTTGGACAGCCCAATTGGAGGCTTAATTTGAATTGTTTTATTTTTAAGTCCAAGCATACCTTCTTGTAGAAGGCATAGGCCCGTATGGAGGTATTTATTTGTTTTAAGTGCATTGATATTATTAAGGAGTTTGGGAACATCGTATGTGGAGGTTGAAAAATTGAAGTGTTGGTGTGTAAACTTATTCTAATGCATGCATGGTCGTAGATCACTTAATCGTCCTCTTGTTCCTGTAAATCAAAATCTCGAAGTTTCCCTTCGGCATTTAAGAGGTAGTACTAAGGATAGTCATCCTACTTTTCCAAATGTTTATTTTTCATCACCTTTAATGGAAAACCCAATAGATCCTATTGTACATTCCATTGAAGATCTTGGTTATATGGATCATAAAGGTGTGCACCACCCACAACAAGTTCATATTATGGATCCTCAAGGTGTGCATCCACCCTTGGGAATGCCACGACCAATTAATCCTGTGGTGTAATAACCTAATCTAGCGATGCCAATGCCAAATGTTGTTCCCCCAATTGGTGAGCAACAACAACATGTTCAAATGGCATACCCTCAACAAAGTCAAATGACATACCATCATCAAGGTCAAATGCCATATCCTCTTCTCAATCCTCCAATGGTCCTTAGGGATCGTTATACTCCAAATCAATATAATGCACCCACTTGCATTCAATTGCCAAATTTTCGTGCTCATCATTATGAGATTAAGGTTTCTACCATTAACATGTGCCCCCTTTTCTTAGGTTAAGTAATGAAGAGCCTTATAAACATTTAGATGAGTTCTTGGAAGTTTGTTCCACCATGAAAATTACAGATGTTCTAGAAGAAGTCCTAAAAATGAAGCTTTTCCCTTTCACTCTTCGGGATAAAGCTAAATATTGGTTTAACAACTTGTGGTCAAATACAATCACCTCTTGGGCACAATTGCAACAAAAGTTCCTAAAAAAGTATTATCCCGCAAGTCGAACCGATTCAATGAGAACTTTCATTCGTGAATTTGCACAAGAAGAAAGAGAACCCCTTCATGAAGCATGGGAATGTTTAAATGACTTGCTATGGAAGTGTCCACATCATGACATTCCTAAGTGGTAATTAGTTCAATGTTTCTTTTCAAGTTTATCCGATACTAATAAGGGCATTGTTGATGCTTCATGTGTTGGAAGTTATATAGAAAGAAATGAAGATGAAATTTGGCATCTCTTTGAAAAAATGAGTGAAAACTCAATGCATAAGTCTTCATCTTCTAGGGGGGCTCGCCTAGGAAATATGGGACAAAAAAAAGCTCTATGTCAAATAAACACTTCCATGGAAATTGCCGCCGAGGTTAAAAATCTTACTCAAAGGTTTGATACATTCCTTTTAAATCAAGGACCTGCAATTCAATCTCATCCTCATTATTCCAGTAAAATGTGCATGACTTATTCTAGTTACACTCACCATACTTCAAATTTCCCTCTTAGACAAATCATACCAAGTGAGTCTCAAGAACAAGCAAATGCAGCTTTCATTCATCAAGGGAACAACCCTTATTCCAATACTTACAATTCGGAGTGGAAAAATCATCCAAACTTTGCATAGAGAAATCAAGGAGACGGTGCAAACCCTCCTCAAACTCAAGGTTACCAAGCAAAGTATGGTCCCCCACATCTCCAAAATCAAAATCAGAATTCTCAAGGTTACCGTCCTTCATTCTATCCTCAGAATGTGAATCAATACTCTCATCCTCAAGTATAAGATTCTTAATCCTATTCTCATCCACAAGCATCAAATTCTTAATCTTACTCTAATCCAAATCAAGCGCCTCCCAAGAGTCCTGCTTTTGAGGACAAGGCCTTGGAAGCTTTAGGTGATCTCTGAAAGGATAATCAATTGTTTTATTCTCACTCTCAATTAATTGCAAAGCTTGAAGCTCAAATTGGGCAAATAACTAATTCTTTAAATGTGAAAGAGAAAAGTAAGTTGCCTAGTCAAATTGAGACCAATCCTAAGGAGCAATTTATGGCGTAAGAAAGTCCTTCATCGGGATTTTCTGGAAATGAGCAAGTTCAAGCAATTACCACTTTGAGGAGTTATAGGAAAGCGGATAATAAGGTAGAGAGACCTAAGGAGGATAGTGAATTGGCACAACCAAGTAGTTGCATCCATCCCATTATAAATCCTATTCTTACTCCCTTAGATGCTAGTGGTTCCAAAAGGGACATTCCATCATCTTCATCATCATCTCCCCAATTAGAGAAGCCTTATGAGCCAAAAGCTCCATTTCCTCAAGCTTTGAGAGAGACTTCATCATTTGGCAGACAAGAAGGAAAAATTCATGATATGATGGAAGTGTTTAAACAAGTGAAAATCAATCTTCCTCTTCTAGATGCAATTAGGCAAATTCCACCATATGCAGAGTTCTTGAAGGACTTGTGCACACAAAAAAGGAAGAGCAAGGGAAGGGACCTTAAGAAAGCGTTTTTAATGGAACAAGTGAGTTCCATCATTCTATCTAACACTCCTCTTAAGTTCAAGGATCCGGGTGCTCTGACTATTTCTTGTGTTATTGGAAACCAAGAGGTTCGTAGAGCTCTCCTTGATTTAGGTGCAAGTATTAATCTCATTCCATACTCTGTTTACTTGCAATTAGGATTAGGGGACTTGAAGCCAACATCGGTAGTCATCCAACTAGCCGATAGATCAATAAAAAACCGAGGGGAATTGTTGAGGACATCTTAATTAAGGTTGATAAATTTTATTTCCTTATTGGTTTTGTGGTACTTGATACTGATCCAGTCCCTAATCTTACCAATCACATTCCAGTCATCCTAGGAAGACCATTTCTTGCCACTGCCAATGCCACCATTAATTGTAGATCTGGCATTATGGACATCTCTTTTGGCAACATGATGGTTAAGCTTAATGTTTTCAATGCGAGTCAACATCCCACAGATGAAGATGAGTGTTTCCTAATGGATATTTTGGATGAAACCATAGAGAAAACTCTTCCCTCTATTCTGTCTACGGACCCTCTTGAGGCGTGCCTTTACAAAATGTTTGAAAGTTATGGTTTTGACACAGAAGGATCCATAAGTGAGGTGAATGCTTTAATGGACTCTGTTGCCACTTTGGATTTCCCACCTTGGAAAAGCAAGAAAGAACCTCTTCCTTCACTATCTAGTACTCCACCAGTTCCTTCTCTCATCTCTCCTCCTATTCTTGAGCTTAAGTTTCTTCCATCCAATCTCAAATACGCCTTCTTAAGCCCAAAAGAGACTCTTTCGGTCATCATTGCTTCAAATCTTGAAAATGACCAAGAGAATGATCTTTTGAAAGTGCTTAAAACTAACAAAGAAGCCATTGGATGGAGTGTGGCTGACCTAAAAAACATTGACCCTTCTATTTGTATGCATCGCATACACATGGAAGATGATGAAAAGTTATTTAAGGATGCTTGTAATACCCCTTAATTTTAAAAGGATAGTCTCAGCATTTTAATTATTGTCTTATTGCATTTTTATTGGATTATTTGCTTAATTATTTTTATTTCATTTTCTTTGCCTATTTGTTTAATTGTTGTTTTTATTTAATTGCGTTATTGCTTAATTGTTTTAAATTGTTTTTCTTTAATTAAATTATTTGTTTTTGTTTGTTTAATGAGTTAATTGGTTTATTTGATTAGTTAGTTTTATTAATTATTAAGAGAGTATTAGGGTTAGGTTTTCATGGACTTGTGGGTTAGCCGACTTAGTTATAGGATTATTTTTATAATGGTTTTCCATCTCTTAATATAATTCAACTTAGGTTTAAGTGTAGCCAAGGGAAAGGAAATCATATTCACGTATAGAGAAGTCTGGGAGAAAACAGAAAGATTGCCGAAAACCTTAGGAAGACGACGCTGAGATTTTGAACCGAAATCACAGGCAAGTTTTATAACTATCTCTCCCCCTTTGACCTGTGTTCTTTACATGCCTAACACAATTCCGGGAGTGAATAAATATTAAATTAAATTTAGTTTGCATGTTATATTCAATTAAAAACAATATGTGTTTTCATGATGTGGTATGCTGCTTGATTTTAAACTGTTCTTGCATAATTCTTGTTTTAATTGATGTTGATTAATGGTTAATGAATTTAGTTAGTTTTGGAACACACTGAGGCTTAGAATTAACCAGTAGAAACCTTGGAATGGAGGAACAAAGTAACTAGACACCGCCGGAGTTGAAACAGATGATGGAATAGAGGAAGAGCCGGCTCCCTTTTGAAGGGAGCAGGCTCCCCCAAGAAAAAAGGCGGCTCCCCAAGGTGGGGGGCCGAATCTACTACATTGGGAGGCAGCTCCCTAACCTAGGGAGCTGGCTCCATGAGTCTAGAAGGCGGCTCCCTTGGTTAGGGAGCCGGCTCCTTGCTGAATTTTGGTTTTTTTTTTCAATTTTCAGCGAGTTTTCTCTACGGTTGATGGATTTTTGAGGTTCCAGATGTATTTGGGAGCTGTAATGGATGACTTAAATGTTGTCTAGAGTCAAATTAAAACTCCAAAAGACAGGATAATGCAAAATGAAACACTTAGGGTTAATAGTTTAATCAGTATGAAATTATTAAATAATTTGCATCTATGAGGATTTGGATATTTTAATTTCTTATATATATGCTACAAATTTTTCTGTGAATGATTATCCAATTCTAATCATGTATCAGTGGTATAGAATAAGCATGTTAAAATCTATATTTTTCTTATGCTTGTTAAGGATTAATTGATGATTAAATTTTTAACATTTAGTGCATCAATTGTTGGACTGGTATTATAAGCATGATAGTTCGCCTATGTTTGTTATGCTTGCCATGGAATTAATTGATGTGTACTAAATATTTATGTTCTGTCAATTATATGGATTCTAGGGATAAATTGATATTTACATATATTGTTTATATTGTCAAGTATTGGATTCTGTGTAGTAGTATCAAATAAGCATGTTAGTTCATATATTTCTATTATGTTTATTATGGATTAGTTGATAGTGATATTTATATTGTCATCTATATTATCAACTACTAGATTGATGGATTATATGCACCGGTATGGGACGGTGGCATATTAGGGGGATTAGCTCAAAAACGCTAAATCTTATGTAATACCCCTAATTCTCAAAAGGATATAACTGAAATTTATTTATTTATTTTATATGCATTTTAATTGAATAATTGATTATTTGATCTGTGTGCATTTAAATATGTTTATTTGGCTATGTGTTTAATGGTTTTATTTGCTTAATTGGTAATTGTGTTATTTAAATTAATTGTAATTGTTTTTTATTATTATTTGATTATTCGTGACTTAGTTGATGTGTAATTTTTGGTAGCTTATATAATTTATGTGTGCGTTGCAGGTAAGTTTAGAGTTTAATTTATGTATAATAGGGTAGCCGACGTATTAATGGGCTGGGATTAGGATTAGGGTTTAGAAGGAACCTATATATATATATAGTCTGCTAGGTTATAAACCCTATTCACGACATAGTATCTTGAGAGGAAAAACAGAGGAAAACTAGAGAAACAAAGAGGTTTGAGGGGAAAAATATAGAGAGCTTTCAGCTATAGACTGAAGGTGTGCCACAGAGGAAGGAAGAGGTTGATGGTGGAATAGAACTGGAGCAGTAGGAAGGTTGCCGGTAGTCGTCCGTTCGTCAGAAACTCCATAAACGGCGGTGAAGATTTCAAACTGGAATCTTAAGGCAAGTTTTATTCTATCTCCTTCCTGTAAACTTGTGTTCTGTGCATTCTCTATAGTCTCCAGGAATCTAATTTAATTATTAAAACGGATGTTTATGCATGATAGAGTTTCTGTACAATTTTAAACTCCTCTTCGCTTTCGAAACTATGAACTGTTGTGTTTTTGTTTTAAATTTTTGTCAATAATTTCACAAGGAAATTTGAGGAGTTTCTAGGGTTGAATGAACTTGAATTGAACCTTAGGAATGTAAGAAAAAGTTCTGGAACGGAGGGTTGAACTTCGCCGGAAGCGAAGAAGACAAACGGAGAAAACATAAACTGTTACGATTATGGTTTAAGCTTTTGATAAGTAATTCATACTAGAATTAGAGACGTGTTTAGGCTTGTTAGGACTTAAATTGAACCTTAAAAATCTTTAACAAAGGTGGGACAGAGGACTGAGACCTTGCTGGACGCGAAGAAGGCAACACAGAGGAAGCAGAGAAGGAAAAACGGAGGCTGGGGAAGTGAAGGCAGCTCCACCCTTCAATGGAGGCGGCTCCATTGAAGTGGAGCCAGCTCCACAAGGTGTTGAGGCAGCTCCAATGTGGGTGGAGCTGGCTCAACCTAAAATTGGAGCCGGCTCCTCTTTTGAAATTGCTTAGTAAATGGTTTTTTTACATTTTCGGATATTTTTCTGATTTTAGGGGCTTAAAGGTAATTACTGGAAAATAAAGGGGGTTCCAAATGTGTAAAAATTAACCTATTAAGACCCTCGAACAGTTGGTTTATGCTAGGGTGCTAATCCTAAGGGGCATCATGAAACGGAAACGTAGAATAGGCATGCTGCCAAGGAAGGAGGAAGGTTTAAGTTACTAAGTTTGTTTTAATAACTTAAACTAACTGGTATTGAATTATTTTTGGGATGTTATATAAATTATATATATAAATTAAAGGAGGCCAGAAAGGTCAGTTTACGACATGGTCACAGACTTCATTAACTTAGATATTAAATGGCATGTTGTCAGGAGTGGTAGGAATTTTAGTTGCTAGTTTTGTTTTAGCGAACTAAATGGACTAGTATGGGAATACTGTTGGGGTTTCATATATTCTACAGTTTGGACTTCAGAGTGTCATATTACATCAGGCACAGGTTTTGGAGTGGAGGGCCAAATGGACGTCATGTGATGTAAACGTTAACTTTCATACCGTCAAGGATTATGGAGGATTTCATTACTAGTCTTTGTTTTAGTGATTTCAATAAACTAGTATGAGAGTATGGTTTGGGATTTCTAATATAATGTGGTCAGTTTAAAATTCTGAAAATCATTATATCATGTTATGGATATTAATTGCTGAACTAATATATTTCCTGTTCTGTCAATTATATGGGGAATGGATGGTTTAAATTGTTTATCATTACTGTAGCAATTTGAACGAATGTTTCGTGATTTTAATCATGTAATGTATGTATAATAGAATCTTGCTTATATCTGATTGCTGTTATGTCAGACTCTGGATGTATTTGATGTTCTAATGAATGTACATCATTTGTGGATCATTTGCATTATATGTACTGGTATGGGATGGTGACATATCAAGGATGGATTAAATCAAAAAGCTAAGTCCTACCGCTTCATACACACAGAATGGATTAACTAAAACAGTTAAATCCTACATGGATGCATGTCCTGTCAACTAAAACAGTTGAACGACATAATGGATGATTGTTTTATTTTTCTGCATTAGGAAGGAACTTATATATATACTTATGGTACCGTGATACGAGCTTGAGTCTCCTGATCACGGTTAGGGTGCGTATATCGCAAAGGTTGTGTAGCTAGATATAGCTGATGTTCCCTGGTAGGTCTAGGTACTTGGCCGCTGGAAAACGTGTTTTATATGTCACCTTCTATCCAGGCTGAACTATGTTATTGGCTAGTGAGCATCATATAGTGTGTGTATATATATATATATATATATGGATTATTTTAAATATTACCGAGCTATCTAGGATGTATCTGTGTATCGGGTTTATGTACGGATTGTAGTAGATTGGAACTTGCATGTGGGCCTGACCCACTCTTATTTTTCAGGTGTTCGTCAGTACCAGGCTTAGAGCTTAATCATGTTGATGTAGATACAGACTCTCACTCTTCCGACTACATAGGATTTTCTTTCTTACTTTAGTTTAGATTTTAATTTTGTAAACGTTTTATCAGTTGGAATTATTAGGGGTCTACTAGATGGATTCCCGAGTTATATGGATTTGAAGGACTTAGATTATATTAATTTATTATTTAAAGTTTGAGGATTTTTATTAGGGGTGGCAATTCGGGTTCGCGTGTCATAATCGTGTCGTGTCGAACTAAGGGTATAACACTAAACAGGTCAACCCGAACACGACACGATTAATAATCGTGTCACATATCCTAAACCCGAACACGACATGTTTATTAAACGGGTAACACGACACGACAAGTGTAACCTGTTTAATAAACGTGTCGTGTTAGGTCTTGTTTAATGACCTGTTTAACATGTTAACCCGTTTAACCTGTTTAACATATTTAAACGTTTAACCCGTTTAACACGCTTACCCACTTACATAATAAAACTAAATCAATTAACATTGTGGATACGGTGTCAAAATCTGATTCAAGCTTCTTAACAATATAAATGGAGCAACAAATAGAGCCCACAAACAAACAGAAGAATAAATTTACTAAAATCATCATAAACATCATTATCATCACTGGTTTTAACAGGAGATCTTTCACTGGTTTTAACAGGAGATCTTTCTTTGGAATCTTAATCTTGAGCACACCATTCTTCAACACCACCGTGATATCCTCCACCTTGTAGTAGCCCCAAGGGATTTGGATGTTGCCGGAATACTTCCTCGGATAATACTTTCTCGGATAAAACTTCTTCTCATGCTCCTTGTCCACCTCTTCCTCTCCGTTCACGTGCAGAGAGTTACCATCAACCCACACATATTTCAACTGATCCAAGGGTAAAAAATAAATCAACCAAAATAAATCCAATAATTAGAGCCATCATCACATCCAATCTAGATCTAAACACATGCATATACAAAACCTAATTATAGAACCTCTGAATCAATTAATCCATTTTAGATACATACAAAACCTAATTGTAAGAAACTTTGAATCAATTAATCCATTTCAGATTGAATAATCATTTTAGTACATCCAACAAGAACATCTAACCAGCTGAAGGATGTAGATCTGTACCATAATAATTAGAAAAACAGAATAACCTAAATACAAAAATTTAGAAAGAGAGAGAGAGAAAGGGGGATGTGGTATACCAAACTGACCTTGGTTTGGAGAGTGGTGTTCACTTCGTTAAAGACACATCAGAGGTTAGCGAACTCCTTGTGAGCCTCAGCTAAGAGAAAAGACCGAGAGAAATAGAGGAAAGAGGAGAGACAGAAAGAGAGATTGAAGAGTGAAGTCTGTGAACTGTGAAGAGAGGCGCCGTGTAAGAGACTAAGAGTATGACTGTATGAGATATATTTTCATTATTTTGTATAAAAGGCTTAAATCTTAATAGGGTTTCTTATGAACCATGAAATGACCAAAATGTCCCCTAATAATCAGGTCAAAACAGGTTATACGGGTTAACGGGTGACACATTTAATTAAACGGGTCAAAACGGGTTAAACGGGTTGAGCCATAAAACCCGAACACGACACGTTTAACTAAACGGGTTATTCGTGTCAACCCGTTTACGACACGAACCCGTTTATGGTAAACCCATTACCCATTTAACTCGTGTCGTGTACGTGTCGTGTTGGCGGGTCGTGTCGAACTTTGCCACCCCTAATTTTTATTTTAGATTTCTTTCAGCGTATTATTAATTTATTCTTAATTCAGTTTTTATTCCTGCTTGTTTACATATTAATTGTTTGGTATCCCTCGGATCTGTGCTCGGACTTGATCACCCGTGGCTCTAGAATCGAGAGGTATCACATCTTACCTACTCTGGGATAAAGGAATGGATTAACTATAAAGCTAAGTCCTATTGATTTATCGTGTCAAGACAACGAATAATTGAGCGGCACTGATATGGTTTCTCGATGGATTTTAAATATGTAAAATTATGGTACCTCGATATGAGCGTGAGTCTCAGAATCGACGGTTAGGGAGCGTATATGCATTGGGATGCATAGTTGGCTATGATAGTTGGAGGTGTACCCTGTTAAGTCTAGATACTCATGCCCACTTCAAGTGCGTTTTGCATGTTACCTATTAGTCAGGTTGAGACCGGCTTGTAGTCCAGTGAGAGTCCTTTAGTGTGGATATATATATATATAGTTATTGTTGAATTGTTTAAGATGTACATGCGTACCGGGCCTCTGCTTGGATTGTAGTAGTATAGAACTTGTGCGTGGGCCTGACCCATTTTTATATTTTCTCGGTATCAGGCGATTTCAGTCTTAGAGCGTGATCGAGCTGAGCAGAGACAGTCACTCATTCTTCCGATTATGTAGGACTGCTTCTTTTATTTCAGTTTTACTTTTGGATTTTATTCTAGTGGTTTGCATTTCAGTTTGTGTTTTTATTAGGGGTCCACTAGAGATGGATTCTCGATTTGTTTAATTATTGGAGGATATTTATGGAGGTTTTGGATTATTGGATTTTTTATCATTTAATTTTAAGGATTTTATTTTAGTTATCTTTTCAGCCTTTATTATTTATTTATTATTTCATTTTGTATTCTGTGTTCAATTACATATTAATTGTTTAGTATCCCTCGGATCTATGCTCGGACTTAATCACCCGTGGCTCTAGAATCGAAGGGTATCACAATGCTCAAAGGAAATTGAACCTAAATATGAAGGAAGTTGTCATGAAAGAGGTTATGAAACTTCTAGATGCGGAAATCATTTATTCTATCTCTGATTCCAAGTGGGTTAGTCCAACTCAAGTGGTTCCCAAAAATTCGGGAATCACAGTTGTTGAAAATGCTAAGGGTGATCTCATCTCGAAACGCACCGCCACTTCGTGGCATGTTTGCATAGATTACCGAAAGCTGAATTCTGCCAATAAGAAGGACCATTTTTCATTGCCTATCATTGACCAAATCTTGGAAAGATTGGCCGGGCAATAATATTATTGCTTCCTAGATAGTTACTCGGGGTACAATCAAGTGGCCCTAGATCCATTGGATCAAAAAAAGACCATCTTCACATGTCCTTTCGGTACATTTGCTTATCGACGGATGCCTTTTGGATTGTGCAATACTCCTGCCACTTTCCAAAGGTGTATAATGTCAATTTTTTCGAATATGGTGGAGAAGTATTTAGAAGTCTTCATGGATGACTTCTCAGTTTTTGGGTCCTCATTTGATTCGTGTCTCCAAAATTTTAAAAAAATACTTCAAAGATGTCGTGAGACTAATCTTATGTTAAGTGGGGAAAAGAGCCATTTCATGGTTCAAGAAGGAATCATGCTTGGACATGTCATTTCTAAAAGAGGAATAAAAATAGATAAAGTGAAAGTTTAATTGATTTCCGAATTGTCTCCACCTACTACGGTGAGAGAAATCTGCTCATTTCTAGGACATGCCGGTTTCTATCGTCGGTTCATCAAAGACTTTAGCAAAATTGCTAGACCCTTGTGCAACCTTCTTGCCAAGGAGACTCTATTTGTCTTTAATGAAGCATGCCTAAATGTTTTTCATCAACTTCGCACTTTTCTATCATCTGCTCCCATCATGCAACCTCTAAATTGGTCCTTACCATTTGAGATTATGTGTGATGCCTCCGATTTCGCAATGGGTGTTGTTTGGGGTAAAGGGTAGGTAAGCTACCATGTGCTATATACTATACCAGTAAGACTTTCTCGGGTGCCCAATTGAACTATTCTACCACCGAGAAAGAATTACTTGCCTTAATATATACCCTTGATAAATTTCGGTCATATCTCTTAGGATCTAAGGTAATTGTGTTTTCCGATCATGCCGCTCTTAGGCATCTTTTAATGAAAAAGGAAACCAAACCTCGCTTGATAAGATGGATCCTACTTCTTCAAGAATTTGACTTTGAAATCAAGGATAAAAAGGGCTCAGACAATGTCGTTGCCAATCATCTGTCTAGATTAATGGTTGAATCTTCTCCAAATCTTGAAATTCATTAATCATTTTCGGATGAACAACTCTTTCAAATCTCAAATGGGACGTTGCCTTGGTTCTCTGACATTGTTAACTATCTTGTAATCGGCAAACTTCCCATTAATTGGTCAAAACAAGAAAATGACCGATTCTTTGCTAACATCCGAAAATACTATTGGGAAGATCCCATTTTGTTTTGTTATTGCCTGGATCAAATCATAAGGAGATGTGTGCCGGAAAGTGAAGTTCTGAGCGTCCTTGTGTTTTGTCACATACTTGCTTGTGGTGGGCATTTTAGTAAAAAAAAGACCGCTTTGAAGGTTCTTCAAAGTGGGCTCTTCTGGCCACTATTCACCGAGATACCTATAACTTTTGCAAGGTGTGTGTTCGGTGCCAAAAGTTGGGATCAATGTCAAAGAGAGACATGATGCCCTTAACTTCAGTCTCCTTGCTTGATAAGATGGATCCTACTTCTTCAAGAATTTGACCTTGAAATCAAGGACAAAAAGGGCTCCGACAATGTCGTTACTGATCATCTGTCTAGATTAATGGTTGAATCTTCTCCAAATCTTGAAATTCATTAATCATTTTCGGATGAACAACTCTTTCAAATCTCAAATGGGATGTTGCTTTGGTTCGCTGACATTGTTAACTATCTTGTAACCGGCAAACTTCCCATTAATTGGTCAAAACAAGAAAAGGACTGATTATTTGCTAACATCCGAAAATACTATTGGGAAGATCCCATTCTGTTTTGTTATTGCTCGAATCAAATCATAAGGAGATGTGTGCCGAAAAGTGAAGTTCCAAGCGTCCTTGTGTTTTGTCATATACTTGCTTGTGATGGGCATTTTAGTAGAAAAAAGACCGCTTTGAAGGTTTTTCAAAGTGGGCTCTTCTGGCCCACTATTCACCGAGATACCTATAACTTTTGCAAGGTGTGTTCGGTACCAAAAGTTGGGATCAATGTCAAAGAGAGACATGATGCCCTTAACTTCAGTCGTCGTGGTTGAAATCTTTGATGTATGGGGCATAGATTTTATGGGACCATTCCCAATGTCTTATGGCTTTCAATACATTCTTGTTACAGTTGATTATGTGTCAAAGTGGGTTGAGGCTTGTGCTACCAAAATGAATGACCACTCCGTGGTAATTCCATTCATCAAATCAAACATTTTTGCTCATTTTGGTATGCCAAGGGCCATAATAAGTGATGGAGGAAAACATTTCTATAATCAATTCTTGAAGCAACTCTTTTTGAAATACTCTGTCACACATAAAGTGGCCACTCCCTACCATCCCCAAATAAGTGGGCAAGTTGAGGTATCTAATAGGGAAATCAAGCACATTCTTGAGAAAACTGTTAATTCAACCCGAAAATATTAGTCAAGGAAACTGAATGATGCTTTGTGGGCTTATCGAACGGCTTACAAGACTTCAATAGACATGTCTCCATATAGACTTATTTATATAAAGCCTTATCATCTTCCAGTTGAGCTAGAACACAAAGCACTTTGGGCAATAAAAGGCTTAATCTTGATCTTGATCAGGCTGGAAAGGACCGTTTGCTCCAAATCAATGAGCTAAAGGAATTGAGAAATGAGGCCTATAATAGTTCAAAAATTTACAAGGCAATGATTAAAGCATTTCATGATAAACATATTGTGAAAAAGTCCTTTGAGCCTGGGCAAAAAACATAGCTTTTCAACTCTAAACTCAAATTCTTTCCTGGAAAGCTTCAAACTAAATGGGAAGGCCCTTATCTAATCATCTCCGTCTCACCTCATGGGGCGGTTGAACTTCAAAATTTAAAAGATGAAAGGACCTTCAAAGTAAATACAAAGGCTTAAACCATTCATTGATGGATAAGCTCTTCAAAGAAATGTGGAATCCGCCCTCCTGGTGGATCCCATTTACTTTGAAGATTAAGAGCATTTCACATCTTTCTAGCGACGTTAAACACTAGTTGTATTAAGTTCATCCTTCATTCTAAAATAAAAATAATGAATATATATATATATATATATATATATATATATATATATATTTGCGTGTAAGTACGAGGTGTCGGGCGATCATTTGCCCGACCTTGGGCGACCATCGCCCGAAAAATAAATAAATAAATAATTTTCTTTGCATTCTTTATTTCATTGCATTTTTTTATTTCTTTACATTTTATTGTTGTTTATGTACGTACATGTTATGTTTTTTTAAAAACAATTAAAAAAAAAAAAAAACAGTTGTTTAAAGTTACATTCCCTTGTATAGTGTATGTTTACTTTCCTTTTCATTTTTTATTTTTCTTTCATTTTGTTTCTTTACATGCTTTCATAAAAAGATAAATAAAAAAAAAAATGTTTTTTTTTTTTGTTTTTTTTTCCATTGTGCACTTCTACATAGTTGTACATGTTTTCATTCTTACTAAGGGTTTCATCTCATATCTCTTTGTATCGTGTTATATATTGTTTTGGACTATATGTATTGTTTATCCCATGTGATATTTAATGTGAGTTTGCTAGTATGATTATACAGCTAGATTTTTTCATCCAAGTTTGGGAAAGACATCTTTCCTACTGGATCATTGCCGAACTTCATAGTCTTTGCCATCACGGTATACTCTTTCCATCATTTTTCATTGTTCTCATTGCATATTGAGGATAATGTACAGTTTAAGTTTGGGGGTAAGGTCATCATGATTCATTCTATTTTAAGTTAAGCCTTAAATGCATGATGAGATTTGAGATGTGTTTAGCAATGATTCGAACTTTTGAAGCATAGTACCTTTGAAAAGTAAGTTGTTAGAGTCTAATACTTCTTGTATGCTTTAGGATACCATTTAGGGGTAAATTTTAATTTTTGACATTATGTTTGCTTTTGTGGTACACATCATCTTGTTGGTTGAAAATACTTTGAGAGTTGATTCTAGAATTCTACACTTGCACTTGTGCACACTAGCATTCAATTTGTGGGGTACATACTTAGTTGATTATTGTTTTGATTTATCCCAATTGAGCTAGTATGCTTTAAAAACTTTCATTCTTAATAAAATGACCTTGCAAAGAAAAGAAATAAAAGCACTCACCAAAGGTGAGCAAAATCACTCGCCAAAGGTGAGAAATAGAAATAGAAATAGAAATAGGATAACAAAATAAATAAATAAATAAAAAGAAAAAGAAAAAAAGAAAAGCATTCAACAAAGGTGGAAAAAAAAATGAAAAATGAAAAAAAAAATGAAATCAATTAAAAAAAAATGTTTGATTGAATAACAAGGTTCATTGAATGTCTTGATGTCTGGTATTATATCTGTATACTAGTTTGAGGGTAAGGTTGTGCCATTACTTTGATTTGCTATGATAGCAACACATTTTGATGCCAGTTCACTTAAAAAGAATGAGAGAATTGATTCAATTTATATGATTAATTGCTTGATGTGTAGAGGACCATTCTTGCTTATATGATGTTGAAATATTGAGAATAGCTTAGAAATGGCAGAAATTTGCATACTTGAAGTACTCTACTTTCAACACTTGTTTGATATGTGTTGTTACTTCTCAAGTAAGAAAGAGCTATTGATGTTTATGGGCACTATTTCTAGAAACCCTCACGAGACTTCACTCGTCCACTAGGGGTAACCTAGGGGTTGAAAAAGCTTGTTGCATATGCTAAATGCAATCGTGATCCCTACGAAAGTGCTGTTATCTTTATTTGCTTTATTAGTTCATAGTTGTTTATATGTTTGTTTCATTTTCATACTGTAGTTCATTGCAAGGGACAAGCAATATCTAAGTTTGGGGGCGTGATAAGTGCTTAAATGTTGCACATTTCAGCACCTAAGTTAGGGTATTTTAGTCTGTGCATTTATCTTATTTTTATATTTTAGTCCTAATTTATGTTTATGTGTATTTTAGGGCAATAAAGTTCAAACAGGTTTAAAGCAGTCCATTACCGCATTTTTGGAAACAATCAGAAAGTTCCAGAACATTTTAGAAGAAATCAGAAAAATGCCAAGGATGCAGCAGAATACACTGCGTCTGGACACCAAAAGCTGCGTCTGGACGCTATGTTGCTGGCAACAATTTAAGTTACGAGTTGGACCTGTTTTGATGGCTACAGGATTTTGTCTTTTGGGCTTATTTTTGTAACTGATGGTCTTTAATAGGGCTTGTTACTTAAGGGCCCAGTGAACCATTAGTTTAGGGTTAGTTATTATTTTATTTAGGTTAGTTTTTATTATTATATTATTAAGTTTTATTTTTTGATATATCGATATTCTCTCTAGAAAACGCGAAAAAGAAGAAACAGAAGAACGGACTAGGGTTTGGAAGAAAAAGCTCAGAAATGATCAATCTAAGGATGGAGATTATTCTGTCTTCAACTCCATTAACCATGAGTGGCTTATTCTTCTACTTAGGGTTGGATAAACCCTAAGCATGTAACCTAACTTCTCTATCTTTTACTATTTTGGGGATGTAAATTGTGTAATTTTTGTATAGACTTTGAATGTTATTGAATAAATTCTTCCAATTGGTTATCAATGATAAATTCATGTTGTCTTCTGTGTTTTTTATTGTTAATCAACCTTTACACTTGATTTCTCTGTGAATTGAATCTTGTGATGTCTATGCATGTTGATAATTAGTTGTAGTTGTGCTTCAATTTGATGGAAATTGCTTTTACTTGATGGATGGTACTACATAATTAGGTTAATTCATTGTCTGATTAATGGTTTAAGTTCATGTTTAATTAGTTTAATTTAAGTTTAATTAGTTTAATTGCATTTTAATTATTAGGTAAGTAGACCATCCATACTTGTGTTTGAATTCCAATCTCTTTGTCACAATTGCATTACCTTCTTGATTGATATATGTTAACATTTTAACTTGAATTGATGAGTCACGCTTTAGATTGATGAATTATACTACACCTAGTTTAATTGTCATTGAGTAGGTAATTTAAGCTTGAAATTGATGATTCATACCTTTCTTTGCAAATGTTAGCTACATTTAGGCCTGATCACGATTCGGATCGGTTCGGTTTGGGGATAAATCCCAAGCCGAACCGGTTCCCACAGATTGGTTAAAACTGAAACCGAATCGATCCGTGGGGATATTCAATCCGAACCAAACCGATCCGTGAGTTAACGGATCGGATCGGATCGGTTCCCCGGATTGGGCTGATTGGGCCTTTTCAAACAGCCCATTCAATTATGGCCCAGATCGGATCAGTTCCTCGGATTGGACTGATTGGGCTTTTCAAACAGCCCATTCAATTATAGCCCATTATCAAAATTTATGTATTCAATCTGCAACAAGATTTATAACAGGCCATTCAATTATAACAATTATAACAGCCCATTCAATTATAACAATTATAACAGCAATAGATTTACTAAAATTTCAAAATATATTTGGCACATATAAATACCACCACAAACTTAAATTACCTAATAACAAAAAAAATATATATAAATCATCCGGAAGTGAAAATAATATTACAGTACCAAATATAAATTATCCAAATAGAACAAAACAAAATACTTAAATAGTAGCCCAGTAGCTCACTAGCATAAATAAATAAATAAATAATAGCACAATAAAACATCAAACAACAGTCTTGACTAGCAGCAAAACAACTCTGAAAATGGCAGCAAGCAAGGCTAGCTTTAAATCTAAATCTGAAACCGTAGTCACATCTACAAAATAACATAATTTAATTAAAAATCCACAATATGATATTTATTTATAAATTGAATAAAAATGTAACAAATTGTTAACATTTACTAGAGTCGTATTGTTCAAGTTCGTCCAACTTTTCTTCAACATCAATTGGTATTGGTGAAGCCCGTAACCAATCTTGTGTACAAATTAAGCATTCCACAAGCTTTGGAGTTAAAGAACTACGGAATTGATCAAGCACACGACCTCCAGTGCTAAAAGCGAACTCTGAAGCAACAGTAGAGACTGGAACAGCTAGAATATCTCTTGCAATTTCAGAAAGTATTTTATACCTACTTCCGTTCACCTTCCACCAATTCAAGATGTCAAATTCTGGAACAACATCTTCACAAGCTTCCTCCAAATATTTTTCCACTTCCGACTTAGGAGTAGAACTTTCTTTTTGTATCTTGCGCTTCTTGTACAAAGAGGAAAAATCATCTTCTACATTTCCATCATCAACTCCCACCTCATTTGCAATATTACTTGTTCCACTAGAGCTTTAAGTAAATGCATGAAACTTTGCATATTCACTAAAAATGCGGTTGAATGTATCCATTACCTTCTTCCTAAGGTTTTCAACCATTTCAAGAGAATAAAGTTGGGAATAGCCAAATTCCATAAATTCCAATTTATAACGAGGATCCAACACAACCGCAAGCACCACCAACATGTTCACTTTTTCAATGCTTCCCCAATATTTGTCAAATTTAATTTTCATTTTTGATGCCATATTACTTAACCAAATATCGGAACTCTTTGACCACGTATTTAACAACTTTTCAATTCCTAACACTTCATGAAAATATCTATTGGAAGTAACATACAAAGATCTGGAAAGCTTGTTAGTGGCGTCATAAAATATTTTTAAAAAAAAAATCAAAACTCAAGCATATTCCCAATCAGTACTAGAAGGAGCTTTATTATTAACTTCCGGTAGGAATTGAATATCATCATCTTCTAACCTTTTAAAAGCCTTTTGAAACTTTACGGCCACCTCTAACATAAGGTATGTGGAATTCCATCTAGTTGAAACATCTAGGCACAAATGTGACTTAAATGTTATATTCTCCCTCTTCACACATGCTTGAAAACGCTCTCCCCGTTGTGGAGAACTCCTAACATACTTCACAGCCTCACAAATTCGAACTATTGAACCATTTACATCACTCAAACCATCTTTCACAATCAAATTCAATATATGTGCACAACACCTCATATGAAAACATTCACCACCTAAAAGGAAAGAGCCAACATTCCTAGCAAGCTTCTTTTCTTTCAAATATGCAACCGCAAGATCATTTGAACTAGCATTATCAACCGTGAATGTACACAATTTGTCTATACCCCAATCAAGCAAACAAGTCTCAACTGCACGACCAATTTCCTTACCCTTGTGACTAGGTATTATACAAAAATTCAGAATTCTTTTGTGTAAGGTCCAATTCTTATCAAAGAAATGAGCCGTGAGACACATATAAGAAAGATTTTGAATTGACGTCCATATATCAGTGGTGAAACAAATTCTTTGATTGAGTTGATTCACTAAGGTTTTCAACCTCTTCTTTTCTATAGCATACAATTTCAAACAGTCCCTAACCACAGTAAAACGTGACAACAATTTGAATTTTGGCTGCAAGACACTAAGAAAATAACAAAAACCTTCACGTTCAACAAACTTGAAAGGTAATTCATCAATGATAATCATTTTAGTAAGTGCTTGTCTACACAACTCCTGATCAAATTTCCAAGAAACCATAACACCTTCTCCTTCAGTAGTTGACTGAAACGAAATGAGTTTTTGTTTCTTGTTAACATTAAATGGATATTGTTGGCATCTACTTATGTGGTTCCTCAATGTACTTGTCCTATTTCCACTAGACCATGAATAAGATGCACTACAATAGTTGCATTTCACATTATAATTTAACTTAGTACAGTTAGGGCCTTTCTCTTTTGTGAAATGGTCCCAAACATCAGATATGAAACTGTTTTTGGTAGCACATACCTGCGTGTTTAAATCATCATCATTGGTGCCAACAACAGTAACTTCAGGCCTTGGAACATTAGAATTTTCTGCAGTTGTCATCTGCCAGGAAAAAAAATTGTTACAAAAAATTAGTGGAAGATTGCCATAAAGTAATTATAATCTACTGATGAAACAAAAGTACTTGATGATGCAGTTCCTTTAGAAGTATCAGTCAAATATTAAAATGTGAAAGATGAAAGGAACTGGATGAAATAAAGGACAAATTGAGTTTAATTAGTTCTGTCAAATGAAAATACTGTAGTATCACAATCTTACACATTTAGTTAAAAGGATTTATTTGAGTTATAAATAGGTGGTGGGTCAAAGTCCAACATTTCTACATATTTAAAAACACATATATAATCAATGGCTACTATTTTTTCTTGATTGTGAAACACAGAGAATTCCCACGAAAAAAAAGTGATAGAAAATAAAAATTACAATAATTTACTTCATACCAAATAGTACTTAATTCATCCAAATATTAATATATATGAAACATAGTTGTCATTCTCAGACAGATTTCCCAGTAACACTTTGACAGCTTCACAAATTAAGAATAGAGATGAACAAAATCAACCAAGAACTTATTTCCCAAAGCTGAAAAAAATCCCAAATCAAAGATGGATCAAATCCTTCTTTTCTGCAACACTTGGAACATTCTTGGCTCCTTATTTTTTTATTGTTTTTTTCTAAATAAAACAGAGAACAGTCAAATACTAAAGTATTCTCGAATAGCCAAAAACATCAGGCATCAGGAAGACATCCAGAGACAAGGACCAAAGGATGAAAAAATGGGAAAAAAAAGATATGTGACTAAAAATCAAAGGCATGAAGAACAGAAGAAGACATCTAGAAACAAAAAATGGAAAAAGAAAAAAAAAAAAAAAAAAAGAAGGATAAATATAAATCTAAAGTTCAAACAATCACATATTAAGTAGATCCATGTAAAAGCTGTTCAGAGAAGAGGAGAATAAGTAGATTCATTCAAAAATCTTGTGAACTCACCGGAAAAGAGGTAGATCCAGTCGAAAAGGTCGCCTTTGCTTCGATACACCGAGGTCTCCGTTGCTTCGAATCAAGTGAACGATGGTTGAAAGGTGTTGGATTGAGAGACGAGAGATTAGGAGGTGAGAGACTGGGAGAGGCGAAGGGGGTGAAGAGAAGAGGCTCACTGGCTGAGTTAGTGAGGGAGGCGCAACTTGAAATGTCGTAATGAAGAGATGAGGCTGAGACGCTGAGTTAGGATTAGGTTAACATTAAAAAATAATGAATAAAGAAAAAAAAAGAAAAAATAAAAATGATATATCATTATATTGTATATATATATAATATATTAATATATTACTTACTAACGGTTAACGGTTCGGATTGACAACAGTTCGGTTCAGATCGGTTAATGGTTCGGTTCGGATCGGTTAACGGTTCGGATCGGATTTCTCAGGGTCCAATCCGTTAACCGAACCGCGGACACTGGAGTGCAGATTTTCAAACCATCACCGAACCATGAGATCTGAAAACCGAACAAAACCACACGGATCGGATTGGTTCGGACCGGATTGACGGATTATTTGCTCACCCCTAGCTACATTAGAATTACATTTAATTATTTCCCCAATTAGTGAAAGTTAGTGAGTTAGGGAATGTGCTTAGTGGTGAATCCTACACCCTGAGTCTCTTTCCAATCTTTTAAACTCCATTATTTTATTGTAGTCACTTAAGTTAAATTAGTTCTAACATTTTCAGCAATCACATAAGCAGTAAAGTTGAATTCAATTCTAAAAATCTATAATTGTTTAGATCTCTTGCGACAATCCCTGCTCACTTCATACTCCATAGTATAAGTGTTTAGTGGTTTAAAAATTATAAAATATGATGCCCATTTGACATTATTTCTAAACCTAAAGTGTTGTGCATTATTTTGTGCACACGCTTGGTCGCATCAATAGGCTACCAAAGTGGTCATAAATCGCACATAAGGCTCATCATTTGAGTGTACCACGAGCTGACCTTTAAACATAAACGTTGCAATTTTATGGCACGTATCCGATCGATCAGATTCTGAACAATGATCCGAACAGTAATTCGGGTAATCAGATTCTGAACAATGATCCGATTGGTAATCTGAGCGATCGGATTTTCTTAACTTTGACTTTTAATCTTCTCTTCAATTCCTTCCCAAAGCTTGGCATCTATAGATTTTTAAAGTGCTGGAATTAAACTTGTTGGATCTCAAGTACCTGAAATGGAGAATAAAACAAATCAAGATTAAAACGCAAAAGTAAAGAAGGATTAAGGTGCTAACGAATGCAAGAGTGAGGGTTGAATTGTGCATATTTTAGCACTTATCACACCCCTAAACTTACATATTGTTTATCCCTTAACAATAAACAAAAGAAACAAATTGAATGCAACAACTATTTAACTAAAATCAACAACTAGATAACTCCGTATTCGTAGGGATCATGGTTGCATTTAGCATATGCAGCAAGCCTTTTAAACCCCTAGGTTACCCCTAGTGGACGAGTGAAATCTCGTGGGGTTTTCCAGAAATGACATCCACAAACATCAAAGGCTCATCATCACTAATGAGCTTTAAAACACATCTTAACAATCATTAAGAGAATACTACCTCAAGTATGCAAATTTCAACCATTTTTAAGCTATTCTCAATATTTGTACATTATGCAAGCAAATATGGTCCCCACATGTCAAACAAGTTAACCATGCTTATCAAAAATCAATCCTAACATCCTTTTTGAGTGAACCGACATCTAACTATGTTGCTAATTTAGCATAATCAATGCAACGATCAAAATCCAGCCTCAAACTAGCACGCATCTCAAATATCAATCATAAAGACTATAAATAAACCTTTTATTCATTTTTTTTTTTTTTACATCAGGATCACAAATGAGAGCATAGTGCAATGTAAATATCTCTTAAGCTCTCTAGAAGACTCGTGTAACGAGCGTAGGGTTAATGACTCCCAAATCGAACGGCTTTAGGGCATTAGGTGTCAAGATACCCCTAAGGACTTAAGAGCTTAACTTAACTAGGCTACTGTAGGTCTATAAGATTGATCAAAACTCATCCCTAACCTTTTTCCAACATAGACCATCATGCTAAACAACCCATATATGAAATCATACACGTGACTACATCAAATTAACACCATCCATACATCTCAAAATGATGAAATTGTGTCCAAAATAATAAGATTACAAAACAAGGCCTCCGTGGCCACAAATACAACGATTTCACTTGAAACTGGTAAAAGAATAAGATCATTACATATAGTCTGTCTTTACAGAAGATACAAAAATGGTCAACAAACTACGTCTAAACTTGTGGGGGTGCATCATCTACAACATCATTGTTATGTTCTGAAAATGTTAGAATATAGGGTGAGCACAATGACTCAATAAAGATAGCCTAAAGTACACTTCATGTAATCATGTGAATCACACCCAAAGCAAAGGAGAACAAGATGAGGGATCATACAATGGGGAAAGAGACAATAATATAACATAAGTTTAAACTCTATGCTTTGCAAATGATAAAATTTGATGCAAAAAAATGCATTTTCCCCATTTCTGAAACAATTTTCATCACAACACAACCCACACTGAAATGTTAACCAAACCCGACCGTGGGCAACTTCTAAGCGTCACGAAGGGAATTGGCTAGCTATCCCTGACATAGGGTATCTCCCTAGCATCATTTGGGGCCTAGGTAGCTCAACTATACACGTCCAAATTCCATCTCGTGCCCCCTTCTAAATTGGTTAACCCCAGACCACATGGCAACTCCAAGAAGTCCATTTTTACAAAACCTTTTAAAAAACCTTTCAAGTTTTCAAATCAACTTTAGAAATCTTTGGAAACCATTTTAAATATCTTTTTCAACCCATAAACCCAACTAATGTCCATGATATGCATACTATACAATCAATCACTTGCATTTTTCAAGGAAATCAACATATAACATCATCATAATAGCATGCTTTGAATCAAATACGTCAAATCATCACATTCATAACATGAATTATGTAAGGTACAATCATCTCAAGAACTTCAAATTGCAAATAACACACCTTCACCTATATTATGTTTTTCAACAAATACACATAATAGAAAACTCACAAAGATCAAAGACATTGTAGTTTAGACTTCCCTACCTCAAAATATGAAAACCAAGGTCAATATCCAAACCCAAAATTCCACCAAAATTATGCAAGATTGATGTCAAAACATTCCCCTTGCCGAGCTCTACAACTCTCCTAGCTATGGCTCCTTTCAAATCTCACTCGTGGATGCAAGATCTTAAAGAGAAGGTGAAAAAAAAAAAAAAAAAAAAAAATTGGAGAAGAGAGAGAATGTGTCGAAAGAGAGAGAGAGATAATGGGTGATGTGTGGTGCAAGGCTTATTCTTAGCCTTTCAAAATGTGTGGTCCTTGTTGGTCCTCCCTTTTGACTAGCCTAGTACTAAAATAGCCCCTCCTCCAACACAAACTACATACACATGCCACAAAATATCCTCTTCCACTAACCCACATATATAGATAAAACACCTCAATCTCCCAATAAATAAATAAACATGTGCAATAAAATAACCGGGTCCTACATGGCGAGTAAAATAATTTTCGAAAGATAAATAAATAAAATTCGTAAAAATCCGAGGCATTACAGCTACAAATCAAGAAAACTCTCACTTCTCATTTCCCAGACATTTCACCTTTTGACGCGATAGTTCAATATTTAATGAGGCAAGAATCCCGATTGCTTGGTAAAAAGGCTTGTTATTCAACATGCAAGGTCATTATGTCAAATATGATGATTTCTCAAAGTTTACTAGTTCAACTTGGGATAAAACCAAAACAATGATCATCTAAGCATATACCCCACAAGATAAATGCTAGTGTGCGTCTGTGCAAGTGTAATATTTTATAATCAATTCTCAAGGCATGTTCAACAAATAAGATGATGTGGAACACAAAAACAAGCATGATATAAAAAAATAAAAATAATAAATTTTCCCTAAATGACATCCATAAGCATATAAGAAGTATGAGGCTCTCAAAACTTGCAATGACATGACATTCACGCTCAAGAGATCGAAATCATATATAGCTCAAAATAATAGGTAGAGTGTTTGATCTTTATTATTTTAACCTCCCTTAAGATTTGACACGTATGCTCAACAAAAGAGCAAAAAAACTATTTAGTTGTTCTTTCCTTGGGTTAAAAGACGTTAATAACCTTATATTTTGACATGAAATTACAAAAAAAAAAAAAAAAAAAAAAACTAGAGAAATGCCATTGAAATGCAAAGTATCAATTTTCATACTAATTTTATATTACTAAATTATATATATATATATATATTTGTTAACGGCATTTTATTAAGTTTTTTTAGGGTATGATTAGGTTTATTTATTTCTTTCTTTTTTTAAAGGTTGGATAACATAATGTCTACAAAATGTGGGAAAAAATGAAAGGGTAATAGAGTCTTTTGGTTTGACATAATTTTTTTTACTAAACTATTATTAAATTAGATAAGGGTATGGCAGGTCAAAATAATAAAGGTCAAATGCTCTATGAGTTTGTAAGTTGCCCAAACTTCCAGGAGGTCATTGTAATTTATCCTATAAAATATTCTATTGACAAAATTAACTATAATTAATGTTAGGGTAGTCAGAGAAATTTGGACAAACTTCAAGTGGTGTTAGGGGCTATTTTGACAATAGTTTCAACTATGAGATATTTGACCTTAGGGAAGGTCGGGTATTTCACCCTTAAAAAAAGGCATATTTACTTTGATTAGTAGACATTGGTAGACGAATATATAAAATTAATGACGCTGCTTATAATTTAGGGGAAAGTACAGAAAACCCCCATCGACTTGTAACATTTTTCAGTAAACCCCATTTTCTATTTTTTTACCAAAAAAACCTCCCTGGACTTGTAACCTTTTTTCCAATAAATCTTCTTATCTAATTTGTTACCAAAGAACCCCCCTCAACTATCTGAAGGGGGTAAAAGAGTTGATATTTGGACCAAAATGCCTTTTTATTTAAATCTTAATTCTTTCAAACTTCAAAAATTCATATCCACAAATCATACATTTAAAAATTGTAAATAATATGTGCACGGAAAGCTTATGAAATAAAGATTCCAAAAATATAAGATTTGTGCAACAAACCTTCCTAACCAGAAAGAAATAGGCAATCTAAAAGTCTACTCCAATAATTTAATTTTATTTTTTTTAAAATAAAATACTCGAGATATTTGCAAGAAAATTTTCAGAATTATTCATTTACATATGAAACCAAATATATATAAAAAATTAGCCCCAATAGAGATCGTTTTCATAAGATATCATATTTTACGTCAATGTATTTTCATTTTTTTATAGACTCACCATTTAAAAATAAATAAAAATGAATATTCGGTCTCTATTGGGGCTAATTTTTTTTATATTTTATGCTCTATATGAAAATGAATAATTTTGAAAATTTTATTGTAAATAACCCAATAAAAAAATAAAATAAAATAAGATTGTTACAGTAAATTTTTAGAATGTCTGTTTCTTTCTGGTTATGAAGCTTTGTTAAGCAAATCTTATATTACTGGAATCCTTGTTTTATAAGCTTTCAGTACATATATTATTTGCAATATTTGGATGTACTGTTTGTGAGATATTAATTTTTAAAATTTGAAAAAATTAAGATCTAAATAAAAGGGCATTTTGGTTCAAATATCAACTATTTTACCCCCTTTAAATAGTTGAGGGGGGTTCTTTAGTAAAAAATTAGACAAGAGAGATTTATTGGAAAGAGTTACAAGTTGAGGGAGATTATTTGGTAAAAAATTTAGACGAGGGATTTACTGAAAAAAGCTATAATTTCATGCAACTGAACATAGCCGAGGGTTTTTTCAACTAAAAAGACCAAATATGCGAACCATTTTTATTTTTTTTGGGTAAATTCATCAGGTTCCTAGTCCCACTCAAATTATACGCTAAACAATAAAAAAATAATTGGAATTTAAAATTATCCAAGTCTTCATTAATACATCACAAATTGAAAAATTGGCCGTGACTTGTATGTATAAGTTTTTTAAAAAGAAATTAAGAAATTAAGAAATTGAGGTGGATTTTCTGTACTTTGTCCTATAATTTATTAACATTAAAGGAATAAATAAAACCCCTTTGACTATTCAGGTTAATTTGATAAATCGGTTCAAGAATTATTTTTTTTTAATTTGACTTAAAATTATGGGCCCATTATCGACTATTTGATCAAAATATTTAAGTTATTAAATGATATTGTCTAACTATCTTATAAGTTCAAGACACCTAAACTTCTGAGTTCCCACACTTATAAGCCAAAAGACCTTTTCCCTTTGAATTTTATGTAGAACAAGAATACTCTAAGGCCTAATTTGGTACGCATGAATGAAATTAAATAAAATGAGAATGTAATGAAATGGTCATTCTCATAATCTTGTTTGGTTACAAATATGAAATGTTATTGAAATAAATTGATAATCACAATTCTAAGTGATGATGTTCGAAGGTGATGGTGGTTGCAGAAGGCAGTGGAAAAATGGTGGCGGCGGCGGAAGGTGGTGGTGGTGGTGGTGGTGGTGGTGGCGGCTGAAGGTAGTGACGGCGATGAAAGGTGGTAGCAGTGGTGGTGGTGGAAAAAGGTGGTAGCAGAAAACAACAGTGGCGGTGGAGGCTACGGTGGTGGCGAAATGTACCAACGATACAATGCGGTGACGAAAGAAGACGTTAGTGACGATGACAGTAGTAGAAGGCGATAGTGGTGGAAGGCAATGATTGTGATCCAGGAAAAAGGTGGCAATAGTTACAGTGACGGATTGTGAAAGGGTTGTGGTGGCTAAGAATTTAATTACTCATTCCATCCATATAGAAATGAAATTCATTACTCATTTTATCGGTTTAAAAATGGAATAAATTTTCATTTAAAGGGAATTGTTATTCTAATTTTAAATATGCTATCAAATAAGGCTATATTTGGTGTGAGTGAATGGAATTAAATGAAGGTGGAATGGAATGCATTTGTTTCCATCTTCTTGTTTGGTGTGTCACATTAAAAGTGAAATGGCCATTCCTAGGGAATGCCCATTCCACTTCTTGAGAGGTGGAATGACCATTCCATTCCCACTAAGAATTAATAAAATAATAAAATAATTTAAAGAGGTAATTCACGCATACACACACACTATATATATATATATATAATATGTATTTATATGCTGTTTGTTCCCTCTCTCTCTATCTCGTTTATTTTTCTCTCTCTATTATCTCTTTCCCTTTTATTTTTGCAAATTAATTTTTTTAGTTAATTTTTTTTACTAATAATAAAATATAATCTAAAAAAATAATATAAATTCATTCTATTCTAACTTTTTTACCAAACATAGGAATGAGAATGAGATTTCATTTTTACACATTTTATGTTTATGAGCAAACATTCTCATTCTATTCCAACCTCTATTTTCATTCCATTCCAATTCATTCCGTCCTACCAAACATGCTAACATGCTAGGTGATTGAAAGGAAATGCTCTTTAGTCTTTCCATAATGTATTGTAATCGTCATGAAATAGAGAATTGATACACGTGTTGATGAATTATGAATGTTCTTATAAAGTCCACCATTAAAAAAAATACATAAATTGTAATGAATTTTCAGAATCCTTATTAGATACGCCCTTTGAAGAGTGATTTTACCATGCTCTCCTCAGAGACAAGTCAGTCTGACATCGCGTCAATTGCAGAAAAATCAATCTGACCGTTCATTTGAATTCCAACGGTTCGGATCGTTTTAAGTCCATAAACACAATTAAATACACTAGAGAACCACACCAAAAATAGGGTAAAAGTTAGATAGAGAGAGAGAGACAACTGAGAAAGGGAGAGAGAGACGCTCTGAATACATGAGAAAAAGAAGACGACGAAGAGGAAGAAGATAACACTGAAAAGTGGCGATTCTGATTTTTGGAGGGAGAAAATTCTAACAAAACCCACCCTCGATTCTTTCATTTTCGAGAAATTAAGCGAAAAAGCTCTCATCTTTCCCACTTTCGTTGCTCTGCAAACACAGTTTCTCTCTCGTAATCTCTCCCCCCCCCCCCCCCCTTTCTTTCTCTACATTTTCCTTTCTCCGGTTGCTCTTGCGTTAATGGGTCTTTGTAATTTTGTTGAAATGCAGGCGATTTTGGTGAATTTGAATCATTTGATGTTCTATTTTGCTTAGATCTTGAGGTTGGTCTATATCTTTTGTTTTTCCTCTGTATATTGTTACATACTAATATACTTTCTCGCTATTTCCGTTTGGTTTCCGTGAAAAGTCCCAAATGGGTGTCTAAACGTGTGGTTTAGCTTTGTTTGCAGAGAGAGAAGAGATATGGATAAGTTACAGTGGGGAAACCGAAAGCGTTTGCGATGTGTGAAGGTCAAAGACTCAGTTTTGACAGAGAAATCAGACGGCGGTGGTGTTATTATGAGGAAGAAAATCACTTCTCGTGTTGATCGACATGTGGTTGCCACTTCAGATATTAAGGAAGCCCTTCCTCGTCCTCTGCAATCCCCCAATCGTCTCTGCAGGTAAGATAACAAAAAGCCAGGAATTTTTTTGGGCGAGAAATTGTATCCCATTATTGTGATTTAACACTGTTTGGCTGTCAAGAAATGCAGGAAAAAGATAAGGTAAACCTGAGCTTTGATTGATGGTTTTTTTTAAGAGTGAGATGTAGTTAGATTTCTAGTTTTCGCAGCAACCAAAACGGAGAGTTAGAGGGGATTTATGGGGAAAAAATTGTATCTTTTATGTGGGTATTCTTTGTTTGCTCAGAAAATATAGGAATACGGTAATTTGGTTGGGGTTGGGACGGTTGTTGTTGGATTACTAGGTTTATCAGATGCCAAATGGAGAGTTGTAGAATTAGTTGGAATTAATTAGGTTTTGACAAAGGAATCTTTTGGTTGCTGAAAAAAAGATTAGGTTTATCAGATGCTGTTTGGTTGCTGAGAAAAAGTAGGAAAAGAGAAGAATATTTAGGGTTATGATAACTGTTTTAGGGTTGAGTACTTGGGTTACTGTTCTGAGATCCAGATCCTAAGTTTTCTTGCCAAACCAACAGAGTAAATCTATAGAACCCAATAAAAATTCCAAAAAAAGATTGGATTTTGAAACCAATTATTATTGGGCTTTTTAGGTTATAGAGATTTGGGGATGAATAGATCGACTGTGAATTTTCTTTCCAGCCAAGCATAGTAAATCTGTGGAAGCACAAAAAGATTTACCAAAAAAGATAAGATTTTGAAACCAATTTTTGTGGGTTTTTTTGGTTACAGGGATTTGGGGATGAATAGGTCAATTGTAAATGAGAATCGGAAGGCCTCAACATCGTCTTCGCCGGAGAAGGAAGATCGGTATTACACGACGAGGGGGTCAGTGGGATTGGATGACAATGGGAAGCTGTTTATGGAGGCAAGAGATGAAAATAGAGGGATTGTTTGGCCTAAACTATACATCTCTTTGTCAAGTAAAGAAAAGGAGGAAGATTTCATGGCGATGAAAGGGTGTAAGTTACCACAGAGGCCTAAGAAAAGGGCCAAATTGATCCAAAGAAGCTTACTTGTAAGTCTTTCTATCATAAATTGTTGAAAATTTCTGAAACAATTTTGGATCTTGTGAAAAGTGTGTGTGTTTGTGTTTTTTTTTTGGGTATGAAAAACAAACTTGTATTCTACATGCGCAGTTGGTGAGTCCAGGGGCATGGCTATCTGATCTATGCCAAGAGAGGTATGAAGTGAGGGAGAAGAAGGCTTCTAAGAAGGTACTATATATGTGTGTGTGTGTGTGTGTGTGTGTGTGTGTGTGTGTGTGTGTGTAGATCTCCAGATTGATTATTTACACACATATGTGATGCAGATATAGATATAGATTTTGTTGAAAAAGGGTTTTTTGTGTTTTGAATGTTTTGTGATGCAGAGACCTAGGGGATTGAAAGCCATGGGAAGCATCGAAAGTGATTCAGAATGAGTCATGGAAAGAGAGAGGCGGAGGCAACAGGAAGATTTGAATTTTTTTGGTAGTTGGATAATGTTTTTTTTTTTTGGGTAGTTGAAAAAAAAAAAAGAAAAAAAAAAGTGTAGTGGGTGTGTTTTTGTTGGACTTTTGAAAAAAATTGTTGTTATCCTGTTCTAATCTAATCTTTTTGGGGGAAAACCCAAGTTTCTTCCTCCCTTGTCTACGCACACGCACACAGTTCTCTCTTTTTCTTTTGATACTTTTCTTCGTCATGTTTTCTTCTCTTTGTTCTTTAATTTCATTTCACGGGTCCCCTAATAATGTTGTATACTTATTGGCATGGATTTCAGATTTTGGGTTTTTTGGAATACATTTTGTATGGAGCGAGAGAGACCTCTTATCACGTTAAAACTCTTGACCACCATTTTATATTTGCTTTAAATTGTCTTTAACATTATGCTTGAACGTGTCATATTGTCTTGTCGCCAATATATATATATATACTCAGGTGTGTGTGTGTGTCTATATTTATATGTGTGTGTGTGGGTAAATTTCACTTACAACCATGGCTAGGGGTGGCAAGTTACAATATAATACGGACACGACACGAGTTAAAAGAGTTTGGATTTGACATAAACGGGTTTGGATCATAAAAGAGTAGACAAGATTAATTTATTTACTTAATCGTGTCGGTTTGAGGGTTTGAACTTGTGTAATCCTGTAACTCAGCATGTTACAATTGTAAATATGACTTATATAATATGTTATATATTTAATCGTGTCGGATTAGGGTTGAGGGGTTGAACTTGTGTAATTCATGTAACTCAACATGTTATAATTGTAAATATAACTTATATAATATGTTATATATTTAAATCTAATTATTATAAATAATTAAGTTATTTCAACATAAACTTCTTATGATTTTTCTATTAGTTAGTAGTTGATTAAATATTAAATGTGTCGTTTTGATAAATAAGTCATTAAACGAGTTAACATATTTACTTATTTATTAAACGGGTTGAGTTAGTGTTGAGGGTTCTTGACATGATTATTAAATGGGTTGGGTTTGGGTTTACCTAATATAATACTCTTACATCGACACAACACGATTATGACTCACGAACACAAATTGCCACCCCTACCCCTGACCTTTGATCATAGATCATATTCAACTTACACCACTCTAGGTTTCAATATTTCTCTTACACCCCCTTGTATGTAATCGGAGTATTTTTATTTTTTTTTAAGTTTTGCCCTCAATTATATATTAATATTCATAAATAATGAATATTAATATATTTTAATTGGTCAATTATGCAACAAATAAGGAAGTGAAATCATTCATTTAGTTGTATTTATTATAAATAGTCAATTAAAAATTATTCGGTTGGACAATTCACTGTAAGTGTTCGATATGAGTATCACTACTCTTAATGAAATTTGTGTGATTTTAAAGTTTTGCCCTCAATTATATATTAATATTCATAATAAATTGTATATGAAACTAAAAGACAAAACTACCCTTTAATTTTCTATTACCGAACTGCCCATATCTGTACTAGAGAGCAAGTTCTTCAAACCACCAAATAGAGACCAAAAATTTAAAAATTCAGCCATCCACCAAACGGTGAATTTGCCTTCTTTGAGTTGTATCCGGCGGCGTAGATGCACACGAATGACGGCGGATCGATCGGAACTGGTCTTCGAATTAGCAAACAAGAATTTCGGTGGTGGTGAGGCTTAGTGACTATTCTGGTGGTGGGTTTGTTGGCAGAGGCCAACCACACGCTGCCGTGAAAGGATTGCAGTGAGTAGACGAAACTACGACGTACTCGGATGATTGGAGAGCTTGCCGGAAGTGTTAATGAAGAGGATGGTGGCTGATGCCGACGATGAGCAATGGAACAATGAGGAAACGAGTCTGGATTACTCAGTGAGCAAGCGCCAGTTTCAGTGAGCTTTCGACGAAGGAGATTCGGCGATGACAAACAATGACTATAAGAGTTGCGATTCCGGTGATGGGCAAGAAAGAAAGAACCTACAGCGAGCAATGATGGTGTTACAAAGGTGAAGGTGCTGTTTTGTAATTCCTCATTAGTCAATGAGGTTAAAGATGTCATTTCAGGTACTGAAAGAGTAAAATTGACCTTCTATCTAATTTTTCTTGCTGACCTTAACACTTACCTGTTGGTTAATTGCAAGGGGTAACTTGCTACCTAAATAAAAAAGTCAAGAAACCTAGAGGGGGTGTAAGTGGGATATAGTCAAAGGTCAGGGGGTGGAGGTGAAATTTACCCTATATATAATTGGTATACATATAATTAAATATACAAGTTTGTGACTCTATAAAACAAACCAATGCAGTGATAAGACGGTCGAATTGCCCCTCCTGGAACTCACAACTATTACCGGAGTGGGCATATCCCAACAGACATTGATCATTGGGTAAAGTGCAATAAACCTCCCTCAAATATGCCTTAATTAACAAGAAATACCCTTGGACTACAAAAGTGGCAGACCTAAACTAACCACTTTAGTTGCAAATTGCCCAGTCCGGCCATCTTCCGTTCATATATTACCCATAAATGAACACGTGATTGTCACATAAGAGACAATATAAAATTAATTGACTATAATATCCTTAGGAATATAAAAATATTATAATGCCCACATATCTCAACCCTTACCAGTAAACAGTGTCTTTTCCTCAGATCATCTCAAACACATGATCGAACCCTAACCCAATTTTAAAAAAAATCCAAATTCAAATGGGTTGAACATGCTATGTGGTTGAGTGTGAATTATTTGAGTTTCCAAGATTGTGGTTCGATTGGGTGATTTAATTCGGTGGTGGGAATGGTAGGGTGGTGGCGATGATGGTGTTGGTGGCAGTGGGGTTTTGGGGTTCAATTGGGTTTATAATATATGGATGGTTAGGTGTGGATTGTGATTAATTACTTGAGTTTCCAAGATCGTGGTTCGATTGGTGGTTTAATTCAGTTTAATTCAGTGGTGAGTGGTAGGAGTGGTGGCAACGATGGTGTTAGCGGCAGTGGGGTTCAATTTGTTAGGAATTATGTCTCAAATTCCCATTATTATTAGTTTCTATTTTAAAGTGTATTTTTATGGTAATTTCTTATAGAGACGTGAATTGTATTCTAAGAAATTGTAATCCTTGTCCACAAAGGAATTAGGTATATGACTCTATAAATAGGCACTTAGGCTATTGTTGAGAGTTATGAGTTGAGAGAGATGTAGCCTCATGAGGGAGTACGATGATGGTAGGGGTGAGTTACGGGTTTGGTAGAGTGAACACTGATGGCGAAAAGGAGTCTCGTGGCGTACACAGAAAACTCGGTCAAGAGTTTGTGTGCATGGTTCGGTGTTGAAATTCTCTACTATTGTAATATCTCTACATATATAATAAATCTCTTTTCATCCGTGGATGTAACCCTGATTTTGGGTGAACCACGTATATATCTTGTGTTGTGATTTGAATTATTATTTTCTTTCTTCCTTTTGCTTCCGTTGTGCCCCAACAACTGGTATCAGAGCCAAAAGTGAAGGAGATCCAGAAAACACAAGAAGTCTCAACATGTGCTACAACGGGCTTCAGTTGTAGGTGGAGTCAATCGGCTTGGTTACATGGCATGGAGCTTGAGTAGTCAAGGTGGAGCCTTGGGGTTTGACTGATTGAGCAACGTATAGTGAGAGGATAATCCGAGTTCTACAATAAGATCGAGAAGATTGAAGTTGCAGAGAATTATCCAGATTCAATTGCCATAAGAGGCGATGATTGACGTAATGGCATTTAAGCCAAGGTGGAGATTGTTAGGAATTATGTCTCAAATTCCCATTATTATTAGTTTCTATTTTAGAGTGTATTTTTTATGGTAATTTCTTATAGAGACGTTAATTATGCTCTAAGAAATTGTAATCCTTGTCCACAAAGGAATTGGGTATGTGACTCTATAAATAGGCACTTAGGCTATTGTTGAGAGTTATGAGTTGAGAGAGATGTAGCCTCATGAGGGAGTACGATGATGGTAGGGGTGAGTTACGGGTTTGCTAGAGTGAACACTGATGGCGAGAGAGAGTCTCGTGGCGTACACAGAGAACTCGGTCAAGAGTTTATGTGCATGGTTCGGTGTTGAAATTCTCTACTATTGTAATATCTCTACATATATAATAAATCTCTTCTCATCCGTGGATGTAACTCTGATTTTGAGTGAATCACGTATATATCTTGTGTTGTGGTTTGAATTATTGTTTTCTTTTTTTCTTTTGCTCCGCTGCGCCCCAACACAATTGGGTTTATAATGTATGAATAGTTTGGTGTGATTTAGGGTTGTGGGAGTTCAATTGGGTTTATAATGTATGGATGGTTTATGTGTGGTTTCTGATTAATTACTTGAGTTTCCAATATTGTGGTTCGATTTCGGTGATGGAAGTGCAGTGGTGGCGGTGATTAACCAAACTTGGAAGTCGGAGAGAGCATAAATAATTCCCGCATCTCAGTTTGCAAATATAGTGATGAACACATTCTCTTTAACATTGAACGCCCAAGATTAAATGTAAACTCACATCGCGTACCTATCAAAAACACGCGGCCGCTCAGCTTTGCCGTCACCAATTGCCTTAGAGAGACGACGATCTGGGCGGAGACGGTAAGAGGCTCCGTGTAAACTTCTTTTAGAGAAAGAAAAATGTTGTTTCTTCTGCAACTATATATATACATATATATATATATATATTGGTCTCTGTTATTAACCAGAGAGTTATTTTACAACACCAATACCTATCAATCTGGATCAGTAAGCCTACAACACCAATAGCGATGAAATCATCACCAAGGTGACTGTGTTCAGACATGGAGGATACTAAAATTTAATCATGTTGAAGAGTGGCGATTTTTTTCTTTTTTTTTTTTTTTTTTTTTTTTTTTTTTTTTTTTTTTAATCTGCTGTGAAGAGGAAGTGATATGGCAATAGTGTCTTTTTTTATTTAAGGGTAAAATTATCTTTCTACACTTCCGGCAACAGCATCTAATCGGATTGGGTAATTTGCAACAATTCAATAGTTCAAGGGAGTTTGTTGTAGTTCAAGGGGGGTTATGTGCAAATGGGGCATACTTCAAGGGGTTTTTTTGCACTTTACCCTTGATCATTTGATTGTCCCACCCTAAACTCATAACGCCATTCGTTGCGGTCGACTACCCTACCTTAAACATAGAGCTAGCATGTCCGGGCAGGCATCGGTAAAGGATTAGGTGTTAGATCAAGGATTGAGTTTAAATTAAGGATTGGATTTGTGATTCTAATATCAACTATAAAAGGTTGGATGTTTGCCTTTCGACCTAACACCCAATCCTTCACAGATTGCCCATGTATAACTAATCTATTTTTCACCTTAATTAGATGTGGAACAAGACCCCTCTAACAATCCTCCAACGATCATTTTCACCTTGAGTAATGTCCCTGCGAGGACAATTTTGTAACAGTTGTCATGAGCTCTTTTCTACATTAGTACATTTGAGCAAAAGAAATAATAATAATAATATACAAATTACACAGTCCATAAAATAAAATTATACATCAAATTATTTTTTTTTTTTCTTTCTTAGTTGGTACTCGCATACACATGCCATCCACTGAGACTCAAATCTCTAACCTTCCTTTGAAAAGTATTGAGAAATAGAGATATGATACCACTAGTATAATTTGATCAAATAAAAGAGTTTGCAAAAATTTGATGAATTCATTTGACTTATTATTAATAAATTTTAGATTTGATTTAAGCAGTTAGACGTGTGTCATAAAATTTGTGCATAAAAAGTGTTTTGAGATAGTCCCTCCTGTAAGGGAAAAATTCTAGTTTATACTCCTAATATTACTATTGTGAAAATTATGAAATGAATTTTTTTTTTCTCTGCTATGATAATATGCCATTCATTCCTCTACGTATGTGGACCCTATGACATCTTTATCATGTTTTAAATTAATTTTTTTGCTGGTTTCAAATATAACGTCTGAAAAGGAAACTATTGTAGTCGGACACCAAGCAAGCGTATAGCAGGCCACCAAATCCACGAAAAATCAAATTTAAGGGAAAGAATAACGATGAGAATATTCTATTATTAGATTTTTTTGTTGTTTGAAATTTATATATGAAACTATGATATTAGTCATTACACAAAGCTACTATTTACATTCTATCAAAAAAAAAAAAAAAAAACCTATGGGCATGTTTACTAACGCTTTATCTTCTTACTTTTGTTTTCTTTAAAAGTAAAATCATGATTTTTATTTTTAAAACTGAAATAAGAAATAAAATCATATTCACCCATTTGGCAACCACAGTTGCATTGTGTTTTTACGTTGACTCGAAGCAGAAGCAATATTTCTGCTTTAGAGTATATTCAACACTATTTCGAAGCTTGTTTAGTAACATAAATTTGTTACAAGATTTTTGAAAGCAAAAACATGAGAGCGTGTTTGGTAAAAAAGTGTTGCAAGTTTGAAATTTTGAATGGCTAGTTAAAAAGGTTAATTTAGAAAAAATAAAAAAATAAAAAAATAAAATAAAAATTAACAGTGCTTTGCTACAGTGAGAAAGCAAACAAAAACATCATTTTGATGCTTCTGATTTTGGCCTTAATTTTGGAAGCGCTTCGGTACTATTCAAATGACAGCAAATGTTACCAAACATGCTTCGTGCTTTTGCTTTGCTACAATACGCTAGCAAAAGCAAAAAACACGAAACAAAAGTTTTAACCAAACATGCCCTGTGTTCGAGGCTTTTGCTATTACTATGCATTTTTACCCTCATATGCAGAGGGAGGACTATGGGTTCAAATATGGAATCATCCTTTCAACGAGGAAATAAAATTCGTATATCTTATTATTTCAAACCCCATAATGTACTAGACAAGTCACTTTTATTATAATTATATAATCTAAAGACGGTTAAATATACGCATTCTTGCCTCCGTATGCAAAAGAGAATTTTATTTTATTTATTTATTTATTCCAATCAATACATACATGATGGCTTTGATCAGGGGTTTGAATATGAAATTCGTTACTTACATCTTAGCCCATTTTCTTATACATGAACAATTTACAGCCCTCGCTATCCCATGTTGGAAGGTATGAACATATATTAGCCCCATTTAATAACGACATTTTTTCCCCCTTACAAAATACCTCGAATAATAATAATAATAATAATAATATCAAATAATAAGAATATTTTTTCAGTAAATAAATAATAATAGGAATTATTTTATCATATTGTTAGCTCCACCACATCACTTGCTAGCTATATATACATTTCTTTCATTCAAAGTTGTTGTTACTTGCTTCCTCAAATCAAGTAGTTGACCATGAATATCTCAACTAGCTATTGACCATGAATATCTCAACTTTGTTATTTGTTTCCTTAGATAGAGGACGTAACTGAGAGATACTCTCTTGTAAAGTCTATATATACCCTCTTGTAACACATTGAATATAAATTATATTTTTCCTAATACTTCTCTACTAGTGTTGTTTATTATGGTATCAGAGCACCTCTGCTCACAACTCTGAATTTTTTATCAATCTCTCTTTTCTTAATTCTTCAATTCATTCACAATGGTTGATTCAACAGATATTCAAAATTCTGAACTTCAAGGGTCAAATGATCATTTATTTGTCCATCACTCGGATAGCCCCACGACTATCCTTGTTTCTCCAATGTTGTCCGATGACAACTACAGTACGTGGTTATGATCTATTTCGAGGGTCCTTCGAGCAAAAATTAAAATAGGTTTTGTAGATGGCTCAATCAAAATCCCTACTAATCCAAATGAAAAATCCAAGTGGTCTAGATGTGACGTTTTTGTTGCCTCATGGATTCCAATTCAGTTACGCCAGGATACGTGGGAGGATACGTGGCAGTATTCTTTATGCAGATACTACTCGTGACATTTGGAAAGACCTACGAGATTGATTCTCACAGACTAATGCACCAAAAATCTACCAACTCAAGCAATCAATCTCCTCACTCAAGCAAGACAACACTACGGTATCTGTCTATTTTACTTTACTAAAATCCTTATGGAATGAATTAAACTCTTTATCTACTGTTTTTGTTTGCACTTGTGGCCATGGATCTGCCACTGTAACTCGGCTTCAAGAAGACCATGCAATGGAATTTTCGCAAGGTCTTCATAATCATTTTTCAACCATCCATAATCAAATTTTACTAATGGTTCCTTTTCCTAGTGTTACCAAAATTTACTCTCTCGTCAGGCAAGAAGAGAAACAGAATGAAATACATGCATTGTCCAATCCCGTTCCTGAAGTCGCGGCCTTGAGTGCTCGATTCAATGAGAATAGAACTAACAACTGGGTTTCACGTGCAAAGACAACTTAACAAAATTTTCAACCACAGAACAATGGCAAATTCTCTAGGGACCACAACAACAATTCATACTAAGGACAATGTGGTGGGAAACCGCACCCATTTTGGGATCATTGCAATCGATTGGGACATAATAGGGGTACATGTTACAAGCTTCATGGATACCCCAATAAAAACATCCAAGCTAATGCAGTTTCAGCAGACACATCTCACTATTCGGCCACCCCTCCTATTTTCTCCACTAAACAATATAACAAGATCTTAAGCATGCATGAGTCAGGTAGCCCCATACCACAAGCAAATTTGACAGGTATATCTCTTTCGTGCTCATCGAATTCTATATGGATCATCGATTCTGGCGCTACTAATCATGTCAGTTCCTCATTACATATTTTTTCAACCTATGCTATTTGTTCTAAACGTTCCACTCTTAAGCTTCCAGATGGAACGGATCATTTAATTACCTATATTGGTAATGTCATTCTCTCATCATTGATGCGTCTTGATAATGTCCTCTTTGTACCCACCTTTCAATTTAATTTGATTTCTGTCAATGAATTGGTCCAGTCCCAACCCATCTCTATCTCATTCACTAACGATTCTTGTATTTTTCAGGACCGATTATTGAAGAGGAAGATTGGATCGGGACACCTACATGAGGGACTCTATTGCCTTCAATTAGCCTCTATTTAATCTGTTCAAAATTCCACCACCAATAATTTATGGCATTGTCGATTAGGACATGCGTCTACTGATCATTTGCAAATGCTAGCTAAGTAATTCCCTTTTATTCCTTGTCCAAATAATAACACTTACATTATCTACCCGCAAACTAAGCAAACTCATTTACGTTTTCCAAATAGCTCAATCAAGACTAGTAGACCATTTCAAATAATTCATTGTGACATCTAGGGCCAGTTTCTCTACCATCTCATTCTAACACCAGATTTTTTTTAACTATAGTTGATGACTATAGTCGTGCTACATAGATATATTTAATGCATGTTAAATCTGAGACTGCAAAAATCTTACAATCATTTTTGCCATGGTTCGTACTCAATTTCGTTCAAAAATTCATTCCCTCGTTTCTGGAGTTGGTGTATAGATGAACACTTCAATGATATTCAAATTCTTCGATCCGATAATGGAACCGAGTTCTTATCACACACCACACAACAATTTTTTACCACCCACGGAGTCATCCATCAACGCTAGTTCTTATCACACACCATGCAATAATTTTTTACCACCCACAAAGTCATCCGTTGTAATGACCCGGATTTTTCACGGATATTTTTTTTCCGTTGATCTTTTTCCTTTCTGAGTTCAGTTTTATGTCGTTTAGTGTCATCTTGAGTGCTCTGGAGTGATTTTCGAGACTCTTTTATGTGGATTGACAACTTCCTTTGAGGACCGAGTCGTTTCCACATTTTTCGTTTTTTGACACTATTCACTTTTCGTCCTTTTCCCTATTTTGTCTTTTCCCCGTTTAGCACTTTGTTTGCGTAACCATACTTCATGTGTTTGGAGTTGGTTTCTGACTTCACGTATCCTCATTCTCAGTGGTTTCCATGAGATACGTATTTTTACTTTCGTGAAAAAATACTCTGGTTGCTCCCGGTGCCCATAGGGGCATAAATGCAAAGTTCTTTGGAAACTTTTTCTTTTCTTGGGGTGTTTTTCATAAATATCTTTTGAAGATATTTTATTTTGGGGGTATCTAAGAAAAATATCTTTTGGAAAATATTTTCATTCTGGGGCAGTTTCGCAGTTTTCACTTTTTAGAGGGGTCATTGTGCAATTAATGAAAGTTATTACTCAATGCCTTGTTTTGAGCCCGGATCCTCGTATGGGATTCATTTTCACATTTCGTCGAGTCATGGACTCTTAGAATTTCCTCCTAGACGATGTTTTCCAGTTTCAGGGTTTCTGGCCCCGGTTTGCGCCAAACTTGTTTTGGGCATAACCCTCTACTCAGGACTCAATTTTTGACGCCGTTTCTTTCATTGTTCATATTTTCTCATTTGGAATCTTTTTTGTTCACAGAGTTTTTCCGTTTCAGCGCGTCTGCTCAGATTTCACTTTTCCGAAACCGACGGGGCCTGTTCGGGGCATTTTTTGAGTTTTTCTATAAATATGGGGTCTTTAAGTGAAAAAAATCAGATTTCACTCTCTCTCTCCCCTTTCTTGGCCGGATCTCACGGCAACCATGGCTGCCATCTTCTCTCTCTTCTTTTGAGCTTCCTCCCCTCACTAAAAAGTGGTGATGCCTTTATGTTGTTCCCCTCGGCAAGGCCTTCGATGAGATTTGAAATATTTAATTCTTTGTATAAGTTTTAATTTTCATGACGATGAGAAATTTGGATTTGAATTGTGATATGGTAGAAACTATTGTTTTAATATGTTGGTTAACATATATTAAATTGAGATTAATTAAATAAGAATTGCTCTTTTTAATTCATATTTACCTTTTGTGAAAGATTAAAGTTCATGACCGTACCTTGCATGAAATTGAGTTGTATTATGCTTCTAAATTTGAGTTTTGGCATGTTTGTTAACATACTTTAATTTGAGAGCATTTTGTTGAGTTTGAAAATTTAGAGACTTTAATTAAGAGAATTAATTAAAATCTAATTTTGTGGTTTCATGGGCCTAATTAAACTTTTGTGTGAATATATGTAATGACCATGATATGTCTATTAACATATATTAAATTGGGGCCAATTGGAAATGATTTGAAATCTAGAGAGTTTAATTATTTTGATGTAATTAGATTCTATCTTGTTTATCCATGGATTTAATCATGTTTTAGGAGTTGCTTTTATTTTAAGATCATGGATTTAGACTTGTGGTGTATTCGCTTGAATGTGTTTTAAGCATTGAAGAATATTGTTGTTAAATTTATATTCATGAGAGCAGGTTTCTAATATGAATATATTGTTAACTTGTGGTTTCAAAATTTCTTGTGCATAGAAGGTGACTTCATGCATTATAAAGATTATGTATAAGTTGTGAACTTATTTGGATTATTTTGGAGTTACTTGGGACATTGTTAAGCTGTGATGGCTAGGATTTGGCTCTAGTACGGGGACAAAAGTCCTCTAAGTCAAAAGTTCGCGCGTTGGGTAGGCTGCCTGGGGGTTAATAGCTTCAAATTATCCCTATAAAGTTCGCGGGTTGGGTAGGCTGCCTGGGGGTTAGTAGCTCCAAATTTGCCTTGTCTCGGCGGAAATCCGAGCTTTGATGTTCAAGTCTTCCACTATTTATTTTCGCATTCAATTCCAAGTTGACAATCATGTTTACCTTGTTAACATGTGGTTTTGGCTATTGGCGATTTTGATGTTGTTAAGTACATCCATACTAAATTACTATATTTAGTTGATTTCACACTTTTAGATTTCTAGTTGATAACCTAGTTAATTATGTCTTGATGTGTGGTATTAGATATTCTAATTATGCTAAATTGTTATATTTAGTTGATGTTGTATTTTAGACTTCAAGTTGATAACCTTGAGAATCTCTACGTTGTTGCTTTGTGTAAGCATGCTCCTATGTTATTGCTTTGTGTAAGTATACTCCTATGTTATTGCTTTGTGTAAGCATACTCCTATGTTGTTGCTTTGTGTAAGCATGACCCTATGTTGTTAAAATTGCATAAATGAGGTGATTGATACTAGAAATGATCTTAGGTAGTTAGGATGCTTCTTGAGTCTCACCTTTGACATAAACGTTAGGTGGAATGAACCACAATAATTAAATCATGCAAACTTGTAAAACGTAGGTCGATGCATACTCATTTCCTACGAGTAGCTTTATGTTACTCACCCCTACGATACTAGGGCATATTTCAGGTACAAGAATTAAAGTTGAGACTTGCAATATGCTTGGATGACTTATGGACTTGAAGACTTCCATTTTTGTGAAGGTTGGCTCGGAATGCCAATTGTAGTCTTAAATGTCAAATGTGTATATTTGATTTGAAACTTGTAATGTGCGCCTAAGCACACTTTTGATTCTTATTTTATGTATATGACATGAGGCCAAGGGCCAAACTTCTTTTAGAATCACATTTATGTCATGGATGTTGATTTTGGCCTTTAATGAGATTATATGAAATTCATGCGTTTTAGTACGCAATTTTGCACCGGAGCGTGTATTGTGCATGAAATTCGTTATCTAGAATTCATTTAACATGTATCAGGTGTGGCCAAAGGCCAAACGGTATTTTGAAGTCATTTCATAGTTTTGAATTCCAAGTTTTCATTCCAAATTACATTTTTGGCATTTTGGCCGTTGGGGGGTCATATTTTGTATCGGCCATATTTTTGGGCCATAGACCATTGTAACACATCTTACTAGATAAGTTACGTTTGCTTGCATGGTCGTTTCCAGGCAAAGCTTTTTCTTTGGTGAAATGAGCCTCATACGGACTCATTTTTCACTTTTGATGCATATTCTGACCTAAGGGTATTTTGGCAATTTCCTTTGGGAAATAAATTCCGTTCTTCACATAGTCACTTAGAAAATGTGATTTTAGGGGGGGGGGGGGGGGGGGGTTTCTTTTTTGTGTTTTTCCATAAAATGTTGTCTTGGCATCGGAAATATATCCCGAAGTTCAGCTTCTGTTTTTCCATTCAGCAGCTTTTTGGACCCTTTGGACCAGTTTTCTTGGGAGGGCATTTTGGGCATTTCACAGTGCGTATTTTTCAATTTTTTTCGCGAGTCACGTAGAAAACTAGATTTTGAGGGGGGTTTTTCTTTGAGTTTTTTCAGAAAATGTCATCTTGACCCTCAAATTTTCATTTTTCCTGGAAAAATCCCTGCTGCCAGGTTTTTGGGTTGCACTTTACTACCCTCTTCACATGTAAACGGTTACGAGGAGTTTGGTAACCGGTTACATGTGCATGGGCAGTGTTTTGGTCGTGAATTTTGGCCTCCTAACCGGTTAGGAAGGTCTCCTAACCGGTTAGATGTTCTTGGTTGTCACCTTTTTGACCGTTTTGCCCCTTCTTCTTCCGTTAGCCATATCTTCTTCATCCGGACTCTGAATCAAGTGATTCTTGAGTCTAAATTCATTAATTTTTTGTTATCTTTCCAATGATGTGCTCGGTGGCACCCATTTTTAAGCTGGAAATGACATTTTTGCCCCTAGGTTTATTCTTGTTTGTTTTTGAAACGTTGCTTCCGCATTTGATTCCTTTGGGTTCTATTACCTCGTTGAGGGTCACATTGGTGTCTTAGAGTCACGTTGTATCTCTAGAGACCATTGTTTGTCTTTTGCTTCCGCATTTCGGATCCGTTATTGGGTCATCTTTCGGTTCATCACTGACGCACCGGGTTGAAAAACTTAGGCCGTCAGAAGTGGTATCAGAGCTCCTAGGTTCGAAAACCTTAGGACGACAGGCTTTGGGTGCATATCATGCTTTTGTTGCCACGCTTTATGTACTTATATGCTTCATGATAACATATTTTGATTTGATAACATGTTTATGTGCTTACGTGCTACATGTTGTATGCTGTTTGTTTAGCATTATTTTATTCTAATGTAAAGAGCATGACATGTGACGTATGCTAGTTTAGAATTGTATATGCATAATTATGTTGCATATTTGGCATGACACGGGTTTGGTCATTGAGGCACGAGTTGAGGTTGATGGTGATTGTAGTCACACTCTTGTGGTGGAGGTTGTTGTCGACCTAGTATTGGTTTTGAGGTAGGTGGATGGTCACATTTTGTTTAGGCTCTCGTAAGATGAGCCATTTGGCGTTACCGTGGTGGTGGTTTTGTTGGTTTTGCGCCATTATGAGATTATGGACCTCTTAGGATCCTTGGTTGATCAAGATGATTCATCTGGGATTGCAATTTTTGTGGGCGGGTACGTTTGTGGGTGGGTGCATGGCATTGTCATGCTACCGTGCTGGCTAGCTACAAACGCAGTTCAGATGGAATCAGTGTTGGTTTTGTTTTGATAGGCATTGTCCTTTGATCGGCGATGATGATGGTTGTTTTGGGGATCAGTCGTGGTGATTGATTTAGTTATTATTGGTGTGGCTGTAGTTGCCATTTTCTTTGAGGAGTTCTTGCGTGATAACGCTTTTGGGATCAAATCGATTGATTGAAGTTACGGGTAGTGAGAACACTGCACTGTTAGTGTCACTTGTAGTGTTACCTCTAGATTCGGAGTTAGATTGTTGGAGTCTTACCGTTGTGGTAAGGGCTCACGTTTATTTAGAAACAAGTTGTTGTCGCATTGGTTTTGGAGTCAGTTTATAACTAGGAATTGTCCTTCTTTTTACCTAAACACTAGAGGACACGATGTCTATAGGGTTCACTATTGCATCATTTTGTCTTATACAGTTTCGTTTACTACCATGTTAGTAGTTTTATTTATGATGTTGTGATGCATGAGTAGGTAGAGGTGTATCCACATTTGCCTTCTTGTTGTGTGGCATTAGTATGCCTTTCTTATATGCTTAGAGATGCCATGTTGTTACTGTACTTTTGTAACATACTTTTGTGTTTAAGTGGAGACGTGTTGCATGTACCCTTGGTTTTTATCTATACGAGTAGATTTTCCTTCTGGTAGTTGCATTCCTTGTCATATGCATGACTTTCAGGTTTGGTTTTTCCCTTTTGTTTTCCCTCGGTCGCACGTAGCGTGTATGTGGGTTTCCACAATGGTTTCGTGTTGGTTCGTGTTAGGGACTTCACAAGGAGTGAGTCTCTTCTCTTCATTGCGTTGTGCACAGCCTGGGGGTTGGCTGGTCCGTGAGGATCACCATTGTTGTTTTGAGTCCTTGGTGAGGATTTGATGGATTTTGGTCGACTTGTTTCCATGTAGGGGGTGAAGTCTTTGACCTTGTTGTCTTTCATTTCAGAGGCAGAGTCGTGGTGTTATCCTTCTTAGGACTAGTGGAGACCTTTCTTTCGTGTCTTCCCTTGGGGAGTTTCTGCCGTGGTTGTTAACGGCTGTAGTGCTCAGAGCGAGTTGATTGGTGTGAGATCATTTTATGGGGACTAGTGTCTATATCATTGAGGATTTGTTTGATTGTGAGGTGGGCTCGATGCTCTTTTGAGAATGTCTTTTAAAGACTTGTTTCCATTTTGGAGACCTGGATGTGGTTAACTTTTAGGAAAAGTTTTGGAGGATTGCTGTTAGATATGGCTTGTTATGGAGTTTCTCGTCCTAGTTATGACTAGTCATAGCTTTGAGGAATCGTAGTTTTGATGATTGGTTGTGGATCAAAAATTGAGGAATTTTTATCTAACTTGGTGTTTCCAAGTACGGTTTTGAGAGATTCATTTTGTGACCTTGGTTGTCAGGATTTTGATGTATGTGCCATTTGGTGGACTTGTATTTCAAGGATTTAGTTATCCATGATAGGGATGCGGATTTGATGTTTGATTACGGTGTAGTCTTGTAGTTAATCTGTTTCAGGGAGATGTGAAAGACTTTCGATGAAATGTCTTATTGGGAGGTTTGTTTTGATTTCTGTAGGCGTTGATTTGCTTGTCAGGTTTTGGATTCCTGATTAATGTTGTTAATAGGGGTATTTTGAGACATTGGAGATGCTGGTTTTGTTGTATTAAGGATTTAAGGCTTTAAGCATAGCGGTACCTATAGCATTGTTGTCAGAGTTTTGGGATTGGCCAGGATGGTCTGGCCAGACATCTTTGAACCATATCTCAACTCTCACAAAATGTTGGTCTCCGTAGTGCTTTTGGCAATGATCATTTTTGACATTGATGTCATTTGTATCGAGAGGTTTCTTGGGTAGACCTAGTGGGGGGCAGGTTATGAACTAGTGCCTTATACTGTCATGCTATCGTACAAAGTTGTGTGTTGTAGGCGAGTACTAGTTGCCGTCGATGCTACCTTGCTGACGAGTAAGTGTGGGCAGGCACTAGGTACTGTCATTGTTACCACACATTTGAGTACGTAGTGGGCGGATTTTGGTCACTATTCGTACTGCCACGTTGTGTTTGTTCCGTACCCTGATTTGATATGTGGTTATCTTGGAGTTCTTTTGGTGGTTGTTTTTGGTTCCTTATGATGGTTTGTCATGAGGGACGCTTACGGTTGTTGTTTTCTGTTCTTTTGTCTGACCTTGGGTTCTCTATGTGAGTTCAGACTTGTCGTATGGCCATGTGGTCACTTTTCCTTTGAGAGGTTGTCTTGTCATGAGCACGTGGGTGCAGATCACACTAGTTTGTGTGTTCCTTTCAGTTTTGAGGTCGCTGGTGTGGCGTGTTGTGTGGGGTACTCGGAGATGTACTCCGTAGTTGTCCTGGTTTTGCCTTTTGTTGTTTGGGCTGGATTTCGGGGACAAAATCCCTTTAAGGTGGGAAGGTTGTAATGACCCGAATTTTTCACGAATATTTTTTTTCCGTTGATCTTTTTCCTTTCTGAGTTCAGTTTCATGTCGCTTAGTGTCATCTTGAGTGCTTTGGAGTGATTTCCGAGACTCTTTTCTGTGGATTGACAACTTCCTTTGAGGACCGAGTCGTTTCTATATTTTTCGTTTTTCGACACTATTCACTATTCGTCTTTTTCCCTATTTTGTCTTTTCCCCGTTTAGCGCTTTGTTTGCGTAACCATACTTCTTGTGTTTGGAGTTGGTTTCTGACTTCACGTATCCTCATTCTCAGTGGTTTCTATGAGATACGTATTTTTACTTTCGTGAAAAAGTACTATGGTTGCTCCCGGTGCCCATAGGGGCATAAATGCAAAGTTCTTTGGAAACTTTTTCTTTTCTTGGGGTGTTTTTCATAAAAATCTTTTGAAGATATTTTATTTCAGGGGTATCTAAGAAAATATCTTTTGGAAGATATTTTCATTCTGAGGCAGTTTCGCAGTTTTTACTTTTTGGAGGGGCTATTGTGTAATTAATGAAAGTTATTGTTCAATGCCTTGTTTTGAGCCTGGATCCTCATATGGGATTCATTTTCACATTTCGTCGAGTCATGGACTCTTAGAATTTCCTCCTAGATGATATTTTCCAGTTTCAGGGTTTTTGGCCCCGGTTTGCGCCAAACTTGTTTTGGGCATAACTCTCTGCTCGGGATTCGATTTTAGACGCCATTTTTTCTGTTGTTCATATTTTCTCATTTGGAATTTTTTCGTTCATAGAGTTTTGCCGTTTGAGCGCGTCTGCTCAGATTTCACTTTTCCAGACCCGGCTAGGCCCGTTCGGGGCACTTTTTGAGTTTTTCTATAAATATGGGGTCTTTAAGTGAAAAAAATTAGATTTCACTCTCTCTCTCCCCTCCCTTGGCCGGATCTCATGGCAGCCATGGCTACCATCTTCTCTCTCTTCTTTTGAGCTTCTTCCCCTCATTAAAAAGTGGTGATGCCTTTATGTTTGTTGTTCCTCTCGGCGAGGCCTTCGATTCCAACCGATTGGAATCTCGTTTTGGCTATTTCTTGAGTTCGGGTTTGAAGTCAAGTTGTGTTTTTGATGGGGCTTCCTTGGGGGTTATGATCACCATGTTGTCCCCGACAAAACCTAGGAGTTTCGTCAGATTCGGAGCCGATTTATTTTGGTGGGCATTTCAGATCATCTCAAATGGAGGTAAGGAATGTTTTAAGATTTTATATGTGTTGTATTGAGTACTTTCCATGTTTATACAACCTATATGCATGCCTTGTATCAAATCTAGGAAATTTGAAATATTTAATTCTTTGTATAAGATTTAATTTTCATGATAATGAGAAATTTGGATTTGAATTGTGACATGGTAGAAACTCTTGTTTTAATATATTGGTTAACATATATTAAATTGAAATTAATTAAATAAGAATTGTTCTTTTTAATTAATATTTACCTTTTGTGAAAGATTAAAGTTCATGGTCGTACCTTGCATGAAATTGAGTTGTATTATGCTTCTAAATTTGAGCTTTGGTATGTTTCTTAACATACTTTAATTTGAGAGCATTTGGTTGAGTTTGAAAATTTAGAGACTTTAATTAAGAGAATTAATTAAAATCTAATTTTGTGCTTTCATGGGCCTAATTAAACTTTTGTGTGAATATATGTAATGACTATGATATGTCTATTAGCATATATTAAATTGGGGCCAATTGGAAATGATTTGAAATCTAGAGAGTTTAATTATTTTGATGTAATTAGATTCTATCTTATTTATCCATGGATTTAATCATGTTTTAGGAGTTGCTTCTATTTTAAGATCATAGATTTAGACTTATGGTGTATTCGCTTGAATGTGTTTTAAGCATTGAAGAACATTGTTGTTAAATTTATATTCATAAGAGCAGGTTTCTAATATGAATATATTGTTAACTTGTGGTTTCAAAATTTCTTGTGCATAGAAGGTGACTTCATGCATTATAAAAATTTGTTTATAAGTTGTGAACTTATTTGGATTATTTTGGAGTTGCTTGGGACATTGTTAAGCTGTGATGGCTAGGATTTGGCTCTAGTACGGGGACAAGAGTCCTCTAAGTCAAAAGTTCGCGGGTTGGGTAAGCTGCCTGGGGGTTAGTAGCTTCAAATTTGCCTTGTCTCGGCGGAAATCCAAACTTTGATGTCCAAGTCTTCCACTATTTGTTTTCGCATTCAATTCCAAGTTGACAATCATGTTTACCTTGTTAACTTGTGGTTTTGGCTATTGGCGATTTTGATGTTATTAAGTACATCCATACTAAATTGCTATATTTAGTTGATTTCACACTTTTAGATTTCTAGTTGATAACCTATAGAATCTATGTCTTGATGTGTGGTATTAGATATTCTAATTATGCTAAATTGTTATATTTAGTTGATGTTGTATTTTAGACTTCAAGTTGATAACCTTGAGAATCTCTACGTTGTTGCTTTGTGTAAGCATGCTCCTATGTTGTTGCTTTGTGTAAGCATGACCCTATATTGCTAAAATTACATAAATGAGGTGATTGATGCTAGAAATGATCTTAGGTAGTTAGGATGCTCCTTGAGTCTCACCTTTGACATAGACGTTAGGTGGAATGAACCACAATAATTAAATCATGCAAACTTGTAAAACGTAGGTCAATGCATGCTCATTTCCTACAAGTAACTTTATATTACTCACCCCTACAATACTGGGGCATATTTCAGGTACAAGAATTAAATTTGAGACTTCCAATATGCTTGGATGACTTGTGGACTTGAAGACTTCCATTTTTGTGAAGGTTGGCTCGGAATGCCAATTGTAGTCTTAATTGTCAAATGTGTATATTTGATTCGAAACTTGTAATGTGTGCCTAAGCACACTTTTGATTCTTATTTTATGTATATGATATGAGGCCAAAGGCCAAACTTCTTTTAGAATCACATTTATGTTATGGATGTTGATTTTGGCCTTTAATGAGATTATATGAAATTCATGCGTTTTAGTACGCTATTTTGCACCGGAGCGTGTATTATGTATAAAATTCTTTATCTAGAATTCATTTAACATGTATGAGGTGTGGCCAAAGGCCAAACGGTATTTTGAAGTCATTTCATAGTTTTGAATTCCAAGTTTTCATTCCAAATTACATTTTTGGCATTTTGGCCGTTGGGGGGTCATATTTTGTATTGGCCATATTTTTGGGCCATGGACCATTGTAGCACATCTTACTAGGTAAGTTATGTTTGCGTGCATGGTCGTTTCCGGGCAAAGCTTCTTCTTTGGTGAAATGAGCCTCCTACGGACTCATTTTTCACTTTTGTTGCATATTCTAACCTAAGGGTATTTTGGCAATTTCCTTTGGGAAATAAATTCTGTTCTTCACATAGTCACTTATAAAATGTGATTTTAGGGGGGGTTTCTTCTTCGTATTTTTCTAGAAAATGTCATCTTGGCATCGGAAATCAATCCCGAAGTTCAGCTTCTGTTTTTCCATTTAGCAGCTTTTTGGACCCTCTGGACCAGTTTTCTTGGGAGGGCATTTTGGGCATTTCACAGTGCGTATTTTTTTATTTTTCTTTTGTTTCACGTAGAAAACTCAATTTTGAGGAGGGTTTCTACTTTGAATTTTTCCAGAAAATGTCATCTTGGCCCTCAAATTTCCATTTTTCCCGGTAAAATCCCTGCTACCAGGTTTTTGGGTTGCACCTTACTGCCCTCTTCACATGTAAACGGTTACGAGGAGTTTGGTAACCGGTTACATGTGCATGGGCAGTGTTTTGGTCGTGAATTTTGGCCTCCTAACCGGTTAGATGTTCTTCGTTGTCACCTTTTTTACCGTTTTGCCCCTTCTTCTTTCGTTAGCCATATTTTCTTCATCCGGACTCCGAATCAAGTGATTCTTGAGTCTAAATTCATTAATTTTTCGTTGTCTTTCCAATGGTGTGCTCGGTGGTACCCACTTTTAAGCTGGAAATGACATTTTTGCCCTTAGATTCATTCTTGTTCGTTTTTGAAACGTTGCTTCCGCATTTGATTCCTTTGGGTTCTGTGACCTCGTTGAGGGTCACATTGGCGTCTTAGAGTCATGTTGTATCTCTAGAGACCGTTGCTTGTCTTTTGCTTCCGTATTTCGGATCCGTTATCTGGTCATCTTTCGGTTCATCACTGACGCACCAGGTTGAAAAACTTGGGCCGTCACATCCATCAACACAGTTGCGTTGCTACACCACATCAAAATGGTGTAATAGGGAGAAAACACTGTCACTTACTTAATGTGCACGTGCCATACGTTTTTAAACCCATCTTCCATTATCTTTTTGGGGTGAGTGTGTTTTAACTGCAGCCTATATAAATAACAAAATTCCCACCCCTTTGTTAGGTGGTAAGTCACCACATGAAATACTGTTCCACACACCGCCAAATTATACCAACCTTTGAATTTTCGGTTGCTTATGTTTTGGCCGTAATACCAACATCAAAAATAAATTCGATCAAAGAGGCAAACCGGGTATTTTTGTTGGATATCCCCATGCTCAAAAAGGGTATCGCAATTTAGATATTGTTTCTAAGCAAATTTACACATCTCGTGATGTGATCTTTCATGAGACCATTTTTCCTTATCAAGATATCTCGGCCTCTCCTTCAAACTTGCAAGTTTACCCTTTACATGTCTTTGACAATGGCACATTCAATTATGCACCTTTTCCACTAGCAGTTTCAGATTTAGCTACTAATCATATGGATTCCAATTCATCTGCCCAAGTCATCCAACAATCCCCTATTGCAAACCAACCCCATCAGGTTCCACTATTACAGGTATATCATCATCGTTATCCTTCCACACAACCCACAATCTTACCCAATGAAAATCCAGAGTCAACTTCAGTAGCACAACCCGTTGTTCCTAAATCATCTCGGCCATCCAGATAGAGACACCCACCGCCCCATCTCAACGATTTTCATTGCCCCACTGTCCCTCATTCGGCTAAACTTATTTAATCAGACTCTCAAGTAACTACAAGTTCTATTCCATATCCTATTACTTTGTATATTTCTGACACTAATTTCTCTTTGTCCCACAGAGTTTTTTTTATCTACAGTGTCTTCTACAGCTGAACCAAAATCATTCTCTCAAGCTGTCAAAATTCCATAGTGGAGAGATGCAATGTCTGTCGAAATTGCAGCATTAGAGAAAAAATCATACCTGGACTCTTGCTCCTTTACCCTTACATCACAAGCCTATAGGCTGTAAATGGGTTTTTAAGATCAAGTATCATTCAGATGGTTCCATTGAACGTTACAAGGCTCGTTTGGTCACTAAAGGATGCAATCAGATTGAGGGCCAAGATTACCATGATACCTTCGCTCATGTGGCTAAATTAGTCAATGTTCGCTTGTTTCTTTCCATTGCTACTATCAGAAATTGGTCCATTCATCAATTGGACATCCATAATGCATTCCTACAAGGGGATTTAAATGAGACGGTTTACATGACTTTACCCACGGGATTCATCAAATAGGGGGAGCAAATGGTATGTAGACTCAATAAATTCTTGTACGGACTCAAACATGCTTCTCGGCAATGGTTTGCCAAATTCTCTACAACATTGATCAACGCAGGGTTTACTCAATCTAAATCTGACTATTCTTTATTTACTTAGATTAATGGTTCTAATTCCACATTTGTGCTCGTTTATGTCGATGACATTCTTATCACAGGAAATAATCCCTTCGTTATTCAGAAATTGAAACAATTTCTAAAACAGAATTTCTACATTAAAGACTTAGGGAGATTAAAATATTTCCTTGGCATCGAAATAACCCGCTTTAAGAAAGGCCTCTTCCTTACCCAACGCAAATATACCATCGACATTTTATCCAGTATAAGAACCACAGGTGGTCGGATTTTTGAGTTCCCTATGGAACAAAATCTCAATCTTGCTACAGAGGGTGGCACATTATTACCAAACCCTACAATTTACTGTCGCCTTGTAGGTCGTCTTCTTTATCTTACTGTCACACGATCGGATATCACCTATGCAGTCAACCAACTCGCCAATTCATGCAATCCCCACGTACTACACCCATGGATGCTGCTAATCGTGTACTTCGTTACCTCAAAGGTTCTCTCAACAAAGGTATACTATTATAAGCTTCTAGCTTTCTCCACATCACAGGTTTTTGCAATTCTGATCGGGGCGACTGCTCCACCACTCGTCGATCTACTAGTGGTTATTGCACTTTCCTTGGTTCTTGCCCTGTCTTATGGAAGACAAAGAAGCAACCAACTGTATCTAAATCTTCTGCAGAAGCCGAATACAGATCAATGGTAACCCTTGCATGTGAACTTCAATGGTCAAAATATCTTCTTGCAAATTTGGGCATTTCACATACATCTCCGATGACCATGTTTTGTGACAATCAAGCGGCTCTTTACATCTCTCACAATCCAGTGTTTCATGAACGCACAAAGCACATCGAGATCGACTGTCATTTCATGCTTGAAAAGATTCAAAACAAATTATTGTCGCCTCGATACATCCCCTCGTCGTCTCAAGTTGTTGATATATTCACCAAGCCACTTGGAAATGATGTTTTCTTAAGACTCATTCGCAAGCTGGGCGTTTTTGACATCCACGCTCCATCTTGAGGGAGAGTATGAATATCAGCTCCACCACATCACTTGTTAGCTGTATATAGATTTCTTTCATTTAAATTTGTTGTTACTTGCTTCCTCAAATCAAGTAGTTGACCATGAATATCTCAACTAGTTATTGACCAAGAATATCTCGACTTGTTATTTGTTTCCTTGGATAAAGGACCTAACTGAGAGATATTCTCTTGTAAAACCTATATATACCCTCTTGTAACACATTGAATGTAAATTAGATTTCTCCCAATACTTCTCTGACTAGTTTGGTGTGACGGTATGGAATCAATTAAGAGGGAATGGGAATGGTTTTTATTCCATTCCCGTGTTTGGTAGGTTAAATTAAAGTTGGAAAGAGAATCAAGAGGCATTCTCTAAGAATGACCATTCCCACTATTTCATTCCCTCTCTTTAATAATGGAATGAGCATTCCATTCCCACATGGAATAGAATTAAAAAAAATTATGAGAAAAAAAACCGTTCATCTCTTCCATCACGTCTTTGTTCTCTTCCAATCCACCCCTTCATATCAGATCTGTTATACTCCTTTCCATAATCCATATGTAACTTTAATTATATATATATATATATAGGCTTCCCTTCTATTATTTAGTAAAGGGCCTTTTCAATAAGGCTCGCGCTAGGCGCTCACGTTTTTTGGCTTCCCTAAAATAGAAGGCCTTCCAAGGCCTTGCCCTTAACTCGCACAAACCATTGCTTCTGCCTTTGCACAATTCGCTTCTGATCTCGATAAAGCTACTCAGAATCAATTGGCAAGAGGTCAACGATTACGTGTATATATATATATATAATTAAAGTTACATATGGATTATGGAAAGGAGTATAACAGATCCGTGATGAAGCAACATGGAATATATATATATATATATATATATATTCTTCGATGCATCACGTATTGTACAAAAAATACTTTGCAATATAATAAATAGATCAAGAACATTTTTTTTCCCTGTATGGTAATCATTGTGTGTTTTGAAGTAGTCTTCAATTAATGGAAGGGGTGAATCAATTCCAATAAATAAACAAAGGATTTTTTTAAGAAAGAGATCTGTTATACTCCTTTCCATAATCCAGCCTTGTTCCGCGCCGCCATTATCATCTTCTCTAACACACAACCGAACCCAATTTCCAACACCTCCGTTCGCTTGCCCAGTTTCTTTCTTCTCTCTACTTTCTCTCTCTCTCTCGCCCCAATTTCATTCTTACAGACTTCTTTCTTACCCTAGATTGGAAAAAATTTCTTTATTGGAAAAAATTTCTTTAGATTTTAATTTTTTTAGTTAATTTTTTTATTAATAATAAAGGCTATTTGGAGAAAACAATATAAATTTATTCCATTTTAATTTTTACATTAGTCAAACCAAACGTGAATGAAAATCATCATTTTATTTTTACGCATTCCATGTTTGTAACCAAACAAGATAATGGAAATCATCATTCTCATTCCATTCCATTCCATTCCTAGTTTCATTCTCATTCCATTTCATTTCATTCACGCACACCAAACTAAGCCTTAGTGTTGTTTATGATATATACAGGGAAGTTCCCTTTCTTCTTTCAAGAGCCAAAACAGAAAGAAGGAACAAATAATTTAGTAGATGGAGAGAAACAAAAGTGCTTAAATGGGTAAATTATATTGCAAAAAGAAACGTTTGTACAAGTAATGTTGGACCAAAGCACTTCAAAACTGCAGCTGAAAACTTCTAAACCCAGATCCAGCTACAATGCTTTTTTGTATTATCCTCCAATAATGTATCTAATTCCTCTTCTATTTCTTTTCAACCCTTTCCTTTTCACCCCCCCATTTACATCATCAAATCCTATATTCTTACAACATCTACTCATGTACAGATTATCTCCGAGAACCCTCTTCAATGCCGGCAGAAGCAAATGGCCAGAGAAGAAAATTGAGACAGCCTCTAGATCATAAACACAATTTCGACATGATCATTCCCTGTTGATAATATAACATTACAGCTAAGGAACAATGATATCTGGTGAGCTCTGAGCTTGGAATTGAACCGAGAAATTGAATCACCGGCCTTTTGAGCATTATTAACCCAAAAACATCCCTTGCAGCTGAGATCAGAATTGCATTGTGTTCCCTGCTAAAAGATAAAACTTCAAATCAGTTTCCCCAGCATCTCAATTATTTTTGGAGAATGAATAGTTTCACATCATATGTTTTGCAGAATATTGATTCTAAATAATGAAATCATCAATATTTAAGGTTCCTAGATTAAATATTGAAACTTCAAGATGTAGCACAACTCATGATCAACGATATAAGAACAATTACTATCCAAACTCCAACCGAGAGTACAATGCTATTTATGCTATTCATAATTTGATAGCTACTGTTCCAGTCACCTTAAAACATTCACAATATCTCTAATTCAATAAAATAAAATAAAAATGGCCAAAAAACCTCAAAACTCATTCTGCAATTTGTTAAACAGTTCTCTAAGATCAAACCAATGTGTCTATAACTCAGCTTATGGATAGCACTTGACAAGTGATGATCACAATTTACATGATGAAAACAACCAGGAAGAAGACAATCAATCACTGTCTTCCTCTGGACAAGGAGACACTTTGTTTCTACAGTGTTCCCATGTGAGAAGCAGCAACTTTGGACTAAAGAAGAGAGGCAAACTGAGCCACAGATGGTAATCCGGAGTACGGAAGTGCATGATGAAAAACGGGACAAACTATCCAACATTGGAATTTATCAGATTTCTAGATGCACTGTTGTATCTACACGGACTAATAATAAAATTCGAAAACACTAGTCTGGCATCATATGAAAGGAATTTAAAAAAAAAAAAAAAAAAAAGAGTTTGTACCTCGATTTGTGGCAGCCTTTTCCAGAAATGGTACTCTAATAATTAATATCAGATATATAAAAAAAACCAGTCTGTCTCCTGTCGTTAAGCTGGGAAGCAAGAAGCTGGAGAATCGTTTTAGGATATCAGGCAGACAGCTGGCTGTAAAATGTATGTCAAAACACGCCGATAATTCTCACGGGGAAAAGAGAATTTGTCACCGACCCATTCATATCGGATTTAGGCAAGGAAAATCCCATCCCGTGGTGAATTTAAAAAGATACATTTGGGTAAGAATGGGAAAATGCCAACTCCGGAAATTCCACATTTCATGTTTGGAGCTTGCTCTAATTAACTTGATATGCAGGAAGATGACAAACAAATTTCTAGGAAAGGACTTTTAGGATGATCAATTAAAACCTGTTAACAGTTAAACTAACTGCTAATAAAGATAAGGTTAAGTGCAATATAGATGTAAAGAAGGCTTGAAATGAGAATATTACCTCAATTATCAGTCAAAATAATCTGGGGTTTAGTCAATCTCCTTGCAATTGTGCATGATCTAGGCAAAAAACCCAAGCAATCCAAAATTTTGCAGATGTGTTTGGATGGGTCATCATTGCACACTATAAAGCCTCGAGGATTATTGATGCTTTGGTGAATACAGAAAGTACAAATGGTGCTTCTTCTCCGGGGTGGATAGTTGTAGGCACTATAGTATAACCCTTTGGATCAGGTTCTAGAACCATTTCACATGATATTTCTCGAGAATTTACATAATCTGTCCCACCAACTGATTCATGCAAGTATATGTTGTAAGCAGCACGACGGCCACGAGTCTTGAGTATCCTCATCCCAATATAGAACATCATTGAGTCGTGACTGGATTGATAATTTCTGAAACCTGCCGTCGTTCTAGAGAAGCTCACACCCTACAAATTCATAATGTCAGTTACGTTTTATATTTTAGCCAGCAAGAGAGCCAATTTTCAAATATAGATCCACCAGAAGTGTAGCATTATATAAACCTGAGTTAAAGTAATGAACACATGAATTGGAAATGAAGCATCTGGCCCGGTAGCCCTCAATCGGAACTGCGGATTTTGATGCCATGTATCATAATCTTGGCAGCCACCAGCACTGTAACCTCGCCATTGGCCATGGACAGAATAACGCATATCCGGGGGATATACACGACAGACATAAATTGATCTGAAGTGAATCTGGAAGTCTTGCCAAGACATCCAGAATATACCATCCTTTGACTGTTCAACAAGTAAATGATCAGGCCAATGACAACAAGATTTATTCGAAAGTAATGAAGATGGCAATAAATGTAGTCTCTTCATGCATGCCAACCACAACACATTGTGGTGAAGTAAAATGTTGTAATACCACCTTAAAACATTTAAAGGAAAAAAAGGAACAAATACTTAGCACTTGCAGAATAATTACCAGTGGAACATGCTTGAGCTTATGCTTCATCCTATCAGTCCATTCAGATGATGAATCGGACCAAGGGCCATTCCATTCTACTTCATTTGCCCATGGGTTCCGAATCTGAACAAGTTTGTGGCCATCTACTTCTCTTACCTAAACAATAATTTAGTAAGAGTGATCTTATTACTTAAAACTTCCTTCAGCTAGAAATCGTAAAAATACTTAGAAGCTCTCAGATCAACATACCTGCAATAATGAGTAAGCATGTCCTTGCACAATTCCACTGGAAGAAATATGTACATCTGAACCTGAAGGACTCCCAGCACCCAACAAAAACCCCTCTTGTTTGAAACGTAACAACTGAGACCATAGTCTTCCACTTGCAAGGTCAATTTGAGCCTGCGCACTCCTCATGTCAATCTCCTCACCCGCTCCTCCAGTGAGATCCACAAGAGCATCCTGGACAAGGCCACCTTCTAATGCCTCGAAAGATCCATGCAGTTTAGCATACGCCTTCTCCAAAATAGAGACCCATAGTTCATTCCCCTTCCTACTGGTAGCAAATGCAGGTTTACCAGGTGATTCACATGGAATCCAGTCATCAACAACAACAGGAACCCATTCACCCTAAAATCAGAAATATCACAAATGTACATTCTTTCAGCTTCTTGAACCGAGTAAGCATATCATAAGAACATTCAATAAGATTCTATGTAATTATTAAACCACTAAACCATTAAGTAGAAAAAATAGTTACTACATGATTTCAAGAATGTTAGTTTCAACGACAATAGCTAGAGCATGAGCTTGAGAAATGCAACCACATCAAATATTAGAGAGCTGACATGGTTATGAACTAATAATCAACATTGGTCTAACCGTCTAACTCAAGCTTAAGTGAAGCACTACACCGGGATTCTTACTTGGGCTAGGAACATACACAGAATATGAACAATAACGAGGTATGCTACAGGCTTTGAATATGGTACAGAAGGGTAGGTTTTATTGATGGCATAGTTGGAATGTGAGGGTATAGTATTACTCCAAGAGAGATTGAGACATAATGAGAAGTATTATCTGAGAGCAAAAAGTGTCCATGTACATAGCTATAAAAGCTCATCGGATTGCTAAATGTCATATTTTGACCTGTAAGCTCCCCATATTTTGCAGCATGCATTCTAGGGTATTAGCGTTTTATGCATATTAACAGAAGGACATCACCGTTGGCAATGCTCGAACATATAACGCAAACCCCAAATCATTTCAAACCAGGTAATATATGACACATTAACATTTGGCTAATTTTGTTACAAAAACTTGAATTTGTAGTTTTGTTTAACTTTTAGATATATATAATACATATATTTAAAGTTAGTTACAGTAATTGTGTTACCTCATTCCAAGGACATATTCGGCAGTAAAAGCTACAATCAAAGGCAAAAAGGTAATTTCAACATTCATATATTCACTCAACATTAGGGTTCATCTGTTCATTCATTCGATTAGGGTGTCATATATTTGATGTTTTAATTCATTAAAATCCTTTGTGAAGTGCATAAACTTGTTTTTGAAACATTCCTTATTGAAAATCCTACTGCTACAAGAATTGGTCACTTCGATTGATTGACATATCCATCAAAGGCTACAGGCTATGTGTAGACAAAGCTGTCTCTTCTACTGACCGAACCCTCAGTTTGGAGGTCTTCATCAGCATGTTAATCTTTCATTCCATCATATCCATAATAACTTATCCAGTTACAACGTGAAGAGCTCGGGAGTGTTTATGCGTAGGTTGATGAGGTCGGATGGCATTGATTTGGGCCTATCTCGGGGTGGGGAAAAGGATTGATGTCAAGTACTAGCTTTTGAAATCAAAGGTTGGAGCCAGCCCAGCAGACTACACAACTCTTTGAGGTTAAGGAAGTGACGACATAGATTCAGAATGGCTTTCACCTTTGCTGGATCCTCAATTCCTCTCTTAGACACGATGAAAGTTAAGAGCTTGCTTGAAGACAATCCAACTAGGGGATTTTACCAATCTTTGTTGAATTGCGTAGTAGGGCTTGAAAGGCTGGACTATAAGCCCAATTCTTAATATTATGTTAAGATAGCAGAGCAGAGACAGAAGATTAGAAAAGAAAGAAGAAATGGGGAGCCCGACCCGTGTGATCTTATGCCACCCCCACCACCTCACTACAACAGCTTCCCGGTCAAAGGAGAAAACCTATGTTACCCGCTTAGAAACTTGAAAGGAAGTCAAGCAGTGAGACGCTCAAGCAGAAGCTAGCAACAAGCAATAGCTAGTTTGTCAAAAAGTCGAAAGCAAGCCGAATTCAAATCTTCTGAATAAAGGCGTCCGAACAGAGCGAGGGTGTCCTCGTTACACAAGTCATGTTAGCGCATTCATTCAGTCGGGTCGCTAAAAGCAGCGGTGATGAACGCTGACAAGCACGATTGACCGGAACCAGAGTCTCATGAGGGATTTAGCAGAAGTGAATATCTTTTTAACCTAGCCTCTACTGAACTCGTAGAGACCACATATGTTTAGAAAACCTGCAATTAATGCAAGCAATCTCTGAGCAAGCATACAAGAAGCATATATGGGTGCAATCTAGCATATTCATCATTGCATCTAGTATTGCAAGTATGTAGTTTAGGTGTTGATCATCTTTGGGATTTAGTGGGTCATGCCGGCTTCCACAAAAAGTATGTGAAGAGGTTTTGGAGAGGATGCTTAGTGGGACACCAAGCTAGAGATGCATGGCGAGCCACCCCTTTGTTTGTGGTGGGCCTTGTGGAGGGAGAAATAAGAGGTCTTTTGATGGGGTGGAGCTCTGATAAGGGTGATGAAATATTATGTTCTTAGTTCTTTAGTTAAAATCGGTTAATTGGGCAATTAAGAACAATTCACCTCACCTCTAGGTCTAGATCAAGACCTTATACTCTACAACAGAGCTTAGGGTTACGCTCCAAATACTCGGGGTAAATAGGCCTTTTTTTCAAGTAAAATACCAATTACGGAATCACAAACTATCAAGAAAAGATTCACAAAAAGCAGGACCAGGTCGAAGAGGGTCCCTTGCATTTAACCTTTTTCCTTTAACAAATGGAATTTTCATAGAGCCGTTAGAATAGTTCGATGATAAAATGCTCAAGTTGTCAAGCACGAGGACACAAGTTTGAAGCCAAGAACAGCCAAATTGGGCAGATAATCTTTAAGTTTTGGTTAGTATTCAATCTACTCCTTGCATAATCCTGCACTGGCAGGACTGCAACTGGGAAATGGCCATGTTATTAGAACAAGTCGAGAATGGTGAGCAAGTTTAGAATTTAGTCATACAAAAGTCTAGAGTTTATTAACTCCACCTCTATACCTTTAAATTTTCATTTCCATATAAAGAAGCCTCTCCTCTCGATGTGTTGTTTACCTTCCTCCTCCACCACTATTTCCCTCTTCATGATTTACTTTAAATTGCAATATAGTTAGAAGCATACTGATATACTTTGCAGTAGTTGTAGGGCCTTATAATTAACTTAAGGTAATATGGAAATCGAAAAGTTAAAACACATGTTTGTAAATAATTTTCCACAATGTTTATTTAAAATCATTAATAGTGCCTAGGTTATCTTCCAAGCTGCTAAACAAGATCTTTCCCACAAGGCGCAAAACTCAGTTTCTTAGTCAACAAAATCTCGGTTAAAGAACCATAATTTCAGGGTTTTTATTATCTAAACTAAATTTCAGGAGAGCACTAGAAGTACTCTTACATTATCAAACAAGGCTTCCCCTAACAAATTTTATCTTCTACTCAAACTTTTCAAGTTGAAGGACTTTTGGTTGTATTTAATTAGGTATTGCACAAGGAAAAATTTCCAAGAACACCATATAACTAGGTTTCCAAAACCCAAAATGATTAAAGATATTTGCTCTTATAAAAACAAGGCAACAAATTTTCGCCATTACTTAGAAATACAAACTTCCAAGAGACCAACTCAAAACAGAAATCTACAAGTAAAAAAATATTATTAAGAAAGTTCTACATTTCATAACAGAAATCAAGCAAATCATAGTAGGCATATTAAACATCATAATATGCAAAATTTTAATTTTTAAATTATGAATAGTACCTGAATACAGAATCGAACAGTATATATTCCTTCTTCATTATACTCTGGTGTAATGATCACTTCTGATATTCGTGAGACCTCAGTTAAAACAGCAACAGCACTCAAAAACCAACAATCACCTAATCGACCCTGTTCAAGAGAAAGACCATTTAAAGGAGAAACTGAACAATAGATCATGTCAACAAAAAAGTTCTAGCAACTAACACGTCCAACTTCTAGCAACTAAAACACATGACCTAACCACCCCCTACCACCCAATAAAAAAAAAAATTAGGAAGAAAAAACAATGAAAAAGAGAAGATGCAGTGTTGCAAAGGAGACCAACCTGACAAACGTCAGAAGGATTTGCAGACCCAGAGACTAAGCATGGGCGAGAATCCGGCTGGTTCTCCTTCACTATTTCTGTTGGCCTCATCCACTCAGAGACAACCTAGATTGGAAACCCAAGATAAGGTCGGGACAGCTCAGGCAATGAGTCAAAGGAAACAAGCGAGTCCAGCGGCAACCAAGAGTCAGGGAACTTACCTGCAATTTTGAAGGAGGGTAATCTGGATCTACGAATAATGATTGATCATTTGGAGGAAACTCATGATCTGTGAAATGTGTTTCTCCTTTTGCACAGAGGGCTTCTTTAACAGCCAATTCAACTGAAAGCATCCGTTGATTAATTTCTTCCTGTGTTTCCATTCTGGGCTTCCTCAGCTTTCTGGCAAAAGAATCCACATCTAATACCACCCCATCACGTTCTGACCTTCTTTTCCTCCCACTTGAATATTGCCCATCCCAGTCTACATCATCCCTGTCATAAAGATCTACATCAGCAGGATCGCTGTCCCACTCATCAACCTGATTATAAATAGTAATCAGTGAACGGATCAAAACAAAATTTACACCTTACAATAAAAAATCAATGAACTTGATAAACCAAAGGGATAAAAATCCCATAAAGTCAGTAGATAAAAAACCAGAATGGTGCATACCCTGGGAGGAGAATCTGCCCATTGCCAATTATCTTCTGGAAGATCGATCATACTGTACTCGGAAGAACCCATGGCAGCATGAATAGCAGCAATCTCATCTTCAGTCAAACACCTACCCCAAAGGAAAACATCCATTATGTGCATCTTGGGTTCAGCTCCTTCACTATCTGACCTCCCAAAGGCATCCATATCTGTGGGTGGTCTAATGCCAATCCAAACTTCAGTCCCTTGCTCCCAAATGCTGTTGCCCACACGCAATGGTAGTCCAGACTGGTAGCCATCAAAACCACCATCTAAATAGCAAGTAGCCTCACCTAGATCAGCATCTATGGTCATTGTCACAATATGCCACCTGCAACACAATTCATTCTCCAAGGTAAAATTCAGGGGAAAAAAGGCACAGAATTGATGCATGTACACCCAAATAAAGAATTTCTTCCAAGAATTTTCCCAACAACAATATTAAAATGATAGTGACAGTGATTGTAATTATAATTAAAATAAATAAATAAATAAAATTATATTAGAAGGACGGATATAGAAACATAACCATTAAGAAAAAAGAAAATTAGAAAGAAAACAGACAAGCAGAAGCTCACACAACAAAATTCTGAAGATTCAACTAACAAGAGTTTTCCCAAAAAATAAATAAATAAATAAATAATAATAATAATAAGAGAAAAAAGCACACCTTCCGTCCGCAATACTAGTTGCACTGATACTCCATTCTTTAGCTACCGTAGTTTGTCTATCACTTTTAGTAATTAATCTAAGCCCAACTTGCCCAGCCTCAATGCCTTGCTCAGAACCAGCCACAAGGATTTCCCAGCACACTTTCTTCTGAAATTCAGTACCCAAGAGACAAACTGGCCCAGACTCAGGCTGGATCATCACTGCAATAGAGAAGCTAACCTTTAGACTTTGACATATATTAGGATCAATCTGGCCACAGTGCCTGCCACTTGCTGTTGGTTCATCGTCAAGAATACATACAGCACCCATAGTCCCCGTCTGCCAATAAGATTCACACTTGAAAATATCAGAAAGAGAATGAAATTGGTAGAAAATCTTTAGTGCCGTCTGCCAATAAGCAGCATCAACAATATTTCACATTCATGCAAAACAAATACAACAAAGGTGGTGGGACAAATCATCTCCATGTGGCTCATTAAGAAATGGCATATAAAGCCCATTCAAAAATAAATTAGAATGTGAATGTATACTGAATCATTACAGAAACAACACTAATAAGCAATGGAAGCACAAGCACGTAATTCATATTATGTTATTGAAAATTTTGAGTTTCATTTTGCCTTCAGAAAATAAATAAAACATCATGTTTATAAATATGCAGACACAGACAGACACACACAACACACACACATTAAATAGAAAAGATAAATTTACCTGGACTGCGCGACGAGACAACTGAGTTGCGCGTATGCGACGTGCAATGCTTGAAACTCTCTCACGTGCAAATGTATCTCCAAGAACAGAATCACCTCCTACTGCACGAACTGCAGCTGCCATGGCTGCAGCCTCCCTGCTACCAGCATTAGGAATAGATGAGATGAGAGAAGCCTCAATCTCCTTCCATTTACGTTCTTCCTTCTCCAGAAGAGCCTTCCTTCTTTCTTTACCCTTTCCCTCTTCTTCACGTCTCTGCATTAAGATTTCCTCTTCCATTTCCTTTTCTCTTATATAACTACAAAATTGAAATAGATTAATACATAAGAGAAACAATGGAAGTCAGAGGTGAAAGAAGGGTTGTAAAAGAAGCAATGATAATGCCTAACACTGACATTGTGCTATCTTAAAGAACAATAATTGGAGAAGGTTGATAGAAATGTCATTAAAACTGTAGGAGAAGCTACAGCAGAGATTGGTCTTCCCTTCGTCCATGGAACATTTGTTGTCCATGGAACCTTTGTTGTGCAGAAAACTCTTATGGGAAATTATTATTCATTGTCACAAAATAATAATAACACTAAATACTAATACTAATAATAACAATTATTATTACTATTAATAAAAATAGAAGTTCATTGTCTGTTATTCAAGTTGCTGTCAAGCCTGTCATGGGAGAACCGGTGGCTTACAGGCGTGTATGGGGAAATAATCCAAGATCAGATTTTAGGACAATCTGGATAGAATGTATGGGTTAACTTTCCTTGAGCTTAGGCAGGCATTCTCGTGTGATTAGGAACATTAATAAGAAGTTAATGGATCTAAAATCACTGAGAGGGTTATAGGCTTTGAAGTTTTCTTTTTCTTAATAGCGTCGGAGGACTTGTTCAACATAATGTTATTCAAGTTCTCCCAAGGAAAATATCAGTATCACTGCCTAATGATGTCTGAGTCTAATCAGTTCAAATTGTGGTCCTACTCCTTTCAGATGCATCAAAATTTTTATACTGGTTTAGGAAAATCGTGAAGTGAGTATCAAGTCGAGGCATGGGAGAGCTTTAAGCCCATGAAAGAAATCAAGAATGCTGGATGTCAAAGGAGACCTAAAGGACCGACACAAACAGTTTTGGTGATCTTAAGGCATCCAGGAAATAACCAGGATGGGGTAAAAGAAAGGAAAAGAAAAGAAGAGTCCAAGGAGGCATTTTGATTAAATTAGAAACCTGAATAGATGGGAAGAATAGACGTCAGAGAGTTTTAAATTTAACAGAAATAAGTTGCAATGGAAGTTTGAAGAGGTCACTTTATACTACTTCTAATGGTTGTAAGGCTAAGCTCGTGAATTTATGTAATCCTCCTATTTCTATGCTAAACTTAACTATGATGGTTGCTCTCTTATGAATTTGTGTGAATTAGGGGTGGGCAGCATTCTATGAAATCATGGCTGTGAGGTTATTTTTACAACTCAAAGCTAGTCAAGGTGATGCACCAAAGCAGAAAAATTGAGTCTACTTAAAGATCTTAAAGAGGAAGGCTCTTCGGATTTGAGCCATTTCTTGTTAGAGGACGATTCATCGGTTATTACAAATTGGACTGTGAATGAGAAATGTTCTTTTGATTAGGAAAACTTGGGATTTTCCTCGGGCTATGCATGTTTCCATTCTTGGATTTATTGGTCAGGGAATAGCATGGTGAACTCTTTGGTTAAGAGGGGAACAACTTCCTTTTGAGTGGGTCAAGGGCATCAGTATGTCCTTTGATTTCTAAGTTCTTGGGTCCTAATTGTGTGTCCGACAACCACCAGGGCTCTAGCCGGATGGTATGATCTCTCCTCTTCAAAGGGGAGGGGTATAGAGTTTGAGCCCCACTAGGGGGATATTGTAGGAATGGGCATGTGTGTTTGCTTTAACTTCCAAAAAAAAAATTGTGTCAGACCATGATTCTCAGTTTAGTTTGTTTTTCAACATGCTGGACATCTTGTCCACCTTTGCACTTGTTCATTCATCTTCAATAAAATTTGTTGTTTCCTATACAAGAATTCATGGAAAAGGTTCTAGCACAAAGAAATGAAGGTTACTTGATAGAAAGTCATCTACCTTTCCTGTATGATTTCAAACTGTCTGCGGTCTTCTGGCATCCATTTTTTTATTTTCTTGGCACTTAGATCAGAAAATCCTATGCTATCAAGGAAGAGCCTTAAGCGAACCTCATCCTGCCACAACAAGAATACAAGGTAAAAACAATTAACAACTAAAAAACATCACACGCGGAAAGCAATAAGATCAACATTCACCTGTACCCTCTCTGCCTTAGCAGTCAAACCAAGCAAAAGAAGTAAGTAACCACCAAACTTATCCCACATATAAACCCATTCTGTATCAATTGCCTCTTCTAAAGCCAGAATTCGCGCATGGGCACACATTTCTCTTCTGTAGCCTATATCACTGGTTAATTCATGCTGCAATGTCCTTCCACTTCTTATTCTGCGGAAGAATGATCCTGCAGCTAGTTCTTCATTTCTCAGACGATCTCTTAGTTTCACGACATCATCTCTAGGGAGCACAAAATTTCCACCCCTGTCACGCATGATGGTAGGGTCTCCAACAAGAAGAGCAGCTGAGCTAGCAGACCTCTGTGGAGCAGAATAAGTTCCGGATAGAGCATTTCTAGTCTGCATGGGAATGAAGTAATCTTTACAGTTAAGTATGAACGCAGAAGTCTACTGGTCAATTAAGAAAGGAAATTTTGTTTCTTAAAGTATTAAGAAAAGGCTTGCTAAGACAGTTGGAGGGAGATAATAAAAAATTAAATTAAATTAAAAAACCCAAGATAATTAAGCAGCCCTTTGATTAGAATGTGCACGGGGTGTAGTGCACTAGCAAAATTGCAAGACCTTAATGGAATTAGCTATAGATTTTCACATACAATATTTAAAGTTGAACAGAAACATAAAGGTTCATCCATAAGATATCATTTTGGTAAATTGAGGGATAAAAACAGTAGAGAAGTAGTCAGAAATCCAGTTAGGAAAAAAACCACACCTTAGTAGCAGATCTAGCAATCGCCTGAACAACAGTTTCCTTGCTGAGAAAGTGAACAGCATCTTCCATCATCTGGTCATTAAGTGAAAATTGAAAAACTAAGAAGCTGCAGATTGTAAAAACATACTTGCAAGTCGACAATTTATTCCCAGAAAAAAATATCTCATAACAGCTCCATGAAAACCACCACTATAATGAGGCATTGTTGATTTTTTAGGATTTTTTCCTTCTTGAGAAAACATTTTACTTTTCTTGGTTTAGATAATAGTGTGTAGTGAGTGGACAAACCTTAAGAGTCAAGCATGGACGAGATACAGCAAATCCAAAAGATACAACAAGGGTTATTGCTGATACAGCAGCGCCAGCAAAAGGTGGATAAATTTTCAAACTGGCAACGACACCCCAACCCTCAGTTGCCAATGCAATCCCATAAAGCATAAGAAATGCCACACTGTTGACGAATCCATTTACAAATATTACACGGGAATATATAATGAAGCTATGCAGTTAGTGTACAAACTGGATTGCAATAGAAAAGTTTGATTGATATAATCGAGTAGAAAATTGATTAACATGAGCAAATGTAAGGCATGCAAATAAATAATAAATTTCCAACAAACCTGACATTTTTCCCACAATCTGCATGAGCATCATAAACATATACTGGAAGTACCCTTGGAGAGTAAACTACAATAGGAGGTGAAAGAAGCACCTGCAGAAAGGGGGAGCATTCCATAACACGATGAACGTGGAAAATAAAAATTATAGAATAAGAACCAAAGATAAAGTAATCCAAAACCAAGTATACAAGAACCAAACATGTCCAATGAGCTTCAAAACCAAATTCATTATAATCCAGTTTAACTCACACTTAACGACCTTCCAGCCAGGAGAAAGAGAAAGGAAAAGTAACCAACAGATACTCCAACAAAAGCTTTATCTGAAATGCAACAGTAACAATGATAATGTCATTTGCCAAGCAAAAACATGTTTAGAGGAAAGATTAAGAGATGCTATTTAGTGAGGAATTTTTTGTCTTAAAAAACAATGAAGACGTGGTTATGCACTGCAGCAAAAGATGATGTTTCTTCATTCAAATGGGTCAAAAATAGACCAAAGACAGGAAACAAAGTCCCGTTTTCACCTTCAAACCATCCAATGAGCAATGCTGCCAAAGCCAAAAGAAAAGCAAGGAAACAAACAAAGAACATCTGTGTCCTGGTCAAATAGAAATTGTTCAAAGCCCAGTAGTGGATGACACCAATAGCTAGGACGATGAGAAGAAGAACTAAAAGGAACGCTGCCCCTACCTGTTGCAAAAAGCAAAAGAGAAGCTAAATTACTCGTGTACTAAAGCTGAAAGCTAACATAAAACAAGGACAACAAAGTAAGCGCCACTTACTGTCCATGGTTTAACTATAACTATAACAGCTGAAATTGCACCAAGCAGAAGAAGAAGACCAATGACAATAAACACATAAACACCTCGAGAAAGTTTCCAGTCATCATCTTTCCTACAAAATATTTCCATAGCATATTTAATTAGATATGTTTTGATCACTATTTTAAGTGTCATCTGAAAATGTTCTAACCCAGCAGCCCAAATTTAAGCCATGAAGTGCCATTACTGAATCATGCCAGGTCAATTACCATTTAAGCAGCCCAGAACATAGTGTTAGCAATGCCGGGATGCACACGAGAGGAAGTAAAGAAGCCAGGAAATCAGTCTTAGTTGGAACCTGGTCGTCTCTAGAACTCACAACCTCCAAATAGGATGCGCCACAAAATGCCACTAGGACAACTATAAAAATTTGAACATCAAAGAGAATGGGTAGTTAGAACAATGCTTCAACCAACCACTGCTTAAAATAAAAAAGAGAAGGTCCCAATACTCATTTTCCCCCTTTCTTTTTTATACAAAAAACCACCAATACTAGCAAAGACATCAAAGTTAAGAGTCAAGACAAATCGAAGACAAAAAGTACCTGCAAATATTCCCACACATATAGCAGAAGAGAGAGAGAACCGGTAGGTCGCAAACCAGGATACAATTGGTAGAACACCAGTAACTATTAAAGCAATAGCAGAAGCCATTGCCCAGCCAAGATACACAGATGATGTGTATGGAGATGCAACATTATTCTGATCACCAGCCAATCCCTTATACCCCAAATCATCCAAAGGCTTGGCAGATACTATTGCACCAAGAGCTAAGACAGATCCAGTAAATATTGATATGCAGATAAAAAGAACAGCACCCTGTTGATGCATTGTGGCAAAGTAATCAGAAAAATTCAAAGAATTTCAATATCTAAAAACGCATTCTAAATTTAATGATATAAGATTATAATTGGTTATATTGGATTCAAGGACAACAGACTTTCCACCGAAAGTGCTCTACAGTTTTACTACTACACTGATGCAAGTCTTGAACCAAGCTGCCAGATGCAAAGCTCAAGTTCATTGGCCTGACTTACATTCCTAACAAGCATGCCAAAATGCATGTTTTAATGCTCAGCATGGACAGTTGCTGTGAGTAAAGATTCCTAATATGACCCCATATATTTATGTATAGGTTATAAACCAATGAGTGGCAACATAAAGAAAAAAGTGAACAGACAGGTGAAGAACAAACCTGCTTCATGCCCAGACTTCGATGATTTCCAGCATGACCTCCACAATCAACTTTAGAAATCCAAAACTGGTAGCCATTATGGATCCATATAGGAATAGCAACAGACAGACATGCCACTATGAGAGGGAGTGTCAAAGACAAACCGAGAAGAACTGAAGATTTGCTGCAGGAAAAAAGAAAAAGAAAAAAGAGAGAGAATATAATTAGCACCACTATCACATCAATAGAAGGGGAAAAAGTTGAATGACAGAACATTTATGAATGTATATAACATGTATTCCCTTGAACATTTTCAGTAATGACTTACATTATTAGTTACATTTAGGAATTGTTAAATCTACAATTGATATGCTCTGATACCAGAAATCTAGGAATTGTGATCCAAGGCAATGATATGTCAGAGTACACTACGCCCAATTAGACCTAGAGGGCAGTAAATAAGGCTTTTGCACACTTAAAACATAATGCAACTCAACAACGCCGATAACAATTTTAACCAAACAATCTAAAAAAGCCAATGTGGAATATAATATAAGCAGATAAACTTGCAGAGATCTTTTTTTTTTATAAGAAAAACATTATTTTTGCAACTCATGCAGGTAAATTTATATATGTAGTAGTGAAGAACAAGACACAATATCATAATTACAATTCATTTTAGAAAAAGGATTGTCCTTGTGTCTAGTTTTTTAATTGCCAAAACATAACAAGATGAGACCTAATAATTTTGCGGACCACAATGATTAAAAATGAATTTAAAAATAACATACTAAAGGAAAATCCATGAAATATTTAATCATAAAAAGTTCCAAGCATGTGGATACTAAATTATTTTGTCAAGAAATGGATCATATCTTAAAACCATTCTCTTCATGCCAAAATATGTGCTCTAAGAAAACAAAGGAGTAGCAACAAAGAAGAAGGGGATGAAAATAATTTATTAAAACACATCCAGATCCATACCTCAAGAAAGATAGCAACAAACCAACACAGGTGCTCAGCAGCCAAGCAACAAATCCATACTGAAAAAATATTGGCAAATTTGAAACAAAATCCAAAACCAACAACATTAGAAATCTGATGAATATACAACAACTTAAATATGTATCAAAGTAGGGATACAGGAACTATTCATACAGCAAACAAAATGCCTGTACTTAGCAATGTATGTATTTCAAAAGTTAACAAAGCCAAAAGCAGGTCAATAATAAAAGCCAAAAGAACTTCAACATAGAAAAACTTGTAAATACCTTAATGAGTAATAACATTTCCAAATAACTTTACACAGAACCAGCAAATTCACCATAACTTAATGGAAATAAATATTTTTTTTGACAAAATTTTTGTTGATGATCCATGTGCTGGTAAAATTGACCCTGCAAACTATATGATGCAGATCATAGGGTGGACTGCGCACTTATGCTCAGGCTAGACAGCTACCGTAAGGCTGGCCTACACACCTACGCTTGGCATAGGCAACTACATGTGGACATAATGATTGAACATTTTCATATTTTGTGTTCTCTTAGTTGTTGAGGATTTAGTTTATGGACAGGTTTTGATTGAGTATTGAATTGAATTGAATTGACTAACAGATTCCTCCCCCCCCCCCCCCCCCAAAAAAAAAAACCCCAAATTATTCTTCTCTTCTCCTCCATTAGTCTCTCTCTCATCTCTTTCTCTTCTCTTATCTCACCTCTGCTTCTATCTTTTCTGCATCACTATGTACTTGGGCGATTAATGCTAAGGTTACAGAAAGAGAAGACCTCCGAATAGTGTATACAAAGCGAAGGCACATACTATTGTTCTTATTAATAAGAAATCATCAAGGGCATTCAGGGAAGAGCTCTCATCGTGTGCCTTTTGCTGGCAACATGAGATAAGGTACCTGCCAATCGAAAGTTGTATGGCAAAATTTGAGCAGTAAAGAAACAACAATAACCAAAACTTGGGATGTGCGATTGCCCATTGTCTTGTTCTTTTCCCAGAATTTTCAGGATTGCCATGGATAGACACGCCTTGATGGCCGACTGTAATCGGCTTGATAGCGGTAGGCTCACATGGGAGGTGTGATTTAGGCATTCTTTTCGGGATTGGGAGTTGGATGATGTTTATGGCCCGCTGGATCTTTTGTATAGACAGGAGGTGGACAGCAGAGGCACTGACTCCCTATTTTGGGTGCCCTTTACTCGGGAGGTTTGAGGTCCGTTCCTTGTTCCTTTGCCTTTCCGATTTTCATGGTTCTGATATCCTTGGAAGACGGTCTGGAGCTCGAAGGCTTCTCTCAGAGTGGCATTCTTTCCTTGGACTGCAGTTTGGGGTAAAATTTTCACCATGGATAATCTGAGAAAGAGAAGACAAATTACTGTCAATTGGTGTTGTTTGTGTAAAAGGTATGGAGAGTTCATGGGCCACCTTCTTGTGCATTGTCCCATGGCTCACGACTGTTGGAGTCCTATTTTTGGTTTGTTCGGCGTCCAAGGGGTTGTGCTTTGGTCTTCGAGGGATTTGATTGACGCTTGGAGAGGCTGCAGCTTGGGGGCCCAGACCCGTTCCCCTTTGTGCATGGTAGTGTATTTGGAAGGAGCAGAATAGTAGATCTTTAGATGGAGTGGAATCTCCCATCGGGGCTTTGAAATTTTTCATTATTAGTTCTCTTTTTTGTTGGGTGATGGGGAGAAATTGTAAATCTATAGAGGAAATTGTTGATTTTTTGGGTTCCGTGGGTCCTTACGACCATTTCTATGGCTTCGGCCCTCGCATAGTTTCGGGATGTCCCCTTTTGACCGTTTTCTAATATATTCTTACTTATAAAAAAAATAGATGGGCATGAAGAACCATGAGAAAAGATAGATTAATAATGAAGTCATCTCTAAGAAACAAGAAGAAGTCCAATAGAGGACAAGATGTCCAGAAGTCATCTAGGATGGTTTAGCCTTTTTTATTTTTTCTTTTTGGGGATGGGGGTGGGAGTAATGAAGGGTGTTCCTGCCCCCTTCAGGGCAGGACCATTTCCTTCAGATGCCCGCAATCACCTTCAAACAACAGGTATCAGGTAACTATAGTAAGGAGGCTTGACGCCCTCAAGATTTAGGCACGAGAACAAAAGACTTCTGGGTTATGCACAGAAACATTATGTCAACTTAAGTATTGGTTTAGCAATTTTTAGTAATAAATAAAAGCACAAGCAAAGAGAAGTGATTTGTTTTGGGTTAAATGTTTTATGAGGAAAAAAGGGAAGCCAAAACAGCAAGGAAATATAACATGGCTTGTGATATGGACTTCAATCAAGGAGAATAATGAAAAAGGATCCTATAGCCAACCCCAAGGCGCTATAATTCAAATGTTGAAAATAGCGTTCCAGCTATGGTTCTTGGAGACTTCTCTACCCCATCCAAGGCGTTGTTTATACCAAGAGACCAGTTCAGGATAATATTCATTAAAGATTCAAGAAAGATGTTGGCAATCGATCATGGAGTCAAGTGTTGGTTACACAAACCCAAAAGGAGGCTACAAATGCATGTAGAATAATTAGTGGGATATATTTGCAATATCCATGAATCCAATACCTTGATATATCTTTAAATAGATACTATCCATGAAATTTCATATTTTTAATTAATTAGTGGGATTTTTCCAAAATGATATCAACATCTTGCACTATATCCATAATATTTAGGTTGTAATTTATACACTTTATCAGTATTTTGTTCTGGCACATGCAAAAGGCATCCTGAATCAAAGGAACTCCTCATACATTTCTATGTTTCCTTTGGGTAATAAATATTCCACTTTCATTTTTCAAGATCTGGTGTCTTGCCATTCTCTTGGACAACACTGCAAATACATCTTAAGTAGGTCAAAAAAAGCAGTTACACTTGATCTATATGGTGTATTTGGAAGGAAATTAACAGGAGAAACTTCAAGAATTAAGGAGCCCATCTCCATTTTGCATAGGGCCAAAATGCGTAGCACTAACACTTCATGACAGCAGTCCTACAAAAGAAGGGGAAGAAGCCAAAGGACAAATGGGAGCCAAAAACATGTAAGTAGTGTTTTTTATCCAGAAACATCTGGTGAAGTTACAAGTAGTCACTTATACCACATTGTTGGCACCTTCCCTATGCCATTTTTCCTCCTTTGAAAACCACAAGGGTGACCAGGAGATCATTGGAGAATGGTAATCAATCACCCCGTTTTCGATGATAGTCACATTTGAAGCTAACCAACTCCAATTTATATTCTGGAACGGGATGGTGCTGTCAAACTCATTAACACTTAACAGTTTAATAGGAGTATAAGTACAATTTTGAACACAACTTCAGAGACAGGTACACCACAAAAAATAAAAGTGGAACTATCAATTTGTCCACAATTACATTTCAAATGCAACGTCCTTAACAGATAATGTAGCTGATGACAACTAGAAAATGACGATGCCAAAAGCAAATTTGAATTCTAAGCACATAAAACCAAAACCTATAAAATCATATGTACCTTGCGAGGCTTCGAAGTCATGGCCATTTCTTCAGCTTGAAGTGAACGAAGGAAAGCCATTATTGAACAGACTACAGGAGATAAAAGCAGCACCGCAAAGCCGAATTCAAACTACAAAGAAAGTTATTACCAAATTTTTACATCAGCATTTTACAAGGCAATGCCAACAAATCTTTTAACTGAAGCATAAACAGATAAAGATTACCACAGAAAGCTCAAAGGAAAGGAAGCCCCTAATTACCTGTTGGTGTGTAGCATTTATAACTTTAATTGTCTTTGGGCGAAAAATGGCCACAATGACTGTTTCAAGGATGAAGATAAAACTGAAAAGAACCCATGCACGCTCCGGGGTGCCTGCTATATTCTGCGAAACCAATCTAGAAAACTGAAGCCACTTCTCTAAACCGCGGAGCCTAAGTTCTTCGGACAGTGAAATTTGATTGGGTAAGGGATTGTCAACACTGTTTGAATCAATGATGGTTATATCAGTATTGTCACGATGATCTCTATCTGCATCCAAACTACTTCTCTGCAGTAATGCAAGGATGGTTGGATCCAAGCCCTTCTCCTTCAACATCACAGCAAAATTGGGATCTAGTCCTTTGTCTTGCAATAAACTAGTTAGTTCTTGATCTCCCTGTCTTGATCTCCTTTTCAGCATAGATGTAATCCTTGGATCGTTCAACTTTTCTTGGAATGCAAGAGCTAAATTCAAATCCAGTGTTTGTTGATTTGTGGAAGTTGATGCACTCGACTCACACCCTTGACTTTCAGGAGCACTACTAGAACATATTACCAAGCTGTTGTGATCAAAATTTCTTTCAGCATAGGATGTTCCTACTTCAGGCTCTTGAACAACTGATCTACAGGAACTGCTATGTAATGCTAAACTTGGCCTTCCACTATCTATGCTCTTATCACTATTAATCCCCTCAACATTATTCCAACTAGTAGCATCATTTGTGCAACGTGCCATACTATTACCAAGGTGACCTGTATCAGCACTACTACTGTGTTTTACACTTGAGCCACCACCTTCAGAAGAGCTAGATGAACTGTTATGTTCTTTCCTACGAAATCCCTCTCTTAGGCGGATCACTGTACTCTGTAAGGCATCTCTCCTTGCAGCTAAGGGGTTTGTAACTGATAAATGTCGGGAAACAGCAGCACCTAATAGCACAGACGCTACAACGGCATAACTAACACAATGTCCCAGATACCTGTAACGAAGAAAAAAATGACAGCAACATTAGCAAGAAAATTGTAAATAAAGTTCCATCTCTTTAACAATTATCATTCCAAATCAATCAAGTCTGGAACAAACCAATAGTGAACTCCAAAGCAAATTAGGAAGACCCGAGATGCTCCAGCAACAGAAAGTGCTACAACACGACTTTTAAGCAGCTGAAACCCATATAAGCAAGCCCCAATGTTCCAATCTAAGTGAGCAAAAAAAAAAAAAACATTATAGGATGATTCAAATTAGCTGTACCAGCAAGTTTATTGAAGTTGCAGACAGCAGTGCAAATAGACATATAGAACAGTTAATGACCTACCAAGAATAATGACAGCAGCTGATGTAGTAGCCCCCAGCCAACGCGCTTCCTTTGCTGTCAGACCGTATAAGATGGAATACACGAGAAGTACTACAAGTGAGCCAAGATAGAGAAGCACAAGATGTGAAACCCTACACAGACACAACTAGATCAGAACAGTCGATAGAATTAAGTTCTAGCCTCCAAGGGAAGCATAACATCTGAACACAATAAACAGTTGAAATGATTCTGAACATGCGCGTAAAACCATTAGATATCCAACAGCGCACCATTTCCATTATGAAAAATATGGATAATAAAAAAACGATAAAGAAGAAAGAAAGTGCTTAATAAGTCCACGACATCATGCAAGAACTACAAAAGCCTCACCAACTAATAATTCGTACCAACATGATAATAAATAAATACTAAAATAAGGGCTTGCCTTTTGGATTGACGAGAATATAATTCATTGGGATCTGGTGGTTCTGGTAAGCAAGCAACCGGACCCACTTCGATACAATCAGAATAAGCAAATTTGTACGCTCTCCGCACATATTCATCTACATCTAAGCCATTTCCTGTAGGGATTGGTACAGTAAAAACAACAAAAAGAAAAGTAACCAAAAATCAAGATCAAAGATAAATTGATAATGATGACAACAATTACTTGCATAAACAAAAGTGCTAATTGAATATTCATATGGCGCACTATCATTCATATTTCACCAAGGTGGAAAAAAAAGAAGGGGGAACCATCGGGATAGAGAATTTTTAAGACTTACCATTAAAAACCATTCTACAAATAAAGAGCATGTTTATTGCAAGGGCAATAGCTGATACACCAAAGAAGAAGCCTGAGGGTGAATATCGCTCAGATGCACGTGAACCTGCTGTAACATACACAGCACAAAGTTCGTATGCACAAAGCAGGGCAACAGCCAGGAGAAGAAGAACAGCAACAGCCCCTGTTGAAGAAGCAATGTGGTGAATAAGTACTAAACTGAAGAGAAAAGATTCCATGTTTACTTCCAATACAACAATAGTGAGCCTTCGCCAAACAACCAATGAGAGTAACACTGCTCGCTGTTGCAGAAACTAAGGAGCCAATAAACATCGTTCCGAAATATTATTTTCAAGCTCAAAGATTTCGAATAAGAAAAGCAGCAAACATTCTGGAAATGAAATTGTCTTCAGGTTGTTTTTCATTTTTTCTCAAGTAAATTCTTTTTAAAATCACTGAAAACTATTTAAAAAGTTTCTTCTAATCATCCCATTTTCAGGAAACCTTTTTCAGAAATGCCTTGCTAATGCATTTTCCCATCATTTCTTCATTTATCCCATTATTAAAGAACAGAAATTTTCAAAATTGAACAAAATAGGCTTCAAGTATCCAACAAATACCAAGATAAACTAAATGTCCTATAAGATGTATCAGAACCACAAATCACCAACAGACAACTCAGAAAAAATATGCCCACTCCCCTTAAGCTATAACATAGAAAGCCTCCCACTTTCCATTCTGCTGAAGGATTTAAATATTAAAGTTACACCCTCTCTAATAACTGAAGCTTTGAGCGTAGATGGTTGTTGAAATGGTATCAGAGCAGAGAAGGTCCAGCGTTCAAACCTCACCGTCACCCTAATAATTAAAATTGAAAGAGATGTGGAACCAAAAGAAGGTCACACGTGAGGGGGAATGTTGAAGGATTTAAATATTAAAGTTAAAGCCTCTCTGATAGCTTAAGCTTTTAGAGTAGATGGTTATTAACACATTCTATTTGGTAAATTTGTCCATCTCTTCCCTTTGTTCAATCTTCATCTCTCTCACCCTAAAATACTATTTTTGGTCGAGCGTCAGAATTCATCAAATATGCAAGTGTACAATTCAGAACTTCACATTTTGAGCATCTGGTCCAAATCTTGATGACACAGCTGTGATAAATTGCCATCTTGTTTGCATTGTAGAATGCAGACAATGAAGTTGAATACCGCTCCATATTGAGCATTATTACAAACAATCTATGTGAGTACCCAAAAAAAGGGCATTTTTGCACCTAATGCTTCATTTTTTTATTTATTGATAAATAAGATGTAACCTGATCTAATATTATTATTGTGTAATAAGGTAGACATGTTAATTCTCTCTTCCCCTTTCTTCATTTTTCTTTCAACTTGAATAATGTCATTTACAAATGAAGGATGGAAAATAATAATACCATACTTGCATGTCCTGATTTCATCTACTAGCTCCACAGGTGACACTTCTAAGATCGACCTGCTACAAGCATCTACATCAAAGGTGAACAAGAATGAAGGCAAAATATCCACTTTCTGAGCCCTAAAGATGCCCTAATCCAACCATTAGCCTCTTCAATAATAACAATGCAAAAAGCTAATTGATTTACAACAATTTTTATCCACCGTCTCCATTTAAGGTCAAAACCCTTCCCATCTATCAATCACATGACTCGAGAAAAAAGAGAGAGAAAACAGTCTGGATTATCATAGGCTTCATGAAAATCAGTTTTGAATACAATCATCTCACGGGCAGTCAAAACCACATCAACGTTGTGTTTTCCCTAAAAGGGCCTAGACAAAAGCCCTTCAAAATATAGAAGTGGTTAAGTAAAAGAGAGTGAAGTACCTAAAAAATACCCCAGCAAGGATTTTGTAAAAGCTGGTCATTAAGCTAATTAGATTGACCAGCCTTTTATCTGGGAACAAATAGATGAGGCACCTTATACAAGGCTTAAATATGTCAGTAGAATAAAATTTCTCAACACCTTTTTGCATATCAATCTCATTGACATCTCAAACAAGCCTCGCAAACAGATGGAAAACCCATTCAGCCCCTAGGGATTTGCATTTATACATCTTACAGAGCATTTTGGGCGATCTAAGTTGGATCTTCAGCATCTGTGCCATGATTAAAATGTTGAGTATTCTTCAACAATCACAATGGGTGACATCTTAAACAAACTTGGAAGATAGCTATACTGCTATAGTGAAATCTATTGGCCTCAGGGAATTATCTCCATCTCTCCCAATGAATTTTCTTTAATTTCTTCTTCCTCAAAGGGCTTTGAAAAAAAAAAAATCCTGAATGGGGCAATTTTATAAAAGAAACAAAAGAGATGAAGTACAAAAGAGCAAGCAGGGCCATATCCCTGCAATTACATCAAGACTGGAAAGAAAAGAACCACTGCCAGTAACTTCAACAAAAACTAGAAATGAAAAAATATTTGAAGGAAAAAATGCACAAAGAATTTAAAAAGGAAAAAGTAATTAGATATGATGATAGGTATAGAGCACATAACGAAAAAAAAAGTGACTGCATCAATAAGGTACAAATGACATGGTTCATATTAAAGGCGGAATCAGTCCAAATAGACACATAGATAATAACATGTGATTTAATTGTTTGAGGTTATGACCTTAAAGAAATAGGCTTCATGTAATGACACTCAACACCCAGGACAATGCTGTGTTGAATTGAGTTACTTGCAAATGCTCCAAGAACTTGGCAACTTAAACAACCAGGTGATGCATGCAAACTAGTAGCATTTCTTATGCCATATAAAGAAATAAAATAAAATCATTCAAAATGTTATCATGCAAACAAATAGCAATTCTTATGCCAAATAAGGACCTAAAAAAATTTTCAAAATGTAATTTGTTACCATAATTATATAAATCAAACTGAAAAAGATTATATTTCAAACATGACATTATATATATATTTTAAAAATAAATATAATAATTGACTCTTTTCTCCTAGTAAACAATAGATTGTTTAATAAGGAATGAATAATAATGAACTTGAGGCAGTACATACTTGAGCTTTGCCACTGTGTTCTCCACCAAAGCATGATCGAATAGAATGCCAAAAGAAGAGAAATTCCAGCCATTATTACAGCCAAACCAATTATATCTCGACCCAATATTAAAATTAACCAGCATCCCCATATGATAAGCACCACAACTGGAGAAATAACAACCATCCATGCAGATAGAGACAGAAAACCACATAATATTCCCAGCTGAGGTCCTTGTAAGAAATTTGGCCATTTTCTGGCAAATATCCAGCTGAAAAAGGCAAGTGAAAAACAGCATAAAACAATAAGGACAACAGTTAAAATTATTGTACCTGAAATTAACAACGGGCAACTGAAGACAAGATTTGAGTACATGTGATATAATGATATTTTAAGCGGTACCAGGCTCCTACTTTCCAAAGGGAGGTCAGGGGTTCGAGCCTTGATGGAGGCATGTGTGTGTGAGTACCAATTAAGAAAAAAAAAATTAAAATTTACAAGTGTTCTCCAAACAGAAATGTAACAAAATGACCAGATATCAGGCTAATGTAATGGCGAGTCTACCGCAACGAAAACGAAAATGAACAATAAACTATTATAGAGAAAAGCCGGCAGGCAGCTTCTATGAGATTCTAAAGCATCTTTGAACAAATGTAAAAACAATGGCAAATTGTGTGCAGTAGGAATATGGCCATAAAAATCTGCCTTTGAACAACCACATTACACCACCATCATATACAAAATTTGGAAACAATATAAATAGATAAGAAAAAAGGAAATCAAATTATCAATTAAACACCAACAAGAAACAGAAGCTCAATGTCATGACATAACATAATCTAATAACTTGTCAACCAAAAGCATGAATGAGACAATGAATAAGGCATTGTACAACCAAACCAGATAAACAAACATAAGAAAATTTTGTAAAATAAAAGCAGCCAGTGACCTGAAATAGAAAAGCCAATGTTCTGCTCCTATTCAAAAGAATACAGGGGGAAGTTTATACTTTATTTATTATTTCAAAGTCAAATCAAATAAATTTATGAATTATTTCGAATCCAATCAAATAAATTCTAAAGCAGTTCAAAATAAAATAGATACTCAAAGACTCTATTTATTGGCTTAAGATTTCTAAAGTGAATGGAGAACATTGCAGAGGATATTTTCAAAACCAAAAATAAATAAATTATGGTTCACTTTTCTTAGTGGTTGGCTCCACTCTGGAGGATCACCTCATTTATAAATTCATTAGGAAAAAATATAGAATTAATTTTCTTTTCTTTTCTTTTTCTTTTTTTGATAAGTAGAGAGTTGGAAAGTATTTTGAAAACCAAAAGAGAAGAATGGGTTAAATGTTAGTAGAACTAACACTCAATCTATGGAATGCAAATTTAGTAAATTCAGATATTATTGAGGTAATGATTACACTTCAGAATCAATGAAATACCCAAAGTGCACCTTTTCGGTATTTAGGGTCGTTGACAACCATCAACCTATAGGGAGTTTAAAGTTCTCCATTACCACCCTTTTTTGTTGGGTTCTGGGGAGAAATTGTAAATCCATAGAGGAGATTATTGATCTTTTGGACTCTCTGAGAGTTTAGAGGCCCTATTTGGTCTTGTGTAGTTTTTGAGGGATGTGTTCCCCTTCTAAACGCTTTTTCTAATGCGCATATTACTTATCTGGGGAAAAAAAAAACACTCTAAAAGCTTAGGCTGTTAGAGAAGGTGTAACTTTAATATTTAAATCCTCTAACACACCCCCTCACGTGTGGCCTTCCTCCTCCTTTTTTTACAAGTAAAGTTGTATTAGAAAGCGTTCAAACGAGGAACGCAGCCTGAAAAAGCTACACAAGGGCCAAATAGGGCCCTAATCTCCCAGTATATCCAAAATATCAACAATTTCCCCATTGATTTACAATTCATCCCACTCACCCAACAAATAAGAGAACTAATAATGGAGAACTTCATCACCCGAAAGGAGTCTCCACGCCTTCAAAAGATATCCTATTTCGTTCCTTCCACAGACACCACCAAATACACAAGGGTGCCACCCTCCAAAAGTCACGAGCTTGGGACCTCTTCAAGCCTCTAGAGGACCGAGGCATTACCCACTGGACCCCAAATAACCCCAAAATAAAACCCCAACAGTCCCGCGCCACCACCAGACAATGAAGCAAAAGATGATCAACCGTCTCTTCATCACTCTTGCACATACAGCAACAGTTGAAAACAATCTGTCTCCTCCTCAAATTGTCCAGGTCAAAATCCTACCCAAAACAGCTGTCCAAACAAAAAAAGGCCATCTTAAGAGGGGCCTTGGTGCGCCATACAGCCTTCCACAGGAAGCCCAACCCGCAAACTCCAACATCCTCCTGTACAAAGAGTGAAAATCAAACCCTCCCTTAGAGGAGGCAACCCACACTAAGGAGTTGACCCAATTAGTGACCACCCCCGGTGATAAAACAGCTCTAAAAAACCACGGCATCCTTGGTCTCAGAATCCTGAAAGTGTCTCGAGAATTGCACATCCCATGTCACCCTCCCATTCTCAAGATTCAAGACAATAGCAATCGGCGACAAAAAGCATGTCAGTCCTGAGCAATCCTGAAAAGCAAAGGGAAACTACGAGCCAATGAGTTGTCCCCGAACCAAGTATCCTCCCAGAAATGGACGGCCCAGCCATCCCTAACCCAAAATCAAATATGTTTAGAGAATTCACCCCACCCTTTCGGGATGAACTTCCAAAAAAAAAAAACACCCCTAGGACCCCTCACCTCCAAAGAGTACCAACCTTCCCTCCCCTCCCCTCCCCTCCCCTCCGGCCTTCTTTTGATCCAACACGTGTTTCAATTTTAATTGCCAGGGTAACGGTGAGGTTTGAACACAACACATTTTCTGCTCTGATACCATGTTGACAACCATTTACAACAGTTTAAACTAACCAAATGGATTGAGGGTTAGTAGAACTAAAACTGGATATATGGAATGCAAATTTAGTGAAGAGTTGTATATTAATGAGGTAATGATTACACTTCAGAATCAAAGAATTACCTAAAGAGCACATTTTTGGTATTTAGCGTTGTTGACAATCATCTACACTAAATGGTTAAGCTGTTACAGAAGATGTAACTTTAATATTTAAATCCTCTAACACACCCCCTCATATGTGGCCTTCTTTTGATCAAACGCGTATTCCAATCTTAATTATAAGGGTGACGGTGAAGTTTAAACACAAGACTTTTCCCCCTCACATGTGGCCTTCTTTTGATCCAACAGGTGTTTCAATTTTCATCATCACAGTGATGATGAGGTTTGATCACAAGACCTTGCATACTGTGATACCATGCTGACAACCACCCACTCTACCTTCAATATTTAAATCCTCTAACAAGGGTCATTAATACAAATGGATGGTTGGATGGATGGTGATAATAACTAGTAGAATGGCACATGTTGGACAAAATGAAGGCAACTAGTGGTGATAAACAAATGCCATATAAACTAAAAGGAAAAATTTATAGAACAGTTATTAGGCCAACTATTTTATATGTCGCAAAGTATTGGACTTTAAAAAAGAATCAAGAATAACAAATTCATGTAGCGGAAATGAGGATGTTAAGATGAATGATAGGAGTCACTAGAAGAGATAAGGTTACAAACCGAAATGTGAGGGAGAAATTAGGTGCAGTACCTATTAGTGATAAGATTAGAGAGAGTTGACTTAGGTAGTACGGACAGACACATAGAAGTCGTATAGATGCACCGGGAGGAAGATAAAGGTTAATTTGCATATAGGGTAGGAGGCGGAGAAGGCGCCCAAAATTAACATGTGATGAAATCATTAGAAATGATTTTAGAAAATTAAATATTAGAGGAGAGATGGATTGTAATAGAATAGAATCGAATAAGATAATCCAAGTGGTTGACCCCATTCATATGGGATTAAAGCAAGTATGATGATGATGGTCATACGCAAGCAGTCTGATTACTATAAATCTCACCCTAGCACTTGTTTAAATTTTTTAATATCATTTTACCATGAATAACAAATCTGATCATATATTCCCTCCTTCCCACTAAATGTTGCTTTTCGAAATTCCAACTTGTTAAGGTATTCAATGCATTCACATTGTGTTGGAAATTATTAAATTCCAAAATTGTACCCTTAAAATTTACTTTTCTCCATTTTGATATGTATGCTAACTTTTCAAAAAAGGAAAACAAAAAATGATGTGGGAAAAAAAATCGCATTTCAAAAGAGGCATATTTTTTTTTTTTTTTCCTAGTTGATACTCACCCCTCACCCCCCCTCAACGAATTGTTTGCACCCAAGAGGATTCAAACATGCTTCCTGAGGCACCAGGACTAAGTTCTTACCCACTTGAGTTAACCCCTTGGCGTTAAAAGAGGCATATATTTTGAAATATCCAAAAACAAAAAGCCGAAATTTTAATATATAGAGAGAGAGTGCAATAGACCAACTCTCAACAAAAAAAGGAGAATTACTAGTCGTACTCCAATTGAATAGATACACTTAATTATTTAATTTATTACTTAAAAGGTATTTAAAACCCAATTATAATTTGGAATGGGCTCGGGTTAGATGCCCAAGCCCCATCACTCAAGTTTTCTATCTAATTAATTTTCTACTTTCTTTATATATGGATCAACAGGTTCATTTAGTTTAAGGTCGATAACTTATGAACCAAATTCCGGTCGTTAAGAGTTTGAATAACTTGAGGCTCATAAGCCAATGTGGTCACCATTAAAGTGGTTGTTGCCACAATTCAAAACTGCGTTCTCACACTTGATTGCCCGAGCATTTTACCAATGCACTAGGGAATAGCCTTTGAGTAGATATTACAATTACTTGACTAATCAAGTGTATATTAAAGTTTACAATTATAATCATTAATCACTTGGTTTAACTTTAGTTATATTCAAAAACTCAATTAACACAAGGGAAATAATATTCACGCTCCACTTATTTGGAAGGAAAAAGAAAAGGAAATTACAAAGTTGTCCTTTGTTCAAAGTTCTCCATTTGTGTTTTAGTCTATTTTGGGGATGTCGCGGGTGGCTCCAACAAATACATCAGAAGTCCCGAGTCTTGGAAAGGTTGTGTAGTGGGAAGGCAAGCTCGAGACGCTTGGAGGGCCAGCCCGCTATGCATTTGGTGGTGTCTATGGAGGAAGAGGAAGAGGAGATCCTTTGAGGGGGTGCCAATCCATTTTGAGTGCGTCAAAATGCAGGTTAAAATTATGATAGCAGTCACTTTGTGCAAAATCAAATCCTTCCAATCGCTCAGGAGGTGGTAGCTACTATTGAGCATGAGGAAGAAAATCAAGGAGAAACTCGTCGTACATCCTTCAGGACAAAAAGAAAGGGCTTTGAATCCTTGTAAATCTGGAATCCATGGATCTGTCCATATCTTAATTGCATCCCCTTATCCAATCTGCCCCTCCAAGCACCCTTGATTAACAGGGACTATACCCCCAAGCTGGAGAATATTATAGGAGTGATTAAAGCCCTTAAATCACTCCTTGACTGAATATTGATACGAGTGAATCATGGAAGTGATTTTAGGAATCTTTCTTGTATCATATATATCACATGTTTGTATTCTTTCACCTATAAATAGGGGTGATGATCAAATACAAAAGTTAAGAGAAAGTGGAATAAAAGTGATGTAACCTTTTGGGCTTTGTGAGCCATGGTTGTAGGCCATAGTAGCCAAACCACGTATATATCTGTGTTGTTTCATACTTAATTTCTCTCTTCAATATTTTATTTTTTTGTCAGCATGGTATTAGAGCAGGTTTATCATACCCTACTCTATACTCTATTCATCTCTGATCTTCGGATTAACTCATCTCAAATCTTCGGACCAACTTGTTTCAGATGTCAGGATCAACTCGTCTCGGATCAACTTGTTTCGAATTTCAAGATCATCTCATCTCGGGTCTTCAAATCAACTCGTCTCGAATCTCGGGATCAACTCATCTCAGATCTTCGGATCAACTTGTCTCAAATTCTCGACAACTTCATATTTAGTTTCCAGTTGGACACTTGAGTTAAAATATCCGTGTACCAAGTGGGGGGGGGTTGTTGTGTGGGAGTGATTTAAGCCCTTAAATCACTCCTTAACAGAGTATTGACATGAGTGAATCATGGGAGTGATTTTAGGAATCATTCCTATATCATATATATAACGTGTTTGTATTCTTTCACCTATAAATAGAGGTGATTGTATACAAAAATTAAGAGAGAGTGCAATAAAAGTGATGCAGCCTTTTGGGCTTTGTGTGCGTGTATGTAGGCCGTAGTAGCCGAACCACATATATCCTTGTGTTGTCTCATTCTTAACTTCTCTCTTCAATATTATATTTTTTTTTTTCAACACCCCCTTTTATAGAAGGGTTGTTTACTTATCAAAAGAATCCTATTACAGAAGTGCTTCAAGACAAAACCCAATGAGAGAATTATGGAATTTTTCGCTTTGGTAAACACTTGCTATGCCAGTTGTGGAGGGGAAAAAAAAGAACACTTGCTATGCCAAACATAATTCAACTCCTCAAGGTATCGTGGATAAATAACAAATCATAAAGTTTATAATGAATTATTAGTACAGCTTTACAGCACAAAAATTAGGAAGAAAACTCTTCAGCAAACAATCATCCGACAACACAAATATTGCCACCATGGGATAATTTTTCACCTCCACAGCACCTAGGAGGATTAAGCATTGTGGTGCAAGGTATTAGAAAGACTTCCTTTTTGGTTTAATAAGTTATGCCGGCTGCAAATTAGTACTCAACCAAAGTTACCACAACTTCTCTAGTACCCAAGCAAAATCCATAATTCAAATTGGGCCATCTTAGACATTGTTAAGTCTTTCACACGACATCTAGCGACCCCAAAACCCTTCTCTCTCTCTAAATAATTACCCTTCGATAATTATTATTTTTTTTTTTTTGGAAAACAAGGCGCCACAGGAATAGCAGATTAAGAAACAAATAACAAGCACCATCACTGCAACCTAACATGGTTAGCATAAGTCAAACATGCTCCATGCTCCCGAAAGTGAATAAAAAAGTTGTAGATTTTAAAGATAATGATTTATGTGTCTTCATTAGTGAATAAATGAACATTTTTTCCAGTCGAATCTATCTCATCACTTCTGGCTTCAGTTTAAGCAATCTGCATAAGCTATGTAAGACTGGAAGTCAACTTCCATTTTACCATGCTTTGAGATAGGCGACATAACATTTCACATCACATATACTATGCTATCCATGATCCACAGAACTTTTTTAATCATCTTCTTTTGTATCAGTATTCATATATTTACCAATTATACGAACTTCATTAGTTCAATATTATAACCTAAAATAAACACTAATCACCAATGAAGTTGTTGTAATTATAGTAAAAACAACAGTAGGGAAACAAGTAAATCTTCAAATATAATATACTTATATCAAAAATCTGCATTAAACCCCTACATTTTACTACATTATGGATAAACTCAGGTTGTGCTAATTGCAATATCAATTTTAATTCGTGAAATTAAAGCACTGGTTAATGCTAAATTAGAAGTTCCAGAAGAGACTCTACAATTACTAGGATTATAACAAAATATATAAGATGTAACTTTACCTACCAAAGAGGAAAAAATATAACTTTAGCAAAACCAATAATATAGATCAAAGAGAAGAGATAAAACAACAAATAGTTTTGTTAACCAAACTTGATTATTCACAGAGGGAGATATTAGAGATGGTATTAATCATCGAAATGCACATTGTATTAAGTGGATGAGTACTTGTAAATTTGTAATGTAGACCAGCCACACTTTTATAGAACGAAGAATTGAATGGCTAAGAAACAATATAGTCATAAAATACGCATAATCAAAATGCAACGCTGAGATGGATGTTAAAAGACAATAAATAACTAAACTAAAACTGAAAACATTTTACAATAATTGAAGTGAAACCAATTGAAGAACTTAACTCAACAAAGCTTTCTTCTAACTATTTGGAGTGGGCAACTCCAATCCTATTTAATCATTCCACTTTATGTAAAATTGTAAATTTTTTTTTTTTTTTGGATAAGTATGTAAAATTGTAACTTCATTAAATCACACACTATCACATCTGTCCTTACGATCAACACATGGTAATTTCGTCTTTCCCTTCTCCTGATATTACCCTCAATGTGAACCATTTCATTATTCCGTACGGTTAATGGTCTTCATTACACAAAGGGCAAAAAGACCATCTTAATTAATTTCCTCTCGTATAATATCCAATTTGTGCTACTTCAACAATCTTGTTAATACATTCATTTTTAGAATATCATTTATTATATATCACACGTTCATCTAACATCTACATTTCAACCACGGTTATCTTTTGAACCGTGAAATATGAGGACTATAACCCAAGGCTCTGATATAGAGTAGCACAAGGCCGTGATCTAGACCTAGAGGAGGGTGCATAGGTCTTGTTCGACTTTAGGTGATTTTACCAAATATTTTAATTTTAACTAAATTAACAACTATTCAAAAATTAAACTTAGCTAGCAAGTGTATAATTCAATTCATTCAACATCTACATTTCAATCACGCTTATCTTTTGAACCGTGAAATATGAGGACTATAACCCGAGGCTCTGATATAGAGTAGCACAAGGCCATGATCTAGACCTAGAGGAGGGTGTATAGGTCTTGTTCGATTTTAGGTGATTTTACCAAATATTTTAATTTTAACTAAATTACCAACTATTCAAAAATTAAACTTAACTAGCAAGTGTATAATTCAATTCATTCATCATGATTAAAAAGCATGTAAATACCTATAAACTAAAATAAGCAACCACATAATGAACATAGAATTTTTTACGTGGAAACTCTAAGGGAAAAACCCCGAGACCTAATCTAGACAGATCAAAGTTTAAAACTAGATTAACTTATCAAAAAAAAAAAAAAAAAGTTTAAAACTAGATTAACAATTTCCCAAACCCTAAGAAAATCCCTAGTGGTGCTCCAGATACAGATTGACACGAAACTCCCCACTCGAGTCTCCAAACTCACGCGATCCACTTCTTCACAAGCATTTTGATCTCCTCAGCTAGTCATCAAGGCAGTGTCTTCTGGTGTGGAACTCCTTGTTCATGTTGAAGTCCCCATAAGCACATCACAAGTTGGTGATCAGACATATACTCACCAATCTATATCGAATGAAAGAAACAAAATTTGCTTTGCTATAATGAACTCTAAACTTGCTCTATTTGCTCTAAATATGCCCCAAGTAAATAATATATTGCTTGCTAAGATTTTATAGGTGGTCTTCTTATAGAGTTTACAAACCTATAGAGAATAGGGATTAAAGAGATTCAGTTTAATAAGGAAATTGAATTCCGCATACTTCGATCGATCGAACCAAGTGCCCATCAATTGACACATAGCCAATGGCCTTCAATTTCAATCAAAATGATCCATTCTTCTTCAATTAGAACTTTGATTAAAGCAACTTCCAAAAACATCTCCATGCAGTTCAAAAGAGATTTTTATGGATCAAAAACATGAGTCATGAAATCCTAAATGAACGAATGCATGAACATAAGAACCCTGATGGTGAGTGCATATTTAAGTGTTGAATTTACAATTTTGCTCTTGATCGTAGATTTGCTTTCTAAATTTTCCCTTGGATAAGAGGTAATCCGTAATCAACTAATAGTAACTAACTTTTAGAATATATCTAAAAATTAAACAAATGACAGGCTTTTGAAATGAAATTTGCCACATGAGTCCTATTAACCTAACATGAACATATTGTTTCAGGATGAAAAAACATTTTATCCCCATAATGTATGACTAATCTAATAACTATATTAGAGATTTTACCTTTTAATATCAAAGGTATGCATTTATCACACAATATGCAAAAACAATCACCAACTTAACTCATCCTACTTTGATCCTATGAGCAACATCATCCGCCATCTCTCCCTCTCTATAAATAATTGATCCTAGAATAGGAAATAAATAAATAATTGTCTAATATTGTTTGAACATGTGAACAAAAAACCAATAGTTGCACCAATGAGGAAGAGTGAAATGATCCACATTATAGATAATGCTAGGAAAAGGGATAGATCATAATTATCATGTGTTGAGATAGTAAAGAAAGACATATAGAATATTGTTTAACATAACTATTAAAAATATATATATATAGAATATTATTTAACTGAATTTATTGCCTTAGGTCAAGCAAAATAGCATAACAAGATTCATGTAACCAGCCTCAAATAATTAGGACAAGGATTTGTTGAATGGAGTTAAATTATAGCAGAATTTTTGAATTCTTGCAATCATCATCACCACCATAGCCTTTATCCCGTACCAAAGAGGTGGGCCACATGAATTCTCTTGTTCCAATCTTCTTCTTCTTTTTTCCCTAGTTTTCTCTTGTTCCAATCTTTTCTATCATAAATCATTTCTCTTACAAGATTTAATTTTTTTAAATCATTTCTTATCACTTCATTCCATGTTAGTTTTGGTCGACTTCTTTGTCTTTTACCTTCTATGCAAGCCAATCTTCCTTTCCTCACTGGCGCATCTATAGGTCGGCGCTGAATGTGTCCATACCACCCAAGTCTCTCTCTCTTATTTTCTCACTAATAGGAGCTACACCAAATTTCTCCCTAATCCTTGATTAGTGATCTTATTTTTTCTAGTTATTCTTAACATTCGCGTTTCTATCACGTGGATGCATTCTTCGTGTTTAATTTTTAGCGCCCAACGTTCCGCTCCATAGATAATAGCCGGTCTAATGACTGTTCTATATACTTTTTCCTTTTAACTTAACTGGTATTCACTTATCGCATAAAATCCCAGTAGCATTCCTTTTCGAATTCTTACAATGTATCCAAAAATTCAAAGTATCCGACGAACACTCAAAAGTCGTCTAAATACATTAAGACATCATAAATGCAACCATAATTCTTCCTAAAACTCAGTCAAAACACATTCTCTATAATTTCTTGTATTTAAAACTGGAAACTTCCCACTAATATATATAGACATTATGCACAAATGTTATAGAATGCTAATATTTATTATTCCTTCCTGTTAAAATCTAGACATTCTATTCTGATTTTAAAAATTACTAGGAGAGAGAGAGAGAGAGAAGAAGAAGAAGAAGAAGTGGGAAATGGTTAAGGAAACGATAGATGATACATGGTCCAAAGATGCAACAACAAACGGGAAAATTGGAGAATTGGAAGTTTGTGTATGAAACTTGTTAAATAACGTCAATAAACCTACATAAACAATTACAAAACTGGCACGGTAAATTTAAATATTAATCATGAAATAATTACGGAATTGTAAGAAATTTATATTGTTGAAAAAGGAAAAACTTTTAGAATTATATAAAATTAGGAAAATTTGTAAGAAATGGGAAATTCTTGTAATTTTCCCTAGCATTTCTTTTCTTCCTTCTTTTTGTGTGTGTGTGTGTGTGTGTGTGTGTGGAAATGAATTTTTTAAGAGTTTCTGGGCAACTTTCAAGGAGTTTCTCTAGAGCTTCTAGTGACATTCCCAAAATGTTTCCGAGCATTTTTTTCTTAACTTTCATCTAGGTTTTTGAAGAAGTCTCCAACAATATAGAGTCTATAAATTGGAAGCAAGTTAGTGGTAGGCTGGATAACAACAACTATGGTTTTTAATACCTAGTGCCAATTATAGATGAACACCTCTTACTACTCCCTGAACATTTTGCCAACTTCCTCAATAGGTCACCATCATAATTACTTATTAAGTTCCATAGTTTCCGACTTTCCGGTAACGTTTCCAATGCCCTTTCATCTCGCCCTTTCTTATAATGTTTATATTCCTCACCCCAATTCGGTAACTATTTCAGATAACATTCAGAAACATTGAGCCAGCGCAAGGTGGATAGGAAAATAAAAATGTCTATATCTTAGGAAATGAATGAATTACAAAACAGTGCATCTTCAGTTGCATTATAGTTTTTATACTGCTATGACTGCATTTATAAATTGACAAAGCAGGGAAAGTAGTAACAAGACATGAAATTGAAAATCACCTATAAATCCGCCACGGCCGCCAATTTACCGCCCAGAGTATAGAAAAAGAAGAAGAACCCAAAATAGAGAAAAGGGTCCCGGAAATCACGCAAGCCAACATAAGTTTATGCTCATCCCCCTCCATGGCTTCTCTGAACCCCTTTCCCTCAACTACAACATATAAACATCATAATCAACAAAACCAAAAACGCTATCTTTTTCAACCAAAAAAAAGAATAAATACAAACCCGGATCAAAAACAAGAATTAAAGACAGCCCAATTCAATTCACACATTCTCTGTTCACACTAAGGGGAGAACAAAGAACAGAACGAACTGATACGAAAAGTAACGCATGAAAAATGTAAATGGCTGTACCTACTTTACTGAAGTAGTCTGAGCTGCACGGAACATGTCGATGATTTCTAGGGCAAAATTGCAGCCATTCTTGTACAGAGTTCAGCTCTGGAATCTAGGGCTTTCATCAGATAAAAGAAGCACAATCTAGGTTGTCTACGAATTTAGAGAGAGAGAGTAGAGATAGAGAGAAGAACTGGTTTTATCTTCTTGCTGTTGTTTGAGATTGTTTTCGGTCAATAGAGAATTCGCAAAAGATTAAAAACCTACACACACTGAGGAGAAGTAAAAAGGGACTTTGGGGAGTATAGAGAGAGAGAGAGGGGAGAGTCAGTGGGAAATGAGTAAAGAAACGAGTGTGGATATAAATTTGTGAGATGTTAGTGGTTGTAAATAATAAAATAACAGCTGTGTTACCTGTGTTTTATGTCTGAGAATATACTATAGCCACGATTCATATTCGGCGCGTGCACTTTACGCCACAATCAATAATAAGATTTTATTCTCCATTTTTTTAGACTTTTAAAAATACACAAATAAACCCGTTACAATAATAATGTTCTTACATCACTCAATCTTCATTATTATCATTCTTATCTTTATTTTCGAAGTCGAGTAGACTACGCGAATTTTGTTATTGAGACTACAAGACTCTATTTTTAAGATTTTCATTCTTGTCTTTATCCCGAAATCGAGTAGACCGCGTGAATTCTCTTTTTCATTCTATTATAAATTATCTCTTACAAGAATTACTCACGTGATATGTTCATATAACATTAAGTCAATGTCCACAGTAATAATGATATAATAAATTTATAATAACTTTCTTAAATTTTAAAATGGTTGAAAAAAGTTCTATCATTTTTCAAGAATTACACGTGAAAGTTAATATTTACTCGGTATGAGAAACTATCTTTGTGTTTTCATTATTTAAAGAAAAATTAAAATAAATTCTTAAAAATAAAATAACTAGACAAATATTTTATTCAGAATCAAAGGTTAAATAAGTGAAGGGAAATAGGAATTTTATAATGGGTATTATTCAAATTTCCTTTTATTTTTTATTTTGTGAAAAATCAATGTTCCATTTTTCAACTTTCTTTTACATATATGATTTTTTAAAATGTAGACAAGTCATTAAAAACTCATCCTTAGACAATCCTTTTTTAATTTAAACACATCCTGAGTTGACGATTTCTGTCTTTCCATTAAAAAATATATATTTTACATCATTTAATGTGCTTTGTTGGAGAATTTGCTTTCAATTATGGATTACTATCCCTTAAATTTTCAAAAGATAAAAGATAAAAAAATAAAAACATCTTCAATTTTGTAGATTACCTCCTTGAGCTTTTGTTTTTGTACAAAACGTCATTACACTATTAAGAAATGTTGTAAATCACCCTTTTATATCCATTTATTGACCCGCGATGTACATGGAATATGGATATATATAAACGGGTTACCAATTGGGATCTAATAACCCACCCATATTGGGTGTGAATAAATGAGCTGGAGAGCAGCAATATATTAATGTCATAACAAGTCTGCTGCTCAAACTAGTGGTTGGATTGATGGTGTTCTTTCATCTTGTAAAAAAAATAAAATAAATAAATAAAAATTTGGTTGTCTTTGTTGGTTCTGATTTTTGGCTGCAAGTATTCTCTCTCTATATTGTCACGGTGACTCGATCATAAGTCAAATAAGGCGTCTGTCTAAGACCTCCAATGAAAGAAGAAACCCCACCTCTCATTATATTAATTATATATTTCATAAGTTAATCAAAGTAGAAATCAAAAGCCCGATAACGGGAGAAGAGATTTCACGTCTCATTATATTAGTTAGGAGGTTATATATCTCATAAGGTAATTAAGGCGGTAGTCTAAAGCCCCCAATGAGAGGAGGGCCCATAGCGCTCCACCAATATCCTCTAGCCTCCACTCTTTTATTTTCTTAAAATAAAATTACAAAAAAATCATTCCATATACAATACTTGATTATTACCTTTTCAATACCATAATTATCCTCCTCTATTAAGTTTAGTGGACACTTTGAATCGAATTCCCTAATCATTCATGTTCTTGGATTGAAATCTGATCACACATCTCTAAGTGAAACTGAGGCGACCATTGTTCCAGAGAAAAAAACAGGGCTGTAGTCTTTGTGCCCAAATGATTTAAAGTGCAAAACATCTTTATATTTGTTTTGGGGAAATTTATTTGAGGCTCAATTGAACTATAAATCTAATCGTGTAACGAAGAACTTATGATATAAATCTTTCAATCTAATAGTCTAAGTAAACTAATCTTGTGAAGAGATTAGCAAAAAAAAAATAAAGCTTCCATTGCAGTTATAGAGTTTAAGTTTGTCTTTGATTGTTTTTGTGGTTGTCTACAGTCTACCCAGTGTTTGATAGAATTTTTCATTGCCAACCTTATATTTTGATGTAGATAATTGTTATCATCAGAACTTTAATCAAGCCTTTTGAAGGGACTTTTAACTGGCCTAAATAGGTTGTTGTTTTGTCTTTATTTGCACTTTTATGGTTATATATATAATGCATATATATATAATGATTGGTCCTACGAATTGTTTACATGTAATTGGTATATGGTTTTCACTTTTCACACCACTCCGATTTCGTGACATGAGGTTGTGAACCCCACATGTATTTACTACTATCTATCTAGGTTTCAAACATTTCTAAAGAAGTCAGACCAAAACAACCTTGTTAATGCAATTATTGACAACCATTGGTTATCAGGAATAAAAGGCTACCAGTTAATTAAATGCAATATGTGAGTTAATTGCATCACCAAGGATTTGTTTACAAATTCGTGAAAGTTAGAGGAGTTTTTCTACTGTTTATTCATTTTTGGCAACGGTTTCTCTTTCCTATTTTTTGCTTCTGCAGATAAAGTAAAAGCACCAAACATGTTTGATAACGTTTACTATAGTATTTGTTGTGATTTGAATAATATCAAAGAACTTTCAAAAAATAAATTAAAATCAAAGCACCAAATTGATGCTTTTGATTACCTCCGCACGGTTGTAATACCATTGTTCAAAAAAATTAAATAAATAAAACTTTTTGTTTTGGATTAAAATAAAAGCACAAAATAACAATTTATCAAATATATATGTGTGTGTATATATATATATACACACACATACATAAAGTAATTGTGGTTGTCAAAAGGAGCGTTGGGCATACCAACAATAGTTTACATAACCAAATCACAAGACGAAATGCCAAATCAATAGATAATTCAAAATTTGTATACCAAAGGAATGATAAACACGAAAAGGGTAATGTAATGAAACAATTAGGAATTTAGGGATAAACAAAGGGATCACAACGAAATATTTTTCTTTGAGCTCTAAACTTCTATACCCATAGATTAAATGTTTTCAAAATCAATCTTTGCAATGTTTCACACTGTGGGGAGAGAAAGGTTTAATGACACTTATATACGTTGATAACCCTTAATTATGTAGATGTATTATGAGGAAAATTATAAACACTAAGATAAATATGAATATGTTATAAGACACATGAGTCAGGTCCTTTAACCAGAAATAGGGGATGCTTGTGTTCACTGTGCAAACTTAAAGGAGTTGGCTCAAGTGGGTAAGTGAACCGAATAGGCGCTTGCCCATTTATATTCATACATTTTTCTATTCGGATCCGATGTGGGACAAGTTTCCCCTTATAACATTCTCTCCACTCGAACTCGCTCAAATGGGTAAGTGAAATGGGTGGGCACTTGTCCATTTATGCTCATACATTTCCCTATCTGAATCCGATATGAGACAAGTTTTCCCTTGTAACATTTTCTCCCACCCGAATTCGCAAAGCCTTCGTTGCGGTCGGGTAACCCTGCCTACCCGAATGGCTCACCCGAACATTTGGAGTGACATCAGATCAAAGATTAGGTTTAATTCTGATATGAACCGAAATAGGTAGGTAGTTGCCCACTTATACTCATATTTTCTATTTCATCCAGGTTCGATCGAGAGAAACTCTCCCTTGTACTGGTAAGTCACTTGGTTATCGTGCCACGTCTACGTTTCAACTCCTTTCGGGTGCAATTCCCGGGCGTGTGACTACCGAGTAATGAAAGTTGCTTTGAGCATTTTTTATAGATTTTGGATGGAAGATTATAATGCTTACAAGTTTGAGTGGAAATTCTTGACCTGGAACAAAAGAGGCTATGGTTAGGTGCATGGGTTGACAAACTTGACATACATGTACACACACACACACACATATATATATACACAATACATGTTTGAATATATACACGCACATAGTGCATGGAATAATAGGAATATTTTAAGTTTTTTTTTTTTGAAAATTAAGGAATATTTTAAGTTTGCTTCTATATATAATATGCATACGGAGATGATGGAGGTTCTGAGACTTGAACATACAGAATACGGCCAAGTTTCGGTGGTTTCCGATGAAGTTTTTGAGGACTTCGATTGAGATTAACCAGTGGAATTGAAGCCCCATATTTTTGGATGCTATTAGTGTTGATTAGGGAGTTAATTTGACGTAAATAATCGTAGGGTTAGGGTTAGAATCGCAGGACCATCGCCGCAGTAGGAAGAAGGAGAAGCTGATTGCCGTTCACGCACACCAAAGGCGCGTGCAGGTGCGTGTGCTTCGTGGAGTCTTTGGTCGGGTCGGGTTACTAACCATTCGACTTCGTTGACTATTTGACCTAGTGACTTTGACTTTATCTTGTTGACCTTGACTTGGGTATGATCAGATTTTATTGAATTATTTAATTTAATTAAAATTATGAGGAATGAATATGAGAATAATTATCAAGGACCCTCTAAACCTAACACATGCTAGATTTATTAAATAATTGATGATAGATATAGCCACTGCATAAAAAATAGCAATGTTACAATAGAAATACAATTCTTGAAATGATTATTTTTTTTTTGACAGTTGAAATGGAACTCATTACATCAATTCAAATAAAAACCATTAGTTTATATCACTAAAATATTTATTTATTTTAAAAGTTAAAGAAAACGTCACATTATTCACAAGTTGTCCCTAATGGAACGTTCTTACCTCTTTATTTGAATGTCGACCGTTATATCCTTAGATCATAAACAATTTGATTATGTTAATAAAATTTCATATCTAGTTTTTTTGCAATCCATTGACAACATTCTTAATAGCTTGAATTGAAATTTAATAACACGTTTCTTGACATGATAGTCAAGACAAAATAATCTTGGTCCATTAATACTTGACAGATCAATTAAATTCATATTCACGAATTGAGAATATGGCACCACAAGAGTGCAATAATATATTATAAAGAAATCTCAATAATTTGTAACATAGAACATCGGTTGTGAGGGTTTTTGGGTGATTGAACTTATGACTGCATTGGATGGGACTTGCTCTTTACTTGTATTGCTATTCATTAATGGATTAATCCACCAAATGTCAAATGGACCAAGATCATATAATAATTTCTCAATGTCACTACTTTTTCACCTATATATCATTACATTTTTGGTGTCTCTTAGTTCACCTAAATTTTGAAGCATGAAACACAACATGATGGACGTATGCCTATTTATTCTAAATTTCTCTATGCTTTTTAAATCATTCATGGAAACTGACCGTTATATATTTTCTCTTTTTTCTAAAATTTTATTATTTATCTCAAATTCAATAAATGCTTTTTAGTATAAAAATCCATTAAGTAGTAAATTAGTGTAAACAACAAATTTACAAACATACACTATATTATTATTATTATTATTATTTTTTCACACATACACTATATTTGACGATGTCAAAATTATAGTTGCTAATTTATTTTGCCCTATTATCTCCTTTGTTTGTAAACTTTAGTGAGCCAAAACTGCATAAATAGAAACTCAATCACGAGATTCAATGGTATGAAACTCTAACATTTGGTGGTCAAGCAAGGTCAAATAAAGAAAATTCTATATTAAGAGAAATGATATAAGTAATATCGATAATATTTTTACCAATGGACTAGTGGTCCAGTGGTATTAAGTCCTACTTTTTAAAGGAGGTCAGAAATTTAAGTCTCAATGGAGGCATACATGGGTTTGTGAGTACCAACATATATATATATATATATATATATATATATATATATATATATACTTCCTTCAGAGAGGAGAGAACAAGACTCTCTCCATGATCATGTACCAAATCCAAACTTGCATCAAAATGTTGTAATGAAAAGCTTCTTAAAGTACTTGCATGTTTGGAATGAAAAAAAACAAATGTAATTAATGTCATTTACTCGAGCAAGAATGTAATATTTCAACCGTACTATTAACCGAGTTGGTATATATAACCTCTTCTCCTTCAAAAGAGAGATTAGGAGTGATGTTTGTGGGTGCGTGTGTGATTATTTGCAATATTTCACTAATTCCAAGAGCCAATACAACGATTTACACTTTCATTAGATATGAGGTAACCTAGAAAACCATTTGCTCAAAGGGACTTTCATTAGACATGAGGTAACCTAAAAAACTATTTTCTTAAAAGGGATTTTACTGTTTAAGGCCAACCAAACAATCGAATCCGAATGACGATACAAGTATTTGCTCAAAGGAACTTTCATTAGACATTAGGTACCTAGAACATTTGCTCAAATTGACTTTCATTAGACATGAGATAACCTAAAAAAATATTTTCTTAAAGGGATTTTACTATTTAAGACCAACCAAACATCCGAATCCGAATGATACAAGCACTTGCTAAAGGAACTTTCATTAGACATTAGGTACCTAGAAGAGCATTTGCTCAAAGGGACTTTCGGTAACCTAGAAAAACATTTTCTTAGAGGGATTTTACTCTTTAAGACCAAACAAACAACCGAATCCGAATGACCATACAAGCATTTGCTCAAAGAAACTTTCATCAAACATGAGGTACCTAGAAAAGCATTTGCTCAAAGGAACTTTCATCAAACATGAGGTAATTAGAAAAGCATTTGCTTAGAGGGATTTTACTATTTAAGACCAACCAAACAACCGAACAACCATACCGAGTGCAATTTTTTTTTGCCTTTTCATGCACGTGTGTGGAACCCACTTAGGTCTCCGCACACCCATACATCAAATGGCAAAAATAAACTAGGTTTGGTCTTTCGGCCACTCTAGTGACTTTAAAAATGACTTTCTTTGCTTAAAGTCGAGATGATCCATGAAAAAAGTGCTTTTGAGGGTGATGAAGAAGGATTTATCTAGAGACACAACAGACAAGCATGAGGCCCGTTTGCTCTTCGAAAGCCCAAATTGTGTTATTCCCTTAGGCCCTGTTTGGGTGGATAAAATAGAAAAAAGAAGAAAATGAAAGATTTGAGAAAAGCTTGGCATATGATTAATGATGCTTCAACAAAAAGTCATGTTTCATACTCACATGTCCAATGTTTTCTTACTTGTAACAATAAGAACTTTATTTTTTCAAAATATTCCAAGACAAATTTGACTTGCTTTGAATTAAAATATAACTCTTGTAATACAACATTATAGTTTAATTCCTCACCAGTTCATTCAAAAATAGAGGTACAATTTGGATATGTCGTCCTTACAATTTTTAAAATTAGGGTTAAGTCTGAGTTGAGGTGCTAGTAACCCAAACCCAAACTTTAAGAAACCAGTTCATTCAAAAAAAGAGGTACAATTTTATCTCAAACTCAATATTCGCTCGTACAATTTTTACAATTAGGTTTAGGTCTGAATTGGGGTGCTTGCAGCCCGGATCCAAACGAAACATTTTAAGAATGAGTTTGAGTCGGATTGAAGATGGAATTAAGGTTGAGCAGTTTGGAGTTGTGTTTTTCATTCTTCTGGAAGCAGGTTGAAACCTCACGGACTTACAAATAGAGAAGCAAACCATGGATCCAAAAGTTCACGGGCTTTGTACTTACTGGTGGTGATGAGATGAGGGCAGTTGTGGAAATGCTGTTATTTCTTTATAAAAAGGAGATGTACCAAAGATTATAAAAAGGACTGACTTGTCATTCACTCACATGCACACATCTCATCCAAACGTCTTTTCATAACAATTTGCATTCTCAGTCTCAGACAAAAGGTTCAGTTGATTGACAAATTGAAGGAAGAAGAAAACAAAGGAAAGAAAATAAAAAAAAAATGAAGAGGGCCATGGTAGAACCCAAAAAAAAAAGTGAATGAGCTCACCAACCAATTGCAGAGTGATTTTCTAATGTAATTTTACTCGGTTTTTTTTTTTTTTTTTTTTTGGTAACAACTGAGTTATAATTTTACACTTAATATTAATAATAATATATTTTATTTTGTCAAGAAACACACGTATTTTTTCGCCTCTACAATGTCCACTTTTGCTCATGTGATAACACCACTCTTGCTTTGACAAAAACTCAACGACATTTTACCTTGAAAAATAAACAAGTACTACTAACCCATGGTGGTAGCACCAACAAAATAAAACAATGAAACATTTTTTTTTTTTTTTAATTCTTTTTTTCCATTTGTTAGTTTTTTTCTGTCAAAATAATCTTATCCCTTCTCTTTTTCTTCCTATAATATTATTATATAATATTTACATGGACACTTACCGATCACAACTCAAAACTCAAAACTCAGGCAAACATGTTTCTCAACCAAACCCAACCTAAAAAGAAGAAAAAATCAACATTTCCACAAAAGAGGTACTAGTATCTAACATTTTGCTACGCATCTAGTGCAATATTTTGCTCCAAAACCATGAATAGAAACTCATTCATCCACTGGACAATAAACCACTCCAAGACAGGAGTAAGCAAACAAATAATAACAAAATGACAAAGGCCCGTTTCTTTCAAACTTTTGAGAAACATGGCCACATCTCCAATCACTTGCATGGAGATTTTCCTACAGGACAACAAACCACTCCAAGACAGGAGTAAACAAACAAATAATAACACAAAGACAAAGGCCTGTTTCTTTTAAGCTTTTTAGAAACTTGGCCACCTCCCCCAAACACTTACATGGAGATTTTTTTCATATAAAAGGACAGTCAAAACTTCCCACTAACAGAAAATGTCACAATTACTAGCCCTACCCAAAAGTTATAAAAAAAGAAAAAGAAAAAGTTAAGGTAGAGAAAAAGAAAGAGGGGTTGTGATAAGAGCATTACACTACATTGTATGATACAAGAAGGTGCAATGGGATTTCTACTATTTTTCTTCATGGACAATTAGGGTTTCTACCAGGGCCTCCATAGTAAATGTAATGACCCCAGTCCCCATTACTCCCAGATTGGACATCATAACAGTTTGATTGCTCAGTGAAGGTGCCAATCCCTTTGGGAGCCTTGAGATTGTTGGATTCATCAACAAATTGGATGTTCCTGAAATAGCTTGACTTGCCAAATCCTTCTTCCGGGAAGCGTCCGCTACCCATTTGAGTTGAGGTATGTTGTCCATCGGGTTGTGAATTCACCACCTCACCACCCCACTCGATCATCGAAGCACTGTCTGCCAAGTATGAGAATAGGAAAGAAGGCCAGTACCCCATCACATAGTCATTGCCAAATTGCATCCACCAATTTCCCTCCTTTGGATCCTAAATCAAAGGTAAAAGGGGATAACTGATAAGCAATAAATTTTAAATTTTTTCTTTTAACAAAACCAAAATGGACTTGGTTCGGAGACACTGTTTCTAACAGAGAACAAGCTCTCTCCAAAATGAAAATGAAAGAAAAATTTACTACAATCTACCCAAGTTTATGATATGCAATGCAAGGTAAATGTAAATTTGCATTTATTGTTAGATAAGTGGAGCCCCCTTTATCATAATCATTGTCTCGGGTCAGTCTCCCAAAGAAAATGCCAACGAGGCATAGATTCTCAGTATCCGAACCATGATGATTTTTTGTTTCCCACCTCAATTATATATGCAACTATTTTTTTCACAGCATATACTGCCAAGGATGCATTTGAATTTTGCATTAATTCTCAAATCCATTATTGACAATATCATATATAAAAAAGCCCCTTCATTTCTCCATTTTCTTGGTCTTTTAAAATCCAATGCAGTGCCTGCTACTATTCAACCTATGGCCAAGGGTGCTTTAGAATTTACCTTCCAGATAAGAATGCTTATATCATACTGGGAATTACGAAAGGCAGAAACTGGTGAGATGCTAGCACCCATTGCTATTTCGCTGTTAATCTGAATGAAGCCTGAGCAGAGCAAATTATAGCAACCGGTGGCCTGATATGCATCGCTCTGAAAATTTGAGAGAGAGAGAGAGAGAGATTAGAATTAATAAATAGATGGTTTTAGAGAAGTTTAAATGGATGGAAATTTTGGAAGCTTACAGTCCAGTAAGTGAACAGTCTAGTGTTGTTATCACCATATAGATCTGGGCTGACCTGAAATCATGTATATCATACTCAGGCTAAATAATGGAGTAAAATATGCAAATGGTTATATTATTTTCATATTGATTAAACAAGATTAAAGTGAGAAAATTACCTGCCAACCAGCTTCAATGCTGTTAAGATCTTCGCCGAAAGAACCACCCAAAACCCAAAGCTGAGATAAGCTGAACTCATTGGGCTGCTGTATTTTGGGTTCCCAAACATTTATGGTTGCTTTTGCTCCATAATACTTACCTCCTTCCACATAAGCTATTGCATGCTAATGTCCCCCAAAATTAACCAAAAAAAAAAAAAAATGCTATTAGTACAAAGAAATAATTGTCAAATCAAGATAAATGTCAGATGTAGAAGATTTATTTATATATTCACTTCATCTCAATAATGATAAAGATTTATTTTTCTAATGGAATAGAGGCCCCAACTACTCTCGTGTCTCCTAATAATGGCACTAATTACACTCCACATTACCACATATTATTACTAAAACAACCCATGTGGCATATCTCCACCTTGCCATGTATCACCAGATGCACCCGTCTAAATGACTCGATTCACCTGCCAACCGACACACGGGTACATCTCCATTATGTCCTCCACCAAGAGCTAACTTATGTTGTTCACTGGATGCACACACAGTGCCTCAACCTTGAAACTCGACATATGAGGCAGCAGCAGGATTTGTGGAACTTAGAGCTTGCCAACGGCTAAAGCTATATCTAAACTACAATCTCTCACGGCTCGCAGCTGGTTAAGCAATTTCTTCAACTCGTCTCCACCTGCTTGTCCTATCAAAGAAGCCTCAATGTGCCTGCACCATGACACGTCCTATTCTTGCCTGAATTAGGAATCAGAAGAATGACCCAGGGAGCTAGCTCTTTGAGCTTGGTGCATGATCAAGGTTTTACCTTAAGGTTGCATTGTGACCATTTTGGAACTTCAAAACTTGGCCTAACTTATAATGTGTCTGGATAAGTAAGGGAAAGGAAATCAAATAATAGCATTACTTATGAGAGAAGAAAGCAAAAGAGAGAATGGCAATATTTTCTCTTTACCTTAAGATAATAGAGACAGTGGAAGTGAAGAAATGTTTTATTATGTGAATAGAAAAGGCAAAATTGGAATTCACTTACCATAAAAAATAATCATTAACCATCTTATCATTTCTTCAGACATCCTACTACTTTTTAAAGGATACCAGAAATACTACTTTAATGGTTAACAAACCCCTCCTTCCTCCTATAATCCCATTCCTTTACTTTCTCGCCTCATTTTAATCAAACATGGGACAAGCTCTCTCTTCTCCTTTTGTTTCTTTTCCTTCCAACTCCTTTCATGTATTCCCCACAGACTTGCATTTGTCACATATCACGTTCGTCAAACTCTACTTCTTCTTCGCCTAGCAACATTTCCATTTACTCATGTCACTCCAGCACATGCACTTGATGTTGCATTTACATACTTTGTAATTAGCAAATGACCCCTATCCCATTTTCAACAGGGATTAACTTTTCGAATGCTACCTAAATGGGGGCAGGATAGCAGTGATATCAGAATTCTTCTGATTCTATTTATCACTGCTTCTCTCTCTTTCTCCTAATTCTGCCCAAGTGTTCACTCCAATCTAATCTCCTAAATATACGAAAAATAAATCCTAACATGCACCAACATTTATTTACCTGATGACCATTTTCATTCATGAGGCCGGGATCCGCAGACCTCGGCTGAGGGACGGTTCTACGCTTCTTCTTCCCAAATCTTTTTACGGAGCTGGCTCGAAGAACATCATCCTTCTTTGTTCTTCTAATGGGTATGGTGCCTTCAGGGCATTTACCATTCATGTGCCAGAGTTGATTAATAGGGTTTGTTCTATCTTTGGCCTTTGTGGACACTTTGTTGTCATCGTAAAGCCCTTCTGGGTGATAGTTAGGCCTCATCTGAAAAGTAGCAAACACAACCAAAAATGCAAAATCAAAACAATGAAAAAATGACTCATAAGTAGATATATAATGATGATATAGAAGCATGTGGTGAAAAATGGACCTGGATTTTGTGATCTTTGAGGAATGGATGATCAAAAGCCGGTTGCTGAGAGATTGGTACACAGTCAATGGTATCCCCATCTAAACTCTGTTCAATCATCCAAAATCATAGACTAAGGTCAGTAATTATAATACTAATTTCTTTCCAGAAAAAAAATCAAAAAGAAAATATTTCAATCCAAGAAAATTGAAATTTGGTTGACATATGTGCATAGAAAAATAGATCAAATGAGGTTTAAGTGGAGATAAGCTAAACCTTTAAAAGGGCTTAGCAAATCACACACACACACACACACAAAAATGATTAGATATAAAAATAGCAATGAATAAAGTGATATGGAAATAAGCGCAATATCATTGTTGCTTAATCAACCCAAAATCACAAAGAACAACATGAGATCAAATAAAACAAATGCTCGTTTGCATTTATGCTCTGTTTGTTTGGTGAGAAAATACTGGAAAAATGAAAGTACCCCACTGACTTAACTGAACCCAGGATACTAATGGACTGACTTAACTCGGGAAAAAAATTGAAGAAGAAGAAGAGACAGAGAACACTAGGCCCAAAATTTTACCCTCTATGATTTTCCTTAATTTTCTCACCAACCAAACATAGACTTAATAACACCGAATCAAAAACTACAAAAGAGGGGAGGAAAAAAAACCCCATTTGCATTTTAAGGAACAAAGAGTTAAAACACACGAGTCACCAGAGTCTAGAGCGAGAAAGTAGAGAGAGATAGACCTTGATGGTTTCCACGGCGGGTTTATTCAAGCGATTCAAGTGCTTCTGGACGTCAAGCTTCTGCCTTTCAACAGGTAACCTACCGGCGCAAGATAGCGAGATCAGGCTCCAGAAGAAGAAAACCACCGCGATCCTTCTTCTCGTCCTCTCCCTGTTAAAGTGCGCAGCTGCCATTGTTTTGTGACACCCCCCCACGAAAACAGAACAACCCAAATCAAATACCGCTGCTATCCTGCACTCACTGCGTAAGGTAGAGCTCAGGCAAACCCACCATGGCCAGAGCTCACTTTGCTCTCTGCTCTCACTCTGCTTATCCTACGCACCCCCCCTAAAAAAGACACAAGCCTTTGGCAGTGCAGAGAGTGGGACGCCTCTGCTTCCGCAAAAATCCAACAAAACTGCAGGGGTCTCTCACTCTCTCTCTCTAAAAGATTTCTCTCTCTAAAAGTTTCTCTCTCTTGGTGTGCATATATAAAGGTACTATACTAGTTATGCGCGCACGTATATATATTTCTTTGAAACACGAGGGGTAAAAAAGTGACTACAAAAATAAACTCTCTCTTGGTGTGTGTGTGTGTGTGTGTGTGTGATGTGTGTATATTTGAAACATGAGGGTAAAAAAGGGACTACATAAAAGAAGAGTGTAAAGAAACAAAAAATGCGCCGTTTCATTCACTGTTCTTCTTTGTTGAATGAAGAGGGACCGGAGGGGTTGACTGATTTCACTTGAGTTTCCTATTTTGCCCTTGGTATTCGAATTTTATTGACGCTGTAAAACATTTTCTTGGGATATGTTTGAAATTTGAATAAATATAGTAGTAGTGTATAAAGTTGCTTATAATGAATGATATGATTGTCAATTTATGGCATAATAGTAATTTTAAAATTTTGAAAACACATTAATGATTTTTTATTTTATTTTTATAAGAAAAGTTATAGGACCAATAATCCAAGCAACATTCATTAAGATCGTTAAAATTTGTAAAAAAACATTATACATTAATTTGTGTTTCAAAGTCCAATTAAAAAGATTGCAGAGAAGAAAGAAGCGAGAAGGAGAGAGTAGGGATTGCAATTTTTTCTGCTCTCGCATTTTGTTTCGTCTTTAATGGAATCGATTTGGAAGTCACTTAAATAAATTTGGTACGAATATGATAAAATAATTAAAATTTAAAGCCGATTTGGGGCCAAGACATAAACTTGCCCACTTCCTTTATATAGGTACCTTTAAAAAAATTATATATATATTATTTTATTGTAACTTGTAAGTGTCCGTTAACATATTAATATTCATTATTTAGTAATTTAAAATTTTAGCCAACTTATTTATTAACTTAATTTAAGCACATTGGGCGAGTTTTTTTTACTAAATAATAAAAGTGCCTCACTCCTGTAATTAAAGGGAATGCGCGGGATAGAGTCGGTACTTTGTTTGTCGAAATGAGGACAGAAATGGTATATAAATTTCAAACCTGCCTCAGAAGGAATGAAGTTGGTACAACGGATTTTATAACAGGATGGAGTATGGTTTATCTAAATCCACCTCAACTCCTTACCATTGCCATCCCTAAGAGAGAGTGCAAAATGGGATTTATATATTAGTGAAGTATATATATATAATCTCATTTATGCATTTTTGTATACTCACCATGTTGTTCATTAGCAAGAAATTCACTCATTCATTTATATTTTTGCTCACATCGAGACTAAAACTCTTTTCTTTTGATTTGAAAATGGTGAGATTATACCATTAGATTAGATGTCTTTTGGTTCGGAAGTTAAAAGTTGAGTTTTTAAATAAAATTTTATTTATTTATAATAATATAATTATATATATATATATATCTGAAAATGAAGGAAGGGCATGTTGGAATAGAAAGTGGGGGTCATTTTTATAAAATATAGTCCACATAGTATTAGTTTATATATCATAGAGGAATCCAATGAATCATGAATGTTGCCATAATTAATACTCAAGACAACAACGACCGAATCGATACCAACGTGGATTCTCATCCACGATAATGTTATTATGTTTTTCTATACAAAGATTCTATGCGTGCCTCTAATTCTCACACAGTCACACACACACAGATGAAAATGATTTACTAAGTATATATTCTATTCTATTGAAACAAAAAGGCCTAGAGTAGAGTGTTCCATAATCACACAATTACATGCAACTCATATACAAACGACACTGGTCATAATTGACCAAATATTGGTTCTGTTCAGTGACTTCTTTAATAAATAAAAAACAGTTCTTTCACATTATAAAATCTCCTCTTCTTCTTCTTCTTCTTTTCTTTATTTTTTATTTTTTATTTTTTTTTACACCAAATTACTTAGACCACTTGGTTGGACCATTTAGATTTTCTTTGAGTAAACAAGAAATTTTTTAATTTTTTTTTTTAGATTAAATGTTCATCTCTTAAAAATATAAGTGTCATTATCATGTAATTGACTATCTAAAATTTTCCTAGGTTATTGATGGTGAAAGGGAGATAGGGAAAGATAAATATTGAGGTGGCCCATGGTGGTTGAAATAAAATGAGGGGTGCTTGGAGAGGAGATTGTAACGCTTGACATAATACAATGGATGGCCACAAGTAATTTACTAAAGCAAAGAGAATCAGCTTCTCCTCGGAGAGGTGTAAAATTTGAAAATATTGCAAAAGAGATTACTCCCTTCGTTCTTTTTTTTGTTGTTCGTTTCGTAAACTGTGAGGAACAATTTACTTACAGTTTACGAAACGAATAACAAAAAAGTGACGGAGGGAGTACAATATAACTACTTGAACAATTAAATATAAAATAAACTATAATTACTTTATTTCTAGTTTAGATTTGTTACATTCGTCTTTCTTGTATTTTGACATATTACGATTACTCCCTTTCTAGTTTGCACCGCCAATGACATTACCTGGTCAACAATTGTGTGACCAAATTTAAAGATTTATATGACAAAAATACTCATAAATGTTTGTAAATACACTTTTATTAGGTTTATATAATAGCAAGGGCATAAGGGTAATCTCACATGTCAAAATGAGGTAATTGTAAACATATAAGTTTCATTGTCATTTAATTGATTATCTAAAATTTTCCTAAGTTGATGGTGAAAGGGAGATAGAGAAAGATAAATATTGAGGTGGAGCATAGTGATTGAAATAAAATGAGCAAGTACATGAAACTGAGAAATTATACATTGCTATAATTTACGGTCACAAACAATTTATAAAGCAAAGTCAATCAGTTTCTCAGGTGTAAAATTTGAAAATATTGCAGAAGATATTATAATATAACTACTTAAATAATTAAAGATAAAGTAAACTATGATTACTTTATATCTAGTTTAGATTTATTATACCTGTCTCTCCTGTATCTTCACATATTACAATTATCCCTCTCTAATTTGCACCACCGGTTTATATAATAAATTAATAATAAGAGTATAAGGGTAATTTCACATGATTGATATCACTCAAAATGAGATAATTGTAATATTTAAAAACACATGAAAGGTAAGTGTAACAAACCTAAATTAAAGGGGATGTAAGTGTAATTTACTTTTGAAAATATAACTAATTGATTAAACTATTTGGCTTAAAAGTTATGAAGTTTGAAGGAGACAGAAAAGCCAAAGATAAAGAGAAAAAAGTAAAAAAAAAAAACTACAGATTATCGGGGTCTTTAATGTAAAGTTATTTTAGGGTTTTTTTTTGGTACAATATTTTATATGTTACATGGATGGATGGTGACAGCACTACGAAATATTGCTACCCAAACAGTTACAATTAATCATCTTAATGATTGTATCATTTTTGTCCTTCTATTAAATTATTAATTGGTCATTTCTTCGTTAGAATATGTAGGTTTCTATCATGTGTCTTGATTTTTATGTTCCTTAACTATTCAGCCTTTTCTGTCTTATTAACTAATCTTCCTCTATTATGTCAGTTTGACTATGTTTTTTTTTTATAATTATTATTCAAAGTATTCCACTATAAATTAAATAATTAAACACAATACTAAATATATTCAAGAAATATATATTTTTTAAAAATAAAAATAATACATTTAAAAATTATATTATTCATAATTTTTTGAAAATTAATGAAAAAAACTAAAGTAATTACAAAATATCTACTTATATATATACTTCGTGTGTGTGTGTATTATTCACATCAAATCAGCAGTTCTGGACAAACCAATAATGAGGCCTCTAACAGAAAGGGATGCAATGATGTGAATTCAAAATTAAAAATTCTATATTATGAGAAAAGAAAGAAAAAACAAAACACCGTACCTAAATTGTGGGGTACTTTCGTCATTGCAAAAGATGAAAGGACGCACTAGACGTTATGTAACGCCGTTAATCCCATCGCGAGCGGGGTTACGTCGGTTTCGCCAACAGTCGGTAGTACAAGTTGTACAGTTAAGTGACGCCGAGTTGCACGAAACCACCCGTGCACTCGTAACCGAACCCCTTACACGTGTACATACATCATCCTAAAAAGCAGCTCGTGACCACCTATCATGCCAAACGCACATCACGAGGAATCTCTCTCTCGAGATGGGTAAGATCATTGGATTCGAAATTGCACTACTCTTTCTCTCTCTAACCTCTTTCTCTCTCTATAAATCTATACCCACACATCTAGATATATAGATATATATCTATATGTGTGTGTATGAGCTCTGTGTTTGTTTGTCTGTTTTAGACTTCATCACATGGGTGTGTGTGAATGGAGCTGAATTGGTACTTTGCCTGCGAGTGACTGGACAATTTTGTCCAGATGAATAATAATAGATGACACGTTTCGATCACTGGGAGTATGTATTATTTGGGTTATGGTGGGACTGGAACATCTGAAAATTGCTTATTTATAGGGTAGTCGAGTGGATTCTAGGCCACTTGATTAAAAGACTTTGAAAAAAAAAAAATAATAAAAAAAAAAATAGAAGACTTTGCATCTAATTATTGGAGGGGGAATTTCACTTTGTTAGCTAAGATTTAATTAGTGAAATCATGGGTTGAAAATGATTTTTTAATATGTGTGGGAACTTTATGGTGGGTGGGGCCCACTGCTTTTTGGCGTCCACTTACGATTGTTCTTGCCACATGTGACAATTTCTACTGTTTCTTAATATTTTTATTTTAATTTTAAAATATATATAAAAAAAAAAGTTTATGTTGCTTTTAGCCATACCAAGCCTGAAGAAATTTAATTCAAAACTTTGTACTCCTCTGCTTTTTAGTGGTTGAAAAACTGTCCATTTAAAGTTTCATTAAGGGTATATTCTATTGTGTAGAATTGAAATTGATAAAATTGAAAAAAAATAACTTACAAAATTGAACTAAAATTTTCTTCAATTTTATTAATTTTAATTTCAAAATTTTAATTTCATGATATCAAATAATGCTATAATTTCATATCGGTTATTTTGCACGCTTAGTAAATAAATACAACAAGGACTTTTATAATGATAAGAAGTCCGATAGTTGACACATCTAATCAAATTATATGTGAGTAAAGATTGACATTATTATGACATCAGATATATTAATAACATAATGATCATGTCAATCCTTACTTAAATAAATTAATCGGACTTATCCGACTTTCAAGCTCCAAAATATTATCCTAAAAATAAAATTATTCGCATTTTAACGTGTTTATGTCAATGAGCCGGTAACAAAAATAACGAAAGACACCGTTTTTTCATTAAAAATAATATTATAATGTTAAATCAGTTTTTTTGCCACTCTTAGAAGTCAAAAAAAAAAACTAAAATATAATTTTTATTGAGAATGGCTTTTGTTTTTCCTTATTCTCAATTATATATATATATATATAATCTTGTTTAAACATGGGAAAAGATACTCGATAAAATAACTTTTCTGTTTCCTTTTCTATTCCTTTCTTTCATTTCATCCTTTCTTTTTATCCTTTATTTATTTATTTTTATTTCTCCCACTACCTTCAAAACCAAATAAAGCTTTAATTTATAGCCTAAAGTGTCACCCAAAAAAGGAGAAGGCAATTTTAAAAGTAAAGTCACTCTTAAGGGTCACTATTTTTCTTTCCTTACAAAGAATGACATATTTACCCAATTGAGTGATTTTCATAAAATTTGATTTGTATAGAACTGTTGTTACTATTTCTCAAATATCCATAACTTTTCTTTTGTTTTAGTTGATCATTGATAATATATTTGGCACATTGAATTTGGAATTTGAAAAAATTTACTTTAAATTTAGGAAGCACAAATACAAATATAGGTATGACGATACGGAAATTTTTTTAAAAAAATAAAATATGAGTACAGCATGATATGACAATAAAAAATTAATTTTTGGTCAGTTTTTAAAAAATATTTTGAATCTAAATACAATCATTAATATAACATAAAAGCTCGTTTTATAACATATAAAACAAGCATCCCTAATCGTCACTTAATAAAATTGAACTTTTTTTTTTTTTAATAACAATTATACTATGTTATTATTGTTGAGAATGTTGTATTTTAATGTTCAAACTTGTTAAAAATGTGTTATTAAGTATTCAAGAAGTATCGAATACGTGTTAGAAATAAAAAAAATGTATTTTAAAATTATGGATACGTTTAAGAAGTATCAGACACGTATCCGCGAATATTCTTGGAGTACCGATACCCGACACATATCCGATACGAGTACGCTACTCTCCCAGAAGTATCCATCCTTCCTAGATTCAAAATTTTAGCTGAACTTTCTTCTATTCCAATTTTAAGATGCTGATGCAATACTTTCAAACACAACATAAAAAAAATTTTGGTTGCCAAAAATGTATTACCTAATTGGATTAAAGAAAACTCCAAGTGAAAGTAAAAATAAAAATAATAGAAAGTGAAGTGAATGAAAGGAAAATAATTTTTTTTTATTATGTATTTGATTAACATGAATTTTCTTAAGAAAATTATGAAAAATTATCATTTTATAGTTTGAATAGTATGAAATTTAACTAAAAAGAAAGGACATTATTGTAAATTCATAAAACTTTCTCCTGAAATAAAAAATTTCTTGTGTTTTTGTATTAAAAAAATTATTAGAAAGATGGTAATGGCAATTAATTTTTCCTCAAATTTTTTTTTTTTTTTTATTCCTGGCCAAACTCCTAAAATGTTTAGAAAAAAATTCATTTCCTTTCTTTTCTTGCTATTTCCATCTAACCAAATTATCACAGCCCGACTCACTACATAGATATTGTTCGTTTTGCAAATTCTTCATGCTCACCATTTTTAAACGCGTTTACTCAATTAGAAGACGTTCAAACATATAACTACCAACAACTTCTCCCCCTGCTAGGCGACGTGTGATGTTACTTGACATTCATGTGCTTGTGCACGTTTCCCCCATTTTGGCTGGGGATTGGTTTTGATACCATCTCTCACCCTATGTAATTATTGTTCGCTTTGTACAATCTCACGGGTCTACACAACTAAGAGACGCCATACATGTAAGTGCCAACTACATCTCCCCCAAGTGATGTGGGATATCCCAATATCTTTTTATGTAGGGTGAGCGGATCGTGAAAAATGGTATCAGAGCCCATCCTCAGCCAAAAATAGGGAGAACATGCACAAGCCCGTGGAGATCAGGCTAGCGAGAAAGCTGGGTCCAATAGGGGTTGATTGTGACGTCCCACATCGCTCCTAATTGTGTAGACATATTTTGAAAATCGTAAGTACGGAAAACGTGCAAATCGAATAATATCTAAACAGCGAGCTGAGGCGTGATAGATGTATTAGAGCTAATTCCTAGTTGAAAACGGGGGAACGTTCATTAGCCCATGAGGGTCAGACCAGCAAGAATGCTAGGTCCTGAGGGGGGATGATTATAACGTCCCACGTCGCATGGGGGAGAGGTTGTTGGCACTTACATGTGTTAGATGCCTCATAGTTGTGTAGACGCGTTTGGAAAATTGTGAGTATGAAGAGTGCGCAAAGCATTCTTTTAGAGGTCATGTTAGACAGTGATGTTTAAAATTTTCATAAATTCAAATACATTTTACATCTAAGAAGCACAGACACTTTACTAGGTATTACATTCATGTTGGATACTGACACTTCATAGACATTTCTGGACACGTTTTCGACACTTAATGATTGCGCCCATAATTTACAAATAATTTTTATTATTTGGCACTTGGTTAACACATTCCGTACACTTGACATCATATCCTATGCTCTTTGTTGTGTATAAACAAACATATGACAGTCCTATAAACAATATTACGAACATATATCAAAGTGATTAACATTAAACACATATTGGATAGTATGTAATACAAACAAAACCATAACTACAATAACAAAATAGATAGTAATATCATATATAATATAATATAATACATGCTTTTTAGTATTCAAATAGTGTCACTTTCTAACTTATGTAACTTTAGTATACAAATTATAAAATAATTAATAAATATATAAATATATATTTATATTTATATTTGGATATGATTAATATAAATATAAATATAAATATATTATTTATATTTATATTTATATTTATATTAGTCATATCCATGTTCATATCGTATCATGTTTAAAAAAAAAATTAACCTGTCAAAGTATCCATATTATATTATGTTGGAGTCTAAGTATATGTATGAATGCTTTTTAGTTTTACATTAAACTCTCAAATTCATACTTTCAAATATAAGAGTGTTGATTCTAGCTTGAGAATTACCATTGGGGTGTAGAAATCTTTCTTTCTTTGGGAACATTTTTCTCATAGATATTTTACTCTCACTTCACCTATTTACGAGTAATAGTCATTTTCATGCCTGCAATCATGTCTATGTGTCCAATTTAATATTTTGAAACCTGAACCACAGAGTTTGTGGTTAAATAGGGTCTAGTTCATTTACTCCAATTTAAAATAGTTGAGACTCTTGGCGGTAACATTAGATTGAAGGAAAAAGGGTACTGTTCTGTCTTTTTGGAGTTATTGGCAAGCATAATAGAGACTCAACTGGGAAGAAGGTTTTTCTCCAAAGCTGTGATTAAAGAAAATTGGGCTGAAGGGGCTCAAATTTCTCCACATATGGTAGTACCAAATCGACGCCTTGACAACATGAGATTCCAACCCTTTGTGACACTAATTCTTTTGCTCATAGAGATGCATGATCCCAAGTCATGGAAGGACTGGCAGATGGGAGTGTTTGGATTGGTTTGGGTAAAGTGGGTTGAGTGAAAAACGAAACCATGCACGAATGGTCGTAGGCGCACACATTCAAAAGCATCTCTATGCATACAAGTCTCAACAACTTCAACATCACCCCCTGGGATGGCAATTTGCCCCATCCCGTCCCCTTTTTGGCAGTTTTAGAAAACCTTTAGCTTATTTGGGCGGAAATGATTTGATGTGATAAAAACCCGCGCGGGTTTGGTGTGGGGACGGGAGGAGGTCGTCCCGTTTTTGGCGATTTTGGAGAACCTTTTAGCTTATTTGGGCGGAAATGGTTTGATATGATAAAAACCCGTGCGGGTTTGGTGCGGGGACTAAGGGGGTCGTCCCGTCCCGCTCCGTTTAGATAGGCAAATTACTTAATACACTTATTTCATTAATATATATTTTATTAAAGTAATAAATGAATTTGATTAAAATGAAAGTTGCAATGGTAAAGAACTGAAGATGAGGGGGAAAAAAAAGAACAAATCTATTTCAATAATAAATAAATTATGATCTTAAACGGGACAGTGCGAGTACCCACGAGGTAAAAATGTTAAACGGTTACGGGAATGGGGTGAAAAGTTCCCCGTTTTTGCGATTTTGGGCGAAGACGGGGACGGAGTTTTTAAAAGGTTACGGGGGTGGGGAAGGGTACACCCGCCCAAACCCGCCCCCCCGTTGCCATCCTTAAATTCACCCCTCTTGGGACTTAGCATCAGCGTTTGAACCTAGCATCCTCGTTTGCTGAATACTCATGGATTTGTTTCTGGCTAGGATTGCCAACTCTAATATCATTTGTCTCGCTCCTCCTTGTTCACGTAGATATCGTCTGCCTTACACACACCGGCCTTACACACACGGCTCTTACTGTTCACGATTTTTTTTCTCAAAACACATATGCATAACTAAGGGTCCACACATATAAGTTTTCGTTTGGAAATCTTAAGTAAGCCGCAGAAAATGCCTTACTAGCTTCCAAAGCTAGTGTGAATAACTTATGGCCTGTTTTTAACTTAATAGATGTGGTGGGAGGACTTAAAAAAAGAAAAAAGAAAAAAAAAACGACTAGTATATGCAACGCACTGATTTGGCAATTGTATGAAAATTATGACTTCCCAAATTGACTCCGTGAAAAGTTGAAAACTAATTGAAGCATAATTGTTGCGTCATCTTCCAAAATGGCATTAAAAAAAAAAAAGGACCAAACAACCTAAAATTGTTAAGACGCAAGACTTCTTTGAAAGGCCAACTGCATAGTGAAAAAGTAAAGAATTTAATGAAGTGCTTTCAAAGATCACAGTACACATGTTCAAAAGTCTTCTATTATATCACCCAAATGGTCTGTATCAGACAATGAAGCATTATTTAATTCTTCAACTTTATTGGCAACAAGGAGAGAGAAAAGTCAGCATAACTTTAGTACTACATACCCCACCAATTAAAAAAAAAAAAGAAAAAGAAAAAAAAGAAATTGTAAAGCCAAGGTCACAAAGAAAAAGTCTATATCAAAATTCTTTTTATAACATAAGGTGGTCTATGTACACATTTGATAAATGTTTCCAACCTTTAGGTATGGGATTGATGGAACCCTTTTTTTCCTTCCATGATTGTGCTATATGATTCTTAGAAAAACATAGAGCTCTTAGTCTTGGCCAACCATGAGCACTGAACTACCCTTTGATTGAACCGAAGGGATGTGGGTCCCACCCAACTGGCATCCACAGCCCGTGATTGGTGTGTGGGGCCAGGTCTCAAATGTTCTCTAATCTACAATGTTCGACTTATATATTATATTATCCTGGTGGGTTGTTAAATTTATGCAACTCATTATTGTTTTTGCATTATTTTAGTCAATTGAGTTATGCACTGTCTTGACTTCCTAGAGTAACCTAATGAGACAAGTTGCAACGTAACCGTTCAAATTACGCGTATCATTTAAGTTCAAGTCTCAAATTTGGTAAGTTTCAAATCGAAGACATTATAAGAGTGTGTTCAATGATCCTGCCATAAAAGAGTCGTGATTGATAGCAGACTCGCACACATCAAATCAAAATCAATCAAGCTTTTACCTTTCTATTCCACGGAGAATTATTCATTAGTTGGATCCACCTTCTAGATCTGTTTTGATGTGTGCGGATCTACTATCAATCGCGACTTATAGACAATGGCAAAAGTCTACCCAACACCATGAAATAGGTTCAACCTATGTCACACAATTCTTTAATTTCTTTTCAACCAGTGTTGCTCCCACGCTCTGCCCACTCTTGCTCCCGCTCCCACGTTGTGTCCCACTCTGGCTCTTTGTGACTGGGGGTTTAACTCCGCCACCATCATTCCCCCTCCCAAAAAGAAAAAAACTTTCTAAAAGCTAAGAAAAAGCCTAGACAGGGTAGGAAGTGGCCCTAATTTGTGTAAAGTATCAGTTCTCATTATTTTCATTGCGGGGCAATTAATAAGTCCTTCACTGCCTTTATATTGTTGCAATATCTTTTGCCATAAGTAGTTATATTTCATATCAATTTGTGTGGATCTAAAACTAAGTGAACCCTGGATGCACTAAACTTTGCAGCTCAATTAATATAACAGAATTCACGGTTTTAATCACTTTTCTGTCCTCTCATGAGAGACTGAAGACTCTTCATCTTTGGTGGGGATGGGTAGTCAGAGATAGTACATTTTAGAGTTTCAGAAGTGTCCCTTTGAAATGAAATTGGTCCATAGACAGCGTGTGGTTCTATAATCATTTGTCAGTTCGCTCGAGATATTATTACATGATCCGGGACTATATTATTCCAGCCAATCACAACCCAACACGCGATTATAAAACTGACACATTTGTTTAGGTGTCGGATTGTGATTGGCCAGGACCATATATGTAGTCCGAGACCACGTAATAATTTCTCCAAACTGAATTCGTGGCCTGGACCAGCATGCCTGTGTGTGTGACCATCCATAATTGACCATTTCCTATATCACATGCACATTTTGTCAGAGATGCATTCCAAAATGGAGTGACTTGACAAGAGCACATACCTTTGTTTTAAGATCTGCCATTGTATTGCCAGAGTGCTATACAAGAACATAATGGTGCTGCTACTAGTACAACCACCACCAATTTGGTAATATTCTCTTTACATCGATTAAATAATTCAATAATTAGTATCCATGCAGTATATAATCAGAATCAGATACAAAAAAAAAATTCGATAATTAGTATCAATGCATTATATAAACAGAATCGGATACAAAAATATCGCAACGAATTTCAAAAAGTAGCAGGCATTATGCAGAAGGCAAAAGCAGTACCTTAATTTAAGGGAATTGATTCAGATTTAGAGCCATATGAGTGGCAATGAAATCCAAAGCACCAAAGTAAAACAAAGATGTAGCCTTTAAAGTTTAAACCAATGAGTACAATGCAGAAAAACACACACACACACACACACACACAACCCTCAAAAATTTAAGTTATAATGTCTTCTAACTAAACTCAAATGTGTTATAAACCAACAATATTTGCAAGTTCTTGAACAAAAAATAATTAAACTCAGACCAAAATATTACGAACATCAAAATAAAGCCTCGTGAGAGTCAATACCTTAAAAGTTGGAAGAATCAAGAATCCTTATGCTAACAGATTATATGTATATGATACTTTTAAATATTCCAAAGCCATCATAATGGTACAACAATCATAGAGAAACAAAGCCAATTCTAAGTGCTGACAATAATAGAATAGACTGTGATAATGTAGAAACAACAAACATGCACAAAAAAACGTCTGGAGGGCAGTCTGGAATCAGAATTGTCCGTATTATGGCTGATTAGTTCAGTAGACATGCCAGTCATCATTTTGTGAAGCATGCCAGTGTGTAAAACATGGAGTCTGATACATACTCGTTGAAACATCATAGACAAACAAAATGAAAAATGTACCTTCTAAATGCTAAGGGTTTATGCATCTTTGCTGGTGATCAAACAAAAGGAAAAATTTTACAAGACAAACAAAATAACTGATATGGAGACAAAACAAATCTACTTGGACTGGTGAATAATAAAAGTGAAACAATAGGCCATGAAACGTTTGGACTCAGAAAAATATCAATTGATATGGACAATAACTGCATAGAAAACTCATATTATTATAATGGAATTTGCAAATGCTCAATGAGCCAATAACAACAAGCAAAGCTTATTTCCATTCTGCTCTATCAAAGGCCATAACCTCAGTCAAATGACATATCATTCTTTCCTTACTAACTCTATCCATTGATTTTCGGTCTTCCCCATTCCCTCACATTACCCTCAACGTGGACCATGTCACTCTTCATTACTGGCACACATGAACCAAAAAAGGAAAAATAATAAATAGGAGCATATACTACTTTAGAATAAAAATAGACCGAAAGAATTTCTTCTTTTACAATTCGGTAGTCATGCCACTTAGTTAAAATGGAAAATAAGATAAAATGAAGAACAAGTGCGAGAAACACATGGTTCAAGGCTAAGGGAATTCACTTCATGTAAGCAATGTCAAAGATATTTATGTGCGCAGCCAAATTTTCCCGGCACACTGTGGTGGCAAAACAAACACTGGGAAATGTCTTCTTTATATAGATAATGCCTCATAAGGAAAACCTTATATGAAATCTAATTTCATGCTCTATATAATTTGGAAACATAACTGAATAAATTGAAGTGATAATATTAGATAGTGAGCAACTGGCAGAACACAGCTGTAAGGATTGATCAAATTCATGAACATCAAATCGTGTATACAACATTCCTTAATCTCAACTACTTAGTGTTGATTACATGGATCTATCTGGAGAGCAAACCAAGTGGCAGCTCTACCTATTTCAACTTTTACTGCCTAATGAGGACAGCGTAGATAGAAGGCACCATGGTAATGAAGTGTGGGGAAGTGATTAAGGGTACATAAGTGACATACCCACAATCCTTCCACCTGGCTAATAGATAACATCCTGGATGTGTGTTTTAAATCCCACATTGGGTGTGCATTGGGTGGTCTTAGCTTCTTATATGGGTGCAGTGAACTCCACAAGTGACTAGCCCTTTTAGGTCTGGAACTGACCATAGTGACAGTGGTCTCAGAGCAAGTCTGGATGTGTTTTGAATCCCAAATTGAGTGTGTATTGGGCGGTCTTACGTTTCTTAAATGAGTGCAGGAAACTCCACAAGTAACTAATCCTTTTGGGTGTAACAGGCCCATCGTGAAAACTAGCTCAGAAGTTACGTTAGTATTCTTGTAGAATGTCTATTTTTGTCCTTCGCATCTGATGAAATGTAGTTATGTTGCAACTTGCAAGCAGTAAGCTCAAATTTTTTTTTCTTCCATAGAATCTACAAATATTTTGATCTAACAGGATCTAATCTGCCAACATTCTTATGAATTTTTTAAAAGAAGAATAATGTGGTTTTCTTCATAAAAGGAAGAACAGCCACATATTCTCTTTTATTTATCAGCAACACCTCAACATAGTTCAATGTCTGGAAATGATAATGAGAACTAAAATACACACACGCGCGCGCGCGCGCTTAAGGTGAGACACTTTGGTTTAGTTGGTCTAACTCTAATTTAAACTAAGAGCCCCCTGGGCACATGCTAACCCTAATTTTGGTTTCAACCCCATGTCTGTTATCTATCATCTCATCAATTTCAATAAGAACCGCTTCAATGTCAAAATCACACTAGATTCAGTGTAAAGAGAAGAGAAATCATCAATTCGGTCTGTAAAGAGAAGCACTTCATTTTGTTGTCAATTTTCACACTAGATTCAGTTTCAATCATTTTAAACAGACGACAAATCATCAGTAGTTTGCATGTGGCCGACCCCATTCATTTGGGGAAAAAAGGCAAGGAGGATGATGATGATGATGTTGAGAAATCATGAGTAGGTTATTGATAGGGCATAAGCATAGGCATGAGAAAGTAAGTAAGCCCTCAACATCGGAAAAGGGAAGACTTTACGGATGTTGGTGAGGAACGCAGCTCACAATTGAACATTTACTGAGCCATTGGACAAGGCAACAAAGAAAATTTTGGTAGCAAATAAGCAATATGATCATTGATGAAGGTCACAACTGAAATGCGATAGAAGTGGTTGAAATAAAAAATAATGTACAAATGACATAAAATACAATAGCCTGATTGTAAACCATTCAACATGGAAATTTGAAAATATAGACATTTGATGTTTGACAAGGTTGCAACTAAGATATTTAAAATGTGGCTGTAGAAGATAGATGGAAAAGAAAAAGGAAAAAAAGAAAAAGAAAAGATACTGCTTGAAATTACAATATTCTATAGGTTCAGATTTCATGCAATATTTTCTTCACAAATTTTTGTTCAGATTTGGTAGGCAAGAGAGTTTATCTCAGGTTGTACTACCTTATTGTATGGTTAAAACTATAAGCTGCTGACGGTGAATTTAGGTTGTAAGATGAGAAATTCTTAGATTTATTTATTTCATATTTCTTTCTTTCTTTCTTGCTCTCTCTCTCTCTCTCTCTCTCACTCTTTTCTTTTTTTTCTTTTTTTGTTTTTTTTTGGGGTGGGGGGTGGGGGGGGAGGTTGGGTTGTAGAAGGACTCTCCTGAGGTTGTTGCTAGAGGACAGGTGCACCTTTTTTTCTTTTCCTTTTCATGTTTATAAGCATTTGCCTCTGGCAATTTATAAATTTGAAGGTTGATCCAACTGTATGAAAATTGAGATCTTCTCATGTCAAGTACTTAATTCTATCTTGATAAATGGCATGATGCAATTGCAAATTTTCTGTAATTCAATTGTGCATACAGCCCTTCTACATGTCAAACATATACTCCTACTAAAAAGTGGTCATTACCCACTGTGTTCCCCGTTAGTCAAAGGGCGTTGGGTGCTGGAAGGGGCAGACTGGATATAGACCTACATTTGGCATTATTTGCACAAAGTGACTTCGCTCAAGATTCAAACACGTGTTCTCACGCTTGACAGCTGAGAATTTTACCACTGCACCAGGCAATGATCCTCATATACTCCTACAACCCCTCCCATATAAATTATTAACAAATAAAATGAAATAAAAATCAGAGAGAAAAAAAGTAATGAATGACTTATATGAGTTGCACCCTAAGCCTCATAATTATTAGAGTCACAGAAGCCAGTCCATCTGATAAAATACTTCCCAAGTTGGTGGAAACTCAACAACAAAGAGTCTTAAAAATCCAAGATAAGAAAGTGCCTGGAATTAATTTATTTAGCATTTAATACCCTCATTTTTCCCTTGTGTTTCAATAAAATTAGAAAGTAAAGTCCAAAACTAAACAAGGTATAATGGTATCCTTCACATTGATTTTCGTTCCCCCTCACAAAATCAACAAACCAAACATAGTCCTAGAGTGGAAGTAAGAGATAAACCAACAGAGTTTAAATGTTGAAACTGTTGACATTTCATATCTTCTTTTTTTTCCCCTGGTAAGTAGACATTTCATATCCTTTTCCTTTTTTGGGGGGCAAGTAGACATTTTATATTCATTCCAAGAGAATTCAATTTTCAATTAATTTCCAAATTTTCCAGTTTTAAATTCATTTTTTTTTTTTTTTTTTCAGCAAGAAAATGGAAGCTTGAATCCTCACCTTCCACTTGAGGAGGTTGAGGAGATACCACTAAATTTTCACTTTTCATTAGCGTAGGATTGAATTAGAACCAAAATATATAACCTGCTCTGAAATTTTGAGATAGATGTTAAAAATGGGAACAGCGAATTCAAGTATATAACTTGTTTAATCAAGTCCAAAACACAGTACAGTATGGTACAGATTTCAGCATTCTAAACGTGAAGTAAAAAACTATCGATGACTCCATGCTTAGTCCATGAAAATCAGAAAACTCTGACTTTTGAATATGGGATGTGAAAGTCTCACGATCAAGAGTATCAGTTTGCCAGTAGAATCCCACATTTTCTATATTTAAGAAAACTAAATTTTCTATTTAAGTTTCACTGTTTCAGCATTCCCTTCTTGGCACTTATATTTACTATCTCTTTTTTTTTTGGTCTATTAATGCAGTCATGGAATCTTCCTATCACCCTTAAACGGCATATGATCTGTGCAGGTGATCTTTGAGTCATGAAACCATAAGGTCCATAAGTTCTTACATTCTCGCGTATATGATTTGTGCAGGTGATCTTTGAGTCATGAAACCATGAGGTCCATAAGTTCTTACATTCTCGCGGTGTATGCTTACGCGAAGTTTATAAAGAAGCCTGAGCACATCTCCAAGACTTTTAACTACCTATCCTAATTATCTCATATATTTCTTAGTTTAGGATTATATTCTATTTAATCTCTTTTGAAAATTAACATTGTTTTATATACTCTAAGATCCTTATTGAAGATTAAGCATTGCGGTGTTCTCATCACAGTCGAGTATTTCAAAAGAAACAAAGCCCAACTGAACGCTCTTCCTGGAAAACAAGATAATTTTGCCTCAATATTTAAGCTAACGAAGATAATTTAGGGTTTTGAACCATTCAAATGCAAATCTATTTCACGTACTCCACTTACAAACAAGTAACCAAGTTTTAAAGTAACTTATAAAGAATACAATTTCCCAACGAAGAAATCCTAATGCAATGCATGTTGTGTGGAAAATATAGTAGTGGCCATAATGTATTCTTAAAATGCAAAGGGCCCGAACCGGTTATAATGTACTTTTTTCTTTTTGCTATGAGCTTGTGATGTACCTGGGGCATCATGGATAAGTACTGTATGAGACACCTAGAGTTAAGGTATGAAATGGAGCAGGTTGGACTCAATATTGATCCGAAAACCAATTTTACTATGTTTGGGTTGTAATGTTAATTTAAACTAAAATGAGAAGGAATCTCAGATATGGATGTTCTTTTAAAGATATCCTCAGACCTGGGTTCATTTTGGATATAACTGTGCAAGTAGGCCATAAAATAGACCAGGTTGAACTTGAGATCCAATTAAATCCAAGTCCCATTTTTTCCGAATTAGGACTTATTTGGATTATCCAGGGATACATGGGCTGGATATGATTACTCCACAAGATCGGGCATGGGCTGGATATGATTACTCCACAAGATCGGGCACAGATTCAATCATATGCGGACCCTGACATTGAGAAATAAATCTGAAATTCGATCTACATGGATGTATTTCAAATCCACTCCATTTTGAGGATATAGGGAGTTCTTTGAAGATGAGGTTCCCAGATTTTTTTTTTTTTAATTGAATGGGTAAAAATGCAATGGTCACTGATATGCCTTTTTATCTGGAAATGGCAAGGTACGGGATCCTTGTTTTGGTAATACGTTTAAGGATTGGAAAGCGATACACAACGAATATCTTGGTTAGGTTGTTATATGTGGTTCTGATAGGGGTTTAGAGGCGAATCCTGGAAATGTCATGGTATGCGGTCCTCCCTATATGGTTTGACTACTCTCCTATAAACAATAGATAATATGAAGCAAAGAGCTAAGTTTATCCTGAACTGAGTGTGAGGAGCAGAAGAGATAGTGAATCTTGGCATTGTTTGATATTATTTCCTTGGGTCCATTGGGTTCTGCCAAGGGTCAAACCTGAGATGATCGAGACTTGAGGCAGGTTTTGCTGGTGGGAGATTGAAAGAGGTTTGAATGCATGTTGTCGTGCTTTTGATAATCAACTGAGTGGAAGGAAACGAGAAGCTTTTTTAGGGTGGGATCATCAAATGAACATTATGGACTTCTCCCTCAGTGATACCACCCCCTGCCTGGTCTTTTTCAATTCCGACATTTTGGAGAATTCTGAATATCGACTTTCAAGGAATTCCTTTCTTTCTTTATTATCTTGTTGACTTTTTGGAAAATATGGGATTATAGTAGCCTTTTAGCTTCTGTGTTTTGTATTTCTTCCATGTTCCTCGATGTAAAATTTACTGTGTAGATGTGTTGCCCATTTGGTGCTTTTAGTGGATAAATTTGTGCTTTCCCGGAAAAAGGAAAAGCTTAAGCCACAGGTAAATCTCAATATTTACTCAAATCTTCCATGAGATGAAATTGGCGAGAAGTTTCACTAAAGGCTTCCTCATTACCTAGGAAGGTGTGGATTATTTGAAAGAGTATAATTATGAAATATTATTGGATTGATACTATTAGAAAAACAGATAAAAGATTTGTTGAATTTCCCACTAGGATATTTGTTGGGAAACCTATCTCATGTTTGCACCAGATAATATATGTTGACATGGACAATGGGTAGACAAGAAAGGACGGGAGCAATGCTACAGGTTGTTGAAATCAACCATTCTCCATGTGTGTGCCATGATTTTGCTTAGGAAAAAAATGTGTCCATGTGCAAGTGTAATTGGTTGATCTAGAGAAATTGCAGTTTTCTTGCATAATTCCTCCATTTCTTGAACAATAAATGGATCCAACTTTACCTAAAAAAGAAGGTCCCCAGTAATTATTGACATCTGATTTGATATAGGGAACAGGTCAACCAAGCCGGAAGGGTGTGGCAAACAAAATTGTAGAACACTCACTTCAGTAGGAATGGCAAAAGATTTTCTAGGCATCACAACCTAGAGTTATGATAGCAATGTGCTAAAACTGTGGGAAGAAACAATAAGCCCCACATACAACAATTTTTGCCTTTTTTTTTTTTTCTTTTTAACTACGGTATGTAAATACAAAACCTATTGGAATCTATAACTACAGAACCATCATAGAAATGAATGAAATAAGACATATACTCAGATGTAGTATCCATTACACTCAGGACATTTCATTTTTAAACCTATCAAATCCTCCAAAGCCTTAAATACAAATAATACAAATAGTTTTAATGAAGAAGAAAAGGGGGAGGGGAGGATGTTTATGGTGATGTCTCGGAGACTTTGAACCCTATTCTTCCAGACTTGAAATCGTTTATACGTACCTCAATCAATAATTCAATACAAAATGCATGATGGACTTTTAAGGAAATAAAGGCCAGTTCCATCATGTAAAATTAACATGGGCAACCCAAAAGTGGAAATTCTAGAAAAAGGTATTTGCCGACCAAATAAATGACATAGCAAAGGGCTTTTATTCACAAAGTGTGTCTTAAAGAAGACTGTAATATGGCTTCAGGGCTCAGGCTAAACAGTTTACAACTAATTACGCTGCCATGTGTTACTAGAAAATAGAACCATGCTATGAAGGGGGTCAAGAACATAGTTATCAGAACCTTATTTCAAGGTGCATGAGGTGGAACTTTAAAACCCTAACCATCAACAATTATTACATGTACTCCAAACGATCACCAATTTAGATTTTATTTGGCATGCAATAAGCACTTCCCTTGGTTAACACAAGAAAAGATATTCGAGCTCTCAAAATGCTCCAAGAACTTGTATCTTTCCTCTAAGAATCCCCAATTGAATCTTGAGGAAAAGGATAAAAGATATGGGGAAACTTTACAATTTAATCCTCCAGATTATTAAAGTTCTAGGCACCAACTTGTGGAAAAGGATAAAAGATATGTATAGGAATGTGAGAATCATATCAATAAAAAGCTAGGGTATCTGCTTATAGGAGTTGGGAAGGTTGTGTAATAGTAGTCTAAGCATACAAAGTTCTCTAGAAGAATCTTACAACGGAAAAAGTAAATCACAAAATGAGTATGACACGGACATTGTGATCAGGACTCTTGATATGTTTCCTCCCATAATCCAATCTGAAGCCAAACCCTTAAGGAGGAAGAAGAATGAGATGATCCTACACGGTATGGAGAATACTATCTTTAAAAAGACACAAAGAATAAATGGATGTTATAAATGCATAAAATTGTATTCCCACTGTCGATCCAACATTCCCCAACAAAATTTAACTTCTCTTCACGATCAACCAATCCAATATTCTTAGATATAAGACAATAGTACTAATGTTCAATAAAAACCATCAGAAGAACCTAAATAAACCAAACCCAGTACTCAAACATATATCTTTTACACTAATCACACAATTCATAGCATGTTTATATGAAAATCTACTCATTAGCCACTCAATCCATCAATTGAAACAGGTAATTAATTAGTAAACAACAACGCCTCAAAGAATAAATGGATATATCAAATACTTAAAACACAGTTTAATTATTTCATTTCCGATCAACCCAGAGTTCTTCATTAAAACATATATAACACAACAGTAAAAACATATGTAGATTTTCAACCAAACAATAAATTCAACATGAATATTTTACACCAATTTGTAAATTCACCCAATATCAATAACAGTTCATCAATTTTAACGGTTAATTAGTAAACAACAATCAAAGATTTCGAATTAAAATCAACATAAACCATAATAGAGAGAATTGGATTGAAGATTACTGTACATGAAAGCCGAATTACACGTCAATCCGAATGTGAAACGTAATCGTAATCATCGTCGTCATCGAGACTGGTCGAAGACGAATCGGACTCGTAGTAGGCGTACGAATAGAAAGAATCGGGAGGAGGGAGGCAAAGGAATGTCCAAATGCACATCAACAAACGACCTATCTGTTGAATTGGGAAACAACAGACGAGATCTAACAATTGTTCGCTGCTTATAGGATCGGGAAAGCGTGCGAGGTGTTGCCAAACATCGGCTGATCGGTTCGCCACCGATATCACCAGCAAACTGTTGAACACCATGTTTTCTCTCTCTAAAATATCTCTCTTTCTCTCTCTAGGAATCTGTCGTTGATTCAGTTTTCACCTGAATTCTTTCGACAGTTTTGTTGTTTCTTGCTTCACGAGCCAAGCCGAACAGAATTATAGGGCAGCTCGAGTCGACCATTTTAAGAATATACTGTATTAAAAAAGTTTTTTTTTTTTTTTTTGCCCAGAGGCAATCACAGAAGAAACCAAAGCAACAACAAAAAAACAAACTACGATCCAACATCAGCCTCAGCCAAAGGGACTCGAGCCAAAGGGACAGAATTATAAGGTATTAAGAAAGTTCGTGAACCTAATATATATATATATACATATATATATATATATATGGGGTAAAGTGCAAATAACTTCATGGACTTTCAACCAATTGTACAAAACTTTCCTGAATTAACAATTGCCCCCTGAATTATGATAAAGTTGCAGTTAAAGACATCAAGTGAGGTTCGACACCGAAAAAAGAAGATTACAATATTACCCTTAAGTGAAACTACGTCGTATTGGTATTGTCTTAACTCAAATCTTAATAATCTAATAGAATTGTGACAACACATCATTACCTTATCACCTCATCTTTGTTACCGCCAAACACGGCCTTATACGCAAGGCTTTCTCTCTCTAAGCTCTATTTTTCCCATTGTTGACGACGTTTGTCGACCAAAAAGGTTTCGCCTGGTCTATATGATGCTCACCAAAAAGGTTTGTTGACGAAGGTTGACAATGTTGAGAAAGGCGAGGTTGACGAGACCTCGTTGCCTACGGCGGGACCAGTCTCTTAACGGCGTCGCATAATCACTTCTCGCTGTCACTGCCCACTACTTCATCACCATGTTCATTTGACGCCGGTGGGATCCTTCCTTGCCGCTTCCGGAATCGTGACCCATCTAATTGAATACAGTTGATTTAATACATATATCCAAAACTCAAATAACCCATCACTCATTGTTGTGATTCTATAGATACATCCAGAACTTAAATCCATACACAGTGGATTTAATACATACACAGAGGAGAGGAACTGACGGCGCAAATTTTTCAAGTCGCTGTTACTAAGATAAGAGGAACCGAAGGGAACAGTCTCTTCACGGCGTCGCAGAAGGCGATGGGATCGGCGGCGTGCAGACATGTCGGCCGATGCCAATGCCAACGCCAGATCCGTCGCCACTGTGCCAGTCACTGATTTGCGCCGGAATCGCGACTTCTTTAGTCGCTGTTCTGCACCGCCGAGCTCTCCACTGGCCGACATCTCCACAACCGTGCTCTACACCGCCGAGCTCTCTCTCGCTCGCCAGTTGCCATCACCTTCACCCCTCACTCTCTCGCTCTGCGGCGATGATGATGATCGATGCAATTTTCGGCTGATTTGGGTTTTGAGGCGCTGAAACCGCATTATCGAAACCATTGGTAGAGTTTTCAGAAATTGAATTGATTATTTTTGGATCCAAATCGCTTGAATTGAGGGCAATTTTAGGGTTGTGAGGTACTGAAATTGAATGGTGAGAGTGAGTGGTCAAAAAAAGATGAGCAAAGTGGACTTGAATGGTGTCTGAAAGGCCAGAGTTTTGGCTGTTTTCCTTGGCTATGAGCTTTGGTGGTGTTTGGTGATGAAGATGAGAAATGGGTTTGCTTTTTGGTCCTGTTGAGGGAGTTCTTTGCTGATGGTGATTCCATGGTGTTGATGCCGGCCGCAAGAAAGAGAGAAGACAGAGATGACAGAGAAGTGAGAGAAACCAAAACAATGAGACTGAGACCCAGTCACGGTGACCATCCAGTGAGCTCCAAGACATGCGTGTGACTCCGGTGAACAAACGACGAGCTCTGTTCATCTTCTTTCGGTAAGCTTGGTTTGACTTAGCAGTGAGTTCCGGTCCGGCAGTCGAACACTTTGTTCGCCGTCCTACTCCTTTCTCTCTCGAGTTTTTACCCCTTCTCTATATTACTATATACATACATCGACCCACCCACCACCACCGTCTATTCACTTTGGATGTGCTCAGGATGGTGACACTGTACTGCAGTGACCCACCCACCACCGCCGTCAATTTGGGAATGGAGAGAGAAGCCAAGGGTATTGTTCTGATCGATGAGTAGATATATGAATGTGCTTAGGAAGACTACACTGTGCGGCAATGAGTGCCGGCGGCTATGCAAGATTTTTTTTTATTTTTTATACCTTTATAATCATAAAGGGCTGTTTTGTCATTTTTTATTTTCTGTAATCGCGCGTGAATAACACACCCCCATTTAATGGTGAGAAATAGCCGAAACTTCGCCGGTGGGCATTTTTTGCAAAAAAATTGATAGTCCAGGGGGTTAATTGTAAAAAAATAGTTTAGGGGGGGTTTTTAGGGAGAGAGAGTAAAGTTCAGGGGGGTTATTTGCACTTTACCCATATATATATATATATATATATATATATATATATACTGTATTAAATACTTTTTTTTTTTTTTTTTTTGGCAAAAGTGCAAACAATCCTGAACTATTAGAAATCGGCAATTTACTTCTTTGGACTACAAAAATGAACACTTCAGTACCACAACTATTATAAATCGTACAAATTAACCCCTGAAACGCAATTTCGGCCACTTTCTAGCCCACAAGGTCAGCACGTGACTGTACTTTTCTCTTAATTCCGAAATTGCCCTGCAATATGACCGTTGTAGCCCTTTGCCTATAAATTAACCATTTCAGCATTTTCCTCCTTCCATCTCATCATTTGCCTTCTTCCATCCTGCTGCTCCACCTTTGCACCAAATACTAAAGACTAATTTGAAGAACAAAGTTGAAGGTAAAATATACATACATATATATATGTATATATGTAAATATACATATATGTGTGTGGGTGTGTTTTCTCTATTTTATGTATATATATACACACGTGAATGTGTGTGGGTGTGTATTTCTGTATTTTATATATATATATATATATTATCATATATAATGTACTATATTTTACTGGGCAATCCTCTGTATAATGTAGTATATTTTAGTCTTTATTTTATTTTTTTTAAATTTATATAGCGAGTATGAATTTATGAAGTTGTATAAATTGTTTGTAGGCATATAGAGCCATCCATGACCTCAAGAAGTTCGAATAATGTACCATATCGTGGTAGAATGCATGAAGATTTGTATTGCTACTGTGGAGTAAAATCTCCTTTGAGAAGAGCAACAACTACTGCGAATTTAGGGCGAAGGTTCTATAGATGTGGAAGCTATCTGATACGGTCCTGTGGGATCTTGAGATGGATAGATCCCCAACATAATGAAGATGAAAGAGAACTTAATTGAAGTAGAATGGAAAGAGGGGTAGCTATGAGGACAATATCATGTTTGAGAGCAGAAGGTACAATGAGAACTTATATATGAACTTGGAAGTGGAACAACCTATAGCAAGTAGAATAACTAAAAGCACTGTAATTACAAATTTAAATGTTTTCATATTAGGATTTATATCATGTGGTATTATGATGTTAATTGTGTGGCTAGTTAATAGAGTGTAATGTAATAAATATAATTGGAAGTTATTATTATTTTTTCAACATGTGCACATTGCTAACAGTATGATATTTTAACACACAGACAAAATATATATGCACATTGTCAATTATTACACCAACCAAGCAACATAATAAAGTTCTCATTGCACCAACATAGCAATATTATAAAGTTCTCACTGTAACACAAGTGCAATAATAGAACACAACTGCACCAAGTTTATAAAAATAATAAAAGCCACACAACTGCAATAAAAGAACACAACTACACAGACCTGTTATAATTAAAAAACCATTATAGCATAAGCAATATAAACCATTGTACCATTACAGACATCAACCATTGTACAATCACAGACATCAACCATTGTACCATCACAGACATAAACCGTTGTACCATCAAAGAAATAAACCATACGAAAATACAAAAGGTGTGTGCTGCCATCTACAGCTAACAAAGCAAACCAAAACACAGAAAAAACAAAACACAGCAAAAGTTGTGTGCTGCCATCTACCAAAATACAACAAAAACACAACATTTGGATTAAAAGCTGTATGTTGCCATCTACCAAAAGTTGTATGATGTCATCTGCCAAAACGTACCAAAACATAGCAAAAAAACATCAGTTGCATACACTAATCCCAATGGTGCCTAGAGTCTTGGATCCATTGTAGTGGGTCTGCCATAAGAAAAGATTCACAACATTGGAATTACAGTGAGATAATGAACTTCACTACTATAGAAATCAATTTAAATATATATACCTTCCTGATGATGATGATGATGCTTAACTGCTCCACAAGACATCAAGTCAACTAATGATGATAATGCTTGGCTACTCCTCAAATTGTTTAGCATAGTCCCATACATTGATGGTAATGTAATGACCTAAGTAAATATATATATATATATATATATATATATATATATATTACTACAATGGTGAAATCATAATAAACTATGAGAACATACAGTAATTTAAACAATATACTTTCTGTAGTTGCCTTTTAGTGATAGCTATAACCCTTCCAGCCCCTCTTCCTCTTGCACCACCTCTGGCTCCTCTTCCTCTTGTATCAGCTTCATTACCTCCAGCTCCTCTTGCTCTTGCATCAGCTTCATTTTGTATATCTATATGGTCCGGCAGTACACTAGCTACACCAGAAACAATAAGCAGATGAGGTCTACATCCTTTACCTTTTACTTGACCTTTTTTCTTAGGTATTGCCTCAGTTGCCTTGCAAGTCCTAGTGTTGTGGGCTGTCTCCCTACATCTTCCACACCTTAGATGTTTTTTTTTTTTTTTTTTGCTAGCAACACCAGGTTTACTAACCTCACCAATTGCCTTTTTTCTTACCTTTTTAGGCCTACCAGTTACAGGCTTAACAATAGGTGGGTGTATAGGATCAGTGTCAACTTCTCGTTGCAAGTTCCTAAGGGGCATAGGGTATATAATATGGTTATATGTCCTGAAATAAGTCTCTCTATGATAACAACTGTCCACATAATTCTCAGGCTGCCCCTTTCAGATATTATACATGCAATGGCATGAATGCATGGTATACCTTTCACATCCCATTCTCGACAGCTACATGTTCTATTTGCTAAGTTAACACCCTCATTAACACCTTTATAGTAATCCTTAAAAATATCAGCACCTGCCTTTCTGGTAGTACAATGTCCACAGTCATCTATTAGGTTCTTTAAGTCAGTTGCTATGGTAGGGCACAAAAACCCAGTCTGATTCTGAATCCACTGCCTTTTAGACTGATTGCGATGCATCAAATAACCATGAATCCACTCCAACATAGTAATGAGTGGTTTGTCCCTAGCATCACCAATTTTGTCATTCCATGTCTCAGCGAGATTGTTGACAACTAAATCACACTCTGAATTATCCTCAAATTTATGCCTTGACCATAACCTAGGAGGCACATTTGCAAGCCACTCATAGGCTCCCTTATCAATGTCCTTTATAATCTGCACGTGATACTTAAATACACTCTCAGTAAGTGCACGTGATTCATTCCACATCTCATTTCTCAACTTCACCCCTTTAAACTTCTTTTTAAAATTTTCATACATGTGTTTTACACAATATCTATGATGACAACCATGCAACATGTCTTCAAAAGTGTCAACTAATCCCTATCAAAAAAAGAAACATATAAACATTAATTAAATGAACATGCAAACAAACATATATTAAAAAAACATAAATTAAATTATTACCTTCTGTCTATCAAACATAAATGTAAACCGATGTAATAAACCCAAAGCCTTCTCTAGTTGTTCCATGAACCACTTCCATGACTGCTTTGTTTTAGATCCTACCACAGCAAAAGCAATAGGAAAAATCCCATTGTCTCCATCCCTTCCAAGTGTACTTAAGAGTTGGCCTTTGTAAGGACCTTTCAAAAAACATCCATCCACTCCAATGAATGGTCTGCACCCTTCTAAAAAACTTTTGCTCATTGCTTCAAAACAAATGAATAACCCTTCAAATCTTGCAGGGTCTTCAAGTGTTGGTCTGTCAATAGTGGTGACTGCAATGCTACCAGGGTTTGTAGATTGAACTAGATGGCAGTAGTCTCAACCTCTTCTGAATTGTGACCCATGGTTCCCCTCAATGTGTGAGACTGCTTTCTTCTTTGCTCTATAAACCTTGGAGCCAGAAACAATCACATCCAAATCCCTCAAAACAGCCTTTTTCATTGCATCAGTCTTCCATGCAGGTTCATCCCTCAAGGTCTCTATGTATTTTTTTGCCAAGAAAGAAGACGATGCTTGCTTGTTAATTTTAGTATAAGAGCAATGATGAGTTGAATTGAATGTCTTTATCTCAAAACTGCCATCTTCAGTGTTGATTGATGCATGTATCCTCCACCCATAATCAGAAGCACATTTGGCAGTAATTCTTTCTCGTTTATTCTTCACAAATCTAATGTCATACTTCTCACTAATAGCATGAGCCCTCAAGTCTACTCTGAACTTTTCTGCTGATTCATATTTTTTTCCCACTTCAAAGCCATTAACCCTTGGATTCTGCCGGCCTCCATCATTATTCTCTTCCTCATCTTCATCTTCAGATGAGCCCTTTAAACTTTGAAATTCATCACTTGGAGCATATGTTGATTCAATGTCAGAAAAATTGTATTCCCTTTCATGTAGATCAAGGTCATCAAGATCCACCCCAGAATTGGCATGTTCATTGTTCTCAGCAACAGTAGGCTCCACCTCACCATCTTCATATGCCATTTTATCTTCCATCTCAGCAACAATAGCCTCCACCTCAACAAATTGATGTGCCATGTCACCTTATATGTCAGCACCTTCCATCTCAGCATCTTCCATCTCAGCATCATACCCAAACTCTATCTTAGTTTCTTCTATTTCAGTATCATACCCATGCTCTATCTCACCATCTTCTATCTCAGCATCAATTAAACCTTGTTCCCCATCACCATTGTTCATTGACAACTCAACATTACCATTTGCCACCTTAGTAGCCCATTCTAGGATTTCATCTTCCCACTCAGCATGCTCTGATCCATCCCCCTCCCCATCAACCACTTCAATATTAGGTGAGATGATGAACATTTTAATTAAACTAAACCTCTGATGACAACTAATGTAGCCCAAAACATCTTCATCCTTTAATATTTGTTTAATCCCTTCATCACTGCTCACCATCGGATTCCTATAATATAATTCACTTCTCTTATCATCATACCCAAGCTTCTTCACCACACGATTTAGATCAAAAGAATTTAAGTAATCCAGATCTATATTATGAATCAAGGTTACAGTGCCACCTGTATAATTAAGGGGTGTGCCCTTAAAAGATCCTCCATGGTGTACCTCCAAACTAACTAACCTAGACATGATCTGTTAACAAAAAATAAAATTAATTAATTAGCATTGCAATTAAAATTAACAAAACAGAATGCAATGGCCTACTATGCAATAAACTATGTAGATGACAAATACAAGACAAAGACAACAACTACAACACATGGACAAAAAGCAAGAACCAAACCCCAAAAGCACAATACAATGACACACAGTAGGGTCAATACACTTTAAGAAATATAAAGGTAGTACCAAAAAATTTCAATTATTGTGCTGACAGTACCAAAAAAATCATTAAAATCCAAAAGAATTCATGCATTATAATGACCCATGTATATTATATAGACAAAAAATATGCACATGCTTGTCAATATCTCAATTATTGTGCTGATAGTACCAAATATATATATATATATATATATATATATATATATATATTCATGCATTATAAAAGGTTGAAATCAAGATTTCGAAAACCCTACCAACAATCACAATATAAAATAACGCCCATACGCATGCAAAAATATCTACTACAAACCATTTATAGAAAAAATGTCAGAAACCCTAGAAATTTAGTGACACTTAGTATTCAGTAACCCTAACATACAATAACATCAAAATAACATGAAAATAAAACATAAAGTAGCGATTTTGAAATTAAAATCAGCTTTTGGAATAGTAAGCACACTTACGATTCAACCCTCTTTCTTGCACGATCGATTCTAAGACTTCAGATTTCTTCAATCTTCAATACAAAACACCAAAACCACACAATAACTCCTTCAAATCGTAGTTTAGAGACCCTCAGTCTTCATTGCACTTAGAAGCCCTAGATTCGCGACCTTGCATCTTCTATTCTCTAAGCACTCAATAGACAGGGTTACAACTTCAACACTTAGGCAACGTTTGGGAAAACTAAGTGTATATCCATGAAGGGCATTCACAGTATTTCACTCTTATTATTTATTTTTGTATTTTTTTTTTCTTAATTACGATGGGTAGTTTTGTAAATTTACAATGAGGTCGACCGGAATTACGTTTCAGGGGTTAATTTGAACGATTTGGATAATTGTGGTACTGGCTTGTTCATTTTTGTAGTCCAGGGGGGTAAATTGTCGATTTCTAATAGTTCAGGGGGGTTGTTTGCACTTTTGCCTTTCTTTTTTCACTGAATACTCCGTGTCGGACTTGTTAATGCATCTCATAATTTAACGTCGAATAAATGCAAACCTGTCATTCTACATAATTACCGAAAAAATATTCTCTATAAAAGTGATTTCAAACACATTTTAATGCAAGGGATTTTATCCCCAACTCCATTCATGCTTGTCCAAAATTGTTTATTAAACTAAGTGATCTGAAGGATTTAGAAGTGTATTTTTTTTAGTTATATTATGAATTTAACAAAAGTAAATAATGAAACTATTTTTCAACCATGTAACAATATATTTTCTCTTCTCTTATGCGTATAGAAACAAGATTTAAATCCTCAATTATAACTTGAGATTTAATATTATTGTAGAAACATCGTAATAAAACATAAAAGGATCTCAAATAAGAATAATATAAAATGATATCTACTGATGGAATAGGCAAATCTAAAGTTTGCTTAATATATATCTAATATTTTATAATATAAAATAATTTTTAAGGGAAAATTCATAATTTATTAGGATAAATGGGGTGGGGTGTGGTAATCTTTCCCCATTCTCGTTCCGTAACTACGCGGTTTTAAATTTCAACCCAATTATTGCCTCAAAACCATTTAGCCATTCATATAATCCTTCTAAACGTGACGGGGTAGGCATGTACCCAATGGGCCATGGTGTTTTTCGATCTCTATTGAGGTTGTTTATGCTGGACAAAATTACATAAAACCCTTACCAATTAAACTGAAAGAAAATGTAAAATAAAAAGGAAATTTAAATGACCTTTTAACCTCAAATATCAAACAATATTTAGACCATCTCCAATGCTAAAAGTCATTTTCGCATGCCAAATCTATATTTTGACAGGTGTTGCAATGTCAAAATGCTACATTTTAACAATTCTGCTTCAATGATACATTTTATGCAAAATGCTATTTTTTGACATAACCACCATTCTTTTTCAACTACCATTCCCAGCATTCACAAATTACTATATTGCTATATATTTTTGTTTTATTTTTACTAAGAACTAAGAAAGATCCAAAGAGAGTAGTAGCATAGAAGAGCCAAGGTTTAGCATTAAGCCATTGATTTGTTTGTTTTTCTTTGTATAAATAATAACTCGGCAGGGCAGTTATGTACAATTTGAGAGTTCGAAATGCTTTGTAGAGAGCCTCAATAATAATGTAACTGCTCACAATTATATTTTGGTGCAAATAATGAGAAAAAAAAATGGTCTTAATCACTCTGTTCTTGCTAGTATTCTAGATTAATATCAACATGAACATACACTGAGCATGATTATTTTTTTCAATTTCATATTATTGAAAATGTCTGATAAACAAAGGGTATTACCAAAGTAGTGCCACTAGTGCCTTTTTCTAAATAGATCGAACTAACAATTATCCATACACCAGATACTTCAAAGTACTTTATATATAAAAAAGACTCCATTAAAGAATCTGAAATCCATCAATCCAATAATTGACTGAAAATATTTAGTTTCAAAATCAAAATCTTTTGTAAAGAAGGATGGTAGCAGTACTAGCAGGCACAACTTCCATATAGCATTCAAAGTCTAAGGGTTGTTTAGTTAATTTATCCTACTTTAGTGTTAATGTGTGTAATCTTTGTATTTTGGATAAGCAAAATATAAGGTCATATTTGCACTATTTGTTGAATAATATGTGTTACATTCTGCAGTGGCCTTTTTAGATGAAGATGATGTAGTAACATACACAATCAAACAAGGAGACACTTAATGTTCCATTTGATTACTGATTTACTAATTACTAATGCTCCAGAATAAAGAAAAAAAGAAAAAAGTAGCCCACCAATCATTTGATGAATCAGAAATTCAGAATATTCTAATGTTTTGGGATTAAATTAATGCTCCATTTGATAATTTTGATTGCTGAAAAGGAGAAACAGAAGAAACGAAGACATAGCTGAAACTTTAAAAATTTGTGTGATTTCAACCAAGTAGATTCCGGAGACTGAAACAAGAAAAATACATAAAACATGTTTTAGAACTAGTGAAGCAATCCCCTTGATTGAATTGAAGCCTTTGAGGGAGATGGTGGAACCGTGGAGGCCTAATCAGAAACTTTCATCAGAATTCAAAAAGTTTCATTTTTATCTGCAAACCCTTTTCCCTTTTCCCTGCGACATTTACACTGAATGGAGGAAATATTGACTTAAGTTTTAAACATAGATAAAATGGGAAAAAGAAGAAGAAGAAGAAAAGAATCAGAGGAGTTTAAGAGAACTACAAATCCAGACTAATCAACGGATAGAACTCAACAAATAATTTAAAACAATAATAAAAAAAGGAAATCAACAAATTGAGTTTTAAGACGATAAAAAGGCAAGAGTTTCCTATTACCTGTGTTCATAAAAGTCTTTGATAAATCTCATTTGATATAAAAATAATCACCAAAAAAAAAATTAAGAAGAAGAAGAAATTAATATACAATCATATATGAGGCAACATGAACAGAAGAAGAGGAGTTAAAGAACACCGAAACAAAACTCGAGCGAAGGGAAAGAGAAAATACAGATCCGATAAGAAAGAATTTACCGATCGTTTAAGTGTCGGTCGTTGTCGATAATTGCCGATCGTTGCAAATGGGAGGGAGAAAGAGACGACAGGGCAACTCAAAGGGACAAATAGAATGCAACGAAAGGTATAGAAAAAAAGGCTGATAGGATTGAGGGAGAGAGAGATTAAACTACGTCGTATAGAGAAATAAAAGGCTTGCCAAAAAAAATTGGCAGCTGTTATATTTGAGAATGTCAAAATTTGAGAGCCCAAATGAGAGCCCTTTTTTCACCCCCTCTCATATTTTGAATTTAGCAGCCCAATATGAAAGAGCATTGGAATTGCTCTTAGAGAGAGAAATATAGAATTCCAACGTATTTTGCTTTAACTTTATAATGTGTGTGTGTGTGTGTGTGAAGATGGGTTTCAATAACTTTTCAATTGCCTTCATGTTGAGATTATGTGCCTAAATGGATTGTAATAGACATTTTGATTATTGAATCTGCGATTTTAATGCTTTATATACATATGGTGAATGTTGTGCATTGATTAGTTTAGAAATGGATTGAGGTGTCTTTTGACTATTCGGGTTGATTCATTTGTATATTGTGTGTTCATGCACATACCACAATGAATTAGGGATGCAACGTATTATCATAATTATATTCTAATTCGGTAAAATAAAATGGATTCTCCATCAGTGAAGAATTTGAGTGAGATCGATGATAAGTTAAAGATTCTGATATATGTCATAGCAATATTGTTCTTATCAGTATTATGGCAATTTGACTCTTAAGTATGAAAGTTACGAAATCTTGCCTTAGTTAGTGGATGGATTGATTTATTCGGTGGGCTTTGGGACTAAAAATTCGAGTACCATGGGTATCTATTGATCGTTGATTTTGAAACCTACTTTTCAGATTATATCTATGCTTCACATTTATTTTACGATGATTAATTCATTTTGATCACGGTAAATCCAAACGCTTGGTGTGGATTTTGATAAAATTATTTTTTGGATATATATATATATATATATATATATATATATATATTATTTTATTAAAAGAAGTTTCCGCGTGATTAAGCAGAAATAATCAAATAGTAAGAATAAATGTTTTATTGTGCAATTGGATCAATGACAATATTTATTTAATCCATTAGTCAATAATGCGTGGAGGGGTTATTTTGTAAATTAGCCCGATGATTTTACCATTCACGATTTAGAGTGGAATTATTCTTATATAATGGTGTGTTAAGTACAATTAAATGAGTTTATTTGAATTATGGGATTGTCGGGCCAATTAATGAAGCCCATTTCAGCTAATGAGGTTCTAATCCAATTTCCCTTCTCTTCCTTCTAAATCCACCAACTCAACAACTATCAAGTTATTACCAAGGGACCTGACCCACTATTATCATAATATGAATACAATAAAATAAAGTAGCCACCAATGGATGGCTTTGGAATGTTGGCAAAATAAAAAATTATTAGATAGTTCTGGACCATTAATACTTAATGAATCAGTTAAATACAGACTTTCGGATTTAGAAAATGGCCCCACAAGATTGTATTAATAAATTACAAAGTTTCATGATCGGAGGGTTTTCATTGAATTAGTCCACCAAGTGTCAAATAGACCAGAACTATCTAATAATTTATTTGGCCAAATACTTCGGGGTCTGATGAGTACTGAAAAGTGCGCATTTAAACCCGTTAAACTTAAGCATTCTAGTACCTTTATCTATCTTACTTTACCGTTTTAGACTTATTACGTGTTATTTATATTTTCAGGCACTAATCCCAAAATTGAGCTAACTCAGCCAAATAAGAGCTTAATTGAAGCAATCCTGAGATAAACCAAAGGAGGGAGCAAAGTGGAGAAAGTAAGGAGCAAAAAGGAATCAAAGTTGTGTAGCTGAAAAGTTAGATCGATCGAACATCTATGATCGATCACAGTACTTCTCGATAGATCCAACCTTGGCCTTTGCTGAAATTCCAAGTTCGATCGATCCAACATCACCTTCGATCGATCGAACCCTATTTTGTCCTATTCAAATGATTGATCTTATCCACAGCTGTACGCCTACCAACCACTTTTGTCATTTTCCCCATAAATATCTTCGAAATATCTCAGCCTTGTCCTTATCCGGAGGAGTCAGACCACTTCGATCGATCCAAAATGCAGTTCGATCGATCGAACCCATCTTCGATCGATCCAAGTTAAGGTTCGATCGATCGAACTTCCTCCAGCGAGAAAAAGTTAAAGTCCAGCTCATTTATTCCGTTCTTCACCCAATCATTGGAGAATATGTCTTGCACGACCACAGCTCATCATAGGGTGTATTTGATCTACCTATATAAGGAATATGATACACTTTTTGGAGAGGAGTCTAGAGTCTCTTGTCACACATTGAAAATCATTCTTGGAGGCTCTTTTTGGAGAGGAGGAAGGAGGGAAGCTAGAGCACCATTGGAGGAGATCTTCTCTAACAAGGAGCAGCCATGGAGTTAGCCCTTGAGGGTTGGATCATCACTACCATGAGTGTCTAGACATCCTCTTGGGGCTAGAGTTAGCCCCAAGCATGCTTTCTATACTCTAATCTTGTGTATTATTGAGGGATTAGTGTTGTATGATACATCTTGATATTCATGTATATATAAATCTTGATTATTTCATGGTTTGTATGATTTAATGCTTCCAATTGACTATTCTATTCTACCCATATGTCTATGTATGCTAGAGTAGGATATTCATGTGCTTATCTCTAGATTTAGTGTTTTTGATGCATGTCTATGTGTATTGATGCTATACATCTAGAGATTATCAAGATGATATGCTTAATGAATGCTATTTTGGTTCATTTGATGGTTTATGCCTATTCTTGATGGTTTGTGCCTATCCCCTAGTCTAGATAGCTTTATTTTCATGCTAGTAGTGTAGATTTAGTGTAGTGGTAGTATAATGTTAGATGGGAGGACAATCTACTCTTGATGTTTGATGTTCCATGCTTGTGAGTCCAAATGGCATATTCCTCTAATATTGTGTTGTATGTGGATTGTGAGCTTAATGAAGGATTAATGACTAGTTATGATATGTTGTATCTTTCACATGTGTTTAGACAATTTATTCCTCTCCCAATAGATAAATTGTGGCCTCTCACATGATGTTTAAATAATGCATGTTTAACTAAGTCATCCTTATGGATTGCTTGGATTATGAGCTTAATGAAAGGTTCAATGACATGATTTGATATTTTGTTCTCTTCACATGATGTCTAGACAATATATTCCTCTACCAATAGATGTATTGTGGCCTCACACACGTTGATTGAGACAATTTGCACTTGTTGAGTCACCCTTACCAATTGAATGTCTTTTATACACACAACATTGTTGCAACACATTCATTTCCCTCATTAGTCACTTGATTATGGTTTGGAATAGTATTGTTTGGTGGTGATCTCTACACCCCAAGACCTTTCCTTCTTACTTACTCTTTATCTTATTGCATTTTAATTAATTCTTTTCTAGAAGTAATCAACCAACCCAATTCTCTTTTGCAATCATTTGGTACGCTAGAGTCAAAGTTGAAATTCCAACACGTATAATCCCTTGGGACGATCCCTACTCACTCTTGCTACGTTAGTAGTAGTGTTGGTAGTGGTTTTTATAAATTTAAATTTGACATAAAAGGCTTTTCTTGAACCACACATTCACTACATTCAGTTTGGCGTATTGGAACGGCCGTCGTCAGGGTCGCTAACATGGTCATGGGATTGGTTAGTAGGTGGAGAAGGGATTTGAACCTAGCATCAATAGGGTGGGGCACTTTAGGCCCGATTTTTTTCCCACTCGAGCAATACCGCCACACTTGCTGACATTTGATAGTTGGGTCATGTACGTTGCAACAACTTATGGTTAAGGAGCGTTTAAAACGCACTTTTGTTTAATGATAAATTTAAGAACACGTTTTAAAAATAAATAATAAAAAAATTAAGGCTTAATGTATTTCGCAATTTGACTAAAAAGTTTAAGTTGTTGAGTAGAGCTAATATCTAACTCATATAGACCCATTTTTCTTCCCATCTGGTTCCGATGTGGGACACTTTTGACATTCTCCCTCACCTAAACTCGCAATGCCCTCGTTGAAAGGAAGGCACCCTACCTACCTGGGAGGCACTCTCGGACTCCTCCCGTTCGGGCGCTTCCCCGAATCAAGAATTGAGTCTGCCTATGGTACCAATTGTAATAAGTCGAGTGTTTCGCGGTTTGATAAAAAAAATTAAGCAATTGGGTGGAGCTAACATCGAATCTATATAGACCCATTTTCCTTCTCATCCGAATTCGATGTGAACACGTATAACACTAAACCTGTACCAAGTCTATTTCAAATAAAATTTGAAAGGTCGTTCCAAGCTTGTAACCGGGGCTTTTCCCAGCCCTTTAGAACGACTGCAGCTTGCAGTTCCAAAGCCCACAGGAATTAGTCTTGGATTTCTATAAAATTTATTAGAACCTTTTTTTACACCTTTGATCTTGGTTTCCATCTTTGTAGAGCATAGCTGCTGGGAAGAAGGCGAACCTTCTACTGAAAATCAAGTCCGGCCAAGCTAGGGCTTAGACGGGTCTTAACTCCCAATTGCAGCACCGGCTAAAGCTCATCTCGTTGTGACACACTTACTACCAAACTCTTGGTTAAACAATGATATTAGTTTAATTGGTACACTGTAATTATTGCTGAAATTAAAGATCATATGTACCATTATAATACTAAAACACTAAACTATAATCCAATCACAACTTCATATTCTCCTATGTAGGATAATGAAGTTAAAGATGACATTTTTGTCAAAATACTAGAATTTGTACATGTCATTGCACTTTAAATCCAAGCCTAATAAATCTCGTTATCATTGTATATTCTTTAATATTTTAGATTGATCATTTTATTTTATTTTTTTTCCAAGCAAGAAGTGTTAGAAGAGAGATTAGTAATGATTAATCATTCATTAATAATAAATTTACAATTAGGCTACTCCCACTCAATTAATCAAATCAATATTATAGGCCTAGTGATTTTTTCATCCAAGTGTAATACAAACCTGCATCTTATGTAATCGTAACATTTTTTATCTTCCCATACTTTTAACGTTCCACGACACCGGATCAAGGACTGAGTTTGGCTCTGATACCAATTATAACGGGTGGACGCTTGTTTATTTACCCAAAAGCTCGAACTGTTAGGTAAGGCTGCATACCCATCCATTTATACCCAATCTCTTTTTCATCCGATTCCGATGTGGGACAAGATGACCCTCGTTGCAAAATCCCTCACTAACACTTACTTGATAATGTTTTTGCAAATCCATCACTCAGCTCGCAGTTTTCTGATACAGGGATAGTAAAATGAATCATTAATTTTGATTAATGGCATAAAAAAACATTTTAGTTACTAGTTCTTGGTACATATTTGGTGTCCTATTTCACTCATTCCTCTATATAAATGGAACTCTCGTCCTCTATATAGACACGCGTTGATGCACTTTCAAAAATTCTCCACCCAAATAAGCTAGATATTTATAAACTCTAAAAATATCCCTCTACAAACTCAACATGTTCTGAAATTTTCTATTCTAAAATTTTCATACTTTTACAAAACTCCACAACTCTCTACATAAACAAGGAAGATTCAAGAATTCTCTACATAAATAGGGAAGATTTTAGAATTCAACTCTGCGAAGAGCCTTCTTGGTAAAAAGAAACTCACAAACTCATGGTAATAAAAAACATTCAACTTTAAAATGGAAGTATCATTAGATTATAGTCTGGACCGTTATGATGTACTTACTCTATCCAAACTCACGGTTAGATTACGATATTATTTGACTCTTGCTTCATAATTTTCAACATAAATTCTATGGAGATTCTAGAATTTTCTACATAAATAAGAAAGATTTTAGAATTCAACTCTCAACAAGAAACTCACGTATTCATTGTACCCTATTGAGTAATTAAAGACATTTAACTTTAAAATGTGAGAAAATATCTTTAGACTAGGCCGTTATTATGTATTTACATTTTACACTATCCAAACTCACGGTTAGATTATGATATTATTTGACTTGTGCTTTATAATTTTCTACATAAATTATAAGAAGATTATATAATTCAATTCTTCACTAAACGAGTCGATCATCTCAGCAAGAAACTCATATACTCATTATACATACCCTACGAGTAATTAAAGACATTTAACCTGAGAAAATAATATTTGTACAATTAGACTATAGTCCGACCATTATGATGCACTTGCTCTATCCACAAAGTTAGATTATGATATTATTTGACTCTTGCTCCATAATAATTATTATTGTTTTTTGGGCTTCATAATTATTGCTGAAATTCAAGATCAAACTTGACATTGTAGAATTAAAACACTAAGCTATAATTCAATCACAAATTTACATTTTCATTAGGATTTTAAAGACAAATATTCTCATGGAATTTTAAACTGGACTTAATAAATCCTCCTTGTCGCGAAGTTAAATATTTTAGACTGATTAATACTAATCATTCAAATAACATCAAATATGATGTAGAAAGTCCCAAGTCAAAAATTCACTATAATTTTTTTTTTTTTTAACTTCACTATAATTTGATATAGTCTTGTTTTTGTTATCAATTAAGAAAGATTATAATTTTTCAAAATTTACAGTTATCCACAATCAATTCGATAAGTATTTCATTTCCCAAATAATTAAGCTCATTTCAATCAATCATTTTCTTAAGATGCTTAAACCCTTTTTCAAAATAAAAAAATCTAATAATTTTCTCATACACACATCTATGCATTCTAGATTTTGATTGAGACGATAACTTGAATATGAAAAAAGAAAAGAAAAAAGAATTCAAGCAGTCCGACTCCAAATAACTATAAAAACTTTGTTTATTAATTATAGTTGTCATTTATTCTTGATTATTTTTTCTTTTACATGTATGTAGTATGTATATTTAAATATTGTACATGAATATGTGTGTATATATATAGAGAGAAAGAGTCCATAATGTGCTCTATCCTTCGCCAAAAAAAGAAATATATATATATATATATATATATATATATATATATATAATTGAAATATAAAAAAGGATAATAGGTTTGACTTTGTCAAGTATTGAAGCAACCACCCATTTGAAGCAACCTCCATATTTGTCACTGCAACCAAATAGATGATGACAGAGAAGGAGGTGGTGATCGGAAAGGGAAGATGGCCGGTTCTTCAAAATCAGCGGCCGTGGGGACGCTGCTGCTGGTGGTGCTGATGTGCATGACGACGGTCGTGACAGCATCAAAAGAGTCGGAGGCGTTCGAGCATTGCATAGAAACTTGCAAGGCTATTTGCATTAAACTAAAGGATGTCGACGACGATCAATGTCAGCAAGCTTGTGGTCTTGGATGCCAACAGTTGCTAGGTAGGGGGAGAGTGGTTGTCCCTGATAAGGATACTTTGTTTTAACACCTTTTATGTATAAATTATTGTAACAAAAACATATATATTAGTGAATCATTACAATATATATATATATATATATATATATATATATATATATATATGCATGTTTTAATTTGTTGGTTTTGTTCTTCTCATTTATCAGATTCAATTTCATTGTAGAAGACAAATTATTATTATTATTATTATTATTTTGAAGAATTCATAATGACATATCTGATCCATGCGTAATATCATAAAAAAAAAAAAAAAAAAAAAATTAGATACAAATTCATGTAGAACATATGATAATGTAATGATAGTCTCTCTTCTTCAAACAAAAAACAGTTGTTCGTGGGGTGTATATTTGTTTGAAGTATTGAAAAAACAAAAAATGAGAAAAGAATCACTCGATTTGATAGGAACTATATTTTGCAATGAGATTTCGAAAGGAGAATTGTAATGAAATTGGGGTCGAAGTGATTTCAAATAACAAAATATGATGGGTCAATATTCGATGAAAAATTGTCAAATTTCAAAGCTTTGGAAATTGGTCTATTTTGTATCTTGAATTCCCCTATGGAATAAAAATGAGATTTCATTTTGAATTTTTTGTTTATTTTATTATTATTATTTTGATATCCAATTATCAAAAGATTTGATTTCAAACACAGTTTTGTTCATATGTAATTTGAAATTTATAGATAATAACTTGGTATATAACCAATCCAAACATAAAGACCGTGGTAATCATATCGAAAAACTTCATTTGTGTAAGCAATACAAAATAATTTTTATTTTATTTTTTTAGATTTGTTTCTTTCAGAACTTGCACATTTGTGCATAATTGATTATTTAGGTGTCGCAAAAAATAACAGTGCTCTTTTTATAAAATAGTAGTTACATATATTTTTTTCCAACATAACAAACCATTAACCTGAGCTTTTATAATTTCAGTTAATAAACTTTATGGTGTGATAAATGCTGTTGGCAAATAATTTAATGGTACGACTTTATATATATATTTTTCAAGGAAAAAAATTAAATTTAAATAAATTTAAGATAAATTTTATAATTTTTTTAATATAGTCAAATATTATTAAAATTTAAATTTTTATAAGAAATAAAGATAAAAAGAAAATTATAACTAATAAAAAAAATATTTATTTATATATTAATTATTAATAAAATTTTGCATATTTTAAACTCTCTCCTCAAACTCGCCCAATAAGAACGGACGAAACCAATTATTTATTTTTTTATTTTTCACCACGAAATGGAATAAATAAGTTACCAAACCCACCCTCCATGACTTCGAATATATAAAGTTATGTACCTTGATACAATTCTACATATATTCCAGTTGGATTTAGAAAAAAAAAAAAAAAGAATTTCAATATAATAAAATATTTAACAACTATAATCATCAAATTTATTAACTTTATGATTAAAAGATAAAAATATTATGAGGGTAATGAAAAAGGATTTACAAAGAAATTATCTCTATTTTCCTTTTAGAGAAGTGACATCATAAAACTATCATTTTATATATAAAAAAAAACACAAATATTTCATAAAAACAAAACATTTGTATGCATGTAGTAATTTTGGCACTTTAAATTTATCATTCAAATATTATTTTATCTTTTAAAAATATTCCATATTATAATGTGGATATAGTAGGTAAAACAGCACACAAAAGAATCAGAAATGGAGGCGATGAAGGTGCTTAGCGCATCCTCACAGCCTCTGAAGCACCTCTTCCATTTCGCTTCTTCAAGCCCTATCAGACGAACCACTTCTAGGGTTTTCATAGTTAGATGTTGCTCTTCTTCTTCCTCCTCTCCGCCCTCCCCCTCTTCCGCTACCGCCACCACCGGCGGCGGCAACAGACTCCCCGGCCGGAACCGCAGATCCTCTTCCACTACAGCGACGCAGTCTTCCACCTCTGACAGAGACGCCGTTCGCGCCATCCGTCTCAAGAAAGTAACTGACAGCATTCTTCTTTCAATCTCACTTCTTGTATTTTTTTTTCACGAAGAACCAATGCAATTGCTAATATACGAATTATATATATATATATATATTTGTTTTGAAAGCAACAGTTGATTTGAGTTTTTTCAGATTTGCCACTCCACTAACCTCAAAGAACTATAATTACCAAAGACGTTTGCCCTCTACAATAACTACCGCTGGATATATAATTTTTCCATATGTTAATGATTAAAATAGTTAAGGGTTAGACTTTGATTGGAATTCAAGTCTTTTTCCAACTAGAGTTCAGAGGGCAAGGATAATAACTTGAATTTTTAATCTGAAAATGTTGCAGAAAATACATTGGAATCAGTAGAGGAAGCAATTACCATTAACGGACATACCACTGTGTACATTTCTGTTATTAAATTTAATATAATAGGTTAAAGAAAATTGAAAATCATGAGATAACATTGTGTATATTTTGATGGGTTTATAAATGTGCAAAAGTGGAAAAGAATATATAGTTACAAGAGGCAAGGTCTCTTCTTTTAGGAAGAGGAAAGTAATAATGTGGTACTTAGTTGAACTATATTGAAGGGTACTTGGGACTATCGCTTCCGAAGTGGTGCAATGGTGCATTGCTAAAAAATATTATGTGCCACCTCTTCAAAGATGTTAAGTTCCAAGTTCAAGGAATCAAGGTTGTGAAAAAGGTCTTTGTTGCTTGTGACATTCTCCAATGCTACATTCTGACACATATTATGCTCACAAAAATTCACAATGCTGATTTACCAAGTACTCTGTAAATTGTAGCTTCATTCTGAGTTCTGCATATTGAATTAATATTTGCCTTCGTATTTTATGGTGAATGTACTACATAGCACCACTATTACTTGGTTCCTTGTCTTTTGTAATTACAGAAGTATCAGAAAATTGTAAAGTTGGAGTGAGTATGCCTGAAGTAGGTCATTAGAGTCACGGTTTTTAATATGGGGCTTACCTAAATTATTTTAGAATATCATTAACACTGGAAGTCATAATTTTGTTTTGGTGCTACTTACTTTTTTTCTTTAGTTGGAAAAAATGAAGACATTGCACACATTATTGTACAATTCTTTTTTCTCTTATAAAATATGATACGCAGAATTATTTATGTGGAATTATGTTTTCATATGAATTGTTGTGAGAATTGATACAATATAGAATCTGGTGTAATGGAAGGTAGCATGCTTGTCTTACAGGTGGAAGAATTGAGGAGCAAGGGTTTTGAGCCCTATGCATATAAGTGGGATAGGACTCATACTGCTAATCAGCTGCAAGATATATATAGGCATCTGGGCAACGGTGAAGAGTCCAACAACGAGAGTGATCATGTATCAGTAGCAGGAAGAATTGTGGCTCGTAGAGCTTTTGGAAAGCTTGCTTTTTTGACTTTGAGGGATGATTCAGGGACAATTCAGGTGAGTCCCCTTCTTTTTTTTTTTTTTTTCGATTATGCCTCCTCCCTTCCTCCTCCACCTCCTCCACCAACACAAGATGTGATGTGAGATTGATTTAGTGGTATTGTGCTTGTTCGTAGCAGTACTATGTATGTGTTTTCTTGGTGAAAATCAATTTGCTAAGATCCTTCATGCCACTAAACCACTGAATACTGGTGCTATTCTTTAGCAAAGCAAGCAATAACCACCACATACCTTTATTTGAAAGCTGATTTTCTTCTTCTTTCAGTGGCTACTAATCAGATTGGTAATGAGCCTGTTGGTTCTGGTTATAGTTTACTTTTTCTCTGTCTAATATGGCTGAAGAAAGTTTGATAAATTCAATGGTTTTTATGATGCATAGCAGTTGGGGTTAATTCATACAACTTTGACTTTGAAGATGGTCATTTGAAGATAGTCATTTGGTTGATTTTATTCTAATGAATTCTTTTTATTTGTTTATTATTTATTATATTTTATTTTAAATTTTGTGGGTCCTTCAGTTTCAAGTTCCTTGATCTTATGACAAGGGCTTGAAGGAGCCAAGATTAGGCAAACTGATTTAATAATCATCAACTGACATTTTTTGAATGCAAATCACTCAGCCGTGATGTTTTATATTTTCTAACTTATATTCATTGTGGATTTTTTTTTTGGTTCTCTTTTTTAGCGTGGCTTTCTTGTCTAATTCTCATAGAGCAAGGCAATATGCTGACATTATTTATTTTTGGTTTTAGCTTTACTGTGAGAAGGAAAGGCTTATAAATGATCAATTTGAGAAGTTAAAGACACTTGTTGATATAGGTGATATACTGGGTGCAAGTGGCTCGGTGAAGCGGACAGAGAAGGGTAAGCTATACTGATCCTTCATTATATTTATTTATCAAGATTATCTTGGTGGGATATGGGTTTATATAGGTACTCTCATATTTCCTTTTATTTTATAGTTTGGGAGAATACAAAAGAATCAAAAGATAGATATAATAATGTTTCTTTGTTTTCGTAGTATTCCTTGGCTTTGGTTGCTTATCGTGGAAAAGAAAGATGCAAGTGTATCTATGAAATTTTATCCCTTAAAATATTTTTGAAATGCATATCTGGATGTGTGCATCATCTTCTAATTGTGGAGATACATGGTTCTTCTATCAGTCCGTGAGCTGAAAGTTTAAAACCTTTTTCATTCTGATTAATCAGAACACATGAAGTTTGTTGTGAAATATTATGCATATCACTAGAATCCTTAATCCACCTGCTGTAGATTCTTACATGCTCCAACCAAAGCAACTTTCAGTGTTCGGACACCCAATGATTTTTTGTATTTATTTATTTTGGTAGTGAGAAAAAATTGAAAATAGTGATAAATGTGCAAGTTGTGAAGGGAACAAACTCAGTAACAGAGGGAGAAAAAAAAGAACTTGGAGTCTGATGATGCACTAAACAGTTGGGTCCTCACACTTCCTATTTTGCAGTCATGGAAAACTGGGAAAGAAGAAGTGAATCTTCTCTTTATGAATTGTATGAATCAATATTATTACATTCCAATTCCTTTCAGATACCTCCCAAGGAAAATCTCGAATTGGATCCCAAACTGATGGGTTAGTTTGATCCCTCTGTGCACCTCATAAATCCGTTGATATGACCTGTGGTGGGGATAAGCCTCCTGGTTTCAAGGTTCACCATGATGGATTGTGGTTCATGCAGGGCCATCAAATCAGTTTAACTATTTAGAACTGGAGTTTTGGTCGTGGCATTGTGCCATAAACAAGGAGGTTTAAGATCTTGCCATTTTTGTAAATTAGGAACTCCGAACTCCTCTTCCAGATTTGCCCAAATAAAATAAAAAAAAAAATGAAGAAAAAAATAAAAAGAGAAAAAGAGGAACTCTTCCTTCCCCAAACTTGTCTCTCTCAAGGAAGAGTCCGCCAACATAATCTGACTTCATTAATTGCAATTAAATTATTAATATTCTATTAGGTAAGGCTGGTAGTTTAGTAATAATGCAATATAATGGTTATAGGATTTGGTATCTCTAACTGCAACATAATATTCATGTCTTAAAGCCATTCCTTTTATTACTCAAACAAGTAAGAAACCTTAGTGTGGCTTGCAAGCTTGATAAATTTGTCCTTGAAATATTTTAGCATGAACAGCTGCATAATTCCAAATGATGAGGATTTCTTTTTAGGTGGCGTTTGTGGACCTTCCTGGCGAGATTTTTAATGAAAAAGAATGATGTCGCGATGAGTGCATATAGATGCTGATTAGACAATCTTTCTACCTGATTTGTTTTGCAGGGGAGCTTTCTGTTAACTTGAATTCATTTGCAATTCTTACAAAATCTCTACTCCCACTTCCGGATAAATATCATGGTCTAACTGACGTGGATAAGCGCTATCGCCAACGGTGATCTTTTGTTATTCTTTTCTTCTTTGTTGGATATGCATGTGTCTGCATAATGTTATGAGATGACTAGACATTGCAATTATTTTGTTACAGGAATTCACTGGTCTAGATAATGACAGATAACCCATTTGAATCTTGAAACAGTTTCATTATTGTTCTAACTATAACATATGCATCTTATTTTTCATGGATGCAAATTCTTCTTGTAGAAGCATTGTTTACCTTGTATCTGTTGGGAGGACCAACACTTTAGGCTTTGAGATGTCAAAGTATGCTAAAGTCCCTAACAACGTAGAGAGGTTGGGTTTGGAGGTTGGGTTTGGGGGTTGGTTGAATGGGTCTTCCAAAACTTTAATTAACAGTACTGAATTTTAAATTCTATAGTTATAAGCAATAATAAGTAGCTTAATGAACATAAATTTAAACGAACACAATGACACACAAAACGCCAAAATTTACATAGAAAACTGAATAGGGAAACACTATTAGACCCTAGGCCAGACAGTTCAAATCCACTATAAGAAAAAGGTAATACAGATCTAATAGATTTTAAACCCATAAAATCACCTAAGCTACCGTATATCCAATCTTACACCGGATGTTCTAGCTCAGGGTGGCCTATGTCTCTTTCCTATGATTGATCTCCTCTACGAGTTGTCCGGCTCCTTAATCTTTGTTCGTGTGATTTCAGTGTTGATCTCCTTTGCAGCTCTTCAGGTTTGATGAATCAATACTTGCAAATACTCCTCACCATCCTCACCATCCACAATATACTGAGATGCCGAAAAGAAAGAAAAGCTGATCTAGATTGCTTATATGCTTTATATGCATTCTAGAATTCTCTTGTATCTTGTTTTTGAATTGTAGGAGTGTGTATTGACTCTAACTTACAGGCTCTTGCCTTATTCTATAAGAAACTGACCCCATCAGACTTCTCCGTGGCTGAAAATAAAGAGTTAAGGGACTGAGTTTCCGAACCAGCCATCTAACAATGCTAAAGAAGCCTCCTCTTCACTTGGCATAATGGGGATGTCTGTCTGAGTGAACATGGCTTGAAACTCGAGTTTGTTTCGACTTTGGTAAAGGGCTCCCTTTTTGGTGCTCCAACCAAATAGGAAAAAAACAATTTCAAGAAGATTGTCTGATAGGAGATACATAATTTAGAAAATATGGATTTTATGCTTAGTATGGACCGGCCTTTCTTTTTTAGGTATAGGCTTTTGATACTAGACAACTAGGTATAAAACAACATAGGAACTTAGTTTCGCAGGGTTCATTCGCAGAGTGGGACGATTAATGGATCAATTATTCATAGTCCCTGCATTCTATATGTCTGATGCTTTTTAGCCGTGATAATGATATGAATGTATAAATTAAAACCATAATTGTTGAGTTAGGTTCTTGAAAGGTGAATATACCTTGTTACCCTTACCACAATCTTCAAATTTTCATCTTAAAAATCCTTGGATCATGAGGTGACATAACCTAACTACCTTAACCAACATTGAAAAATAAAAAATAAAACTAAGGACAACAATCAAACTTTTGTTACAAAATTTGTCAGTGCTAATGAGGTAACAATATCTGCCTTTATATTTGTTGAAGTGGTGCAACTAACCAGTGAGGGTTATTTAAAATGGCATTGTGGGTTTTTGTGGTCAATTGCATTTTATTTGAGGGTTAGGAGACTGGTTCTTGACAGTTTGTTTGCTTCAACTGGGAAGGAGGATAGGGAAAGGCTTGAAAGGCTTTTTCTAAAGATGATGTATTGGGGGAGTAAGAAGATTTGTAATAATGATAAGGCGTCATGCCCTGACAACATGACCGGTTTTCTTTCAGCAACCATGGTCAGTGGTTTGAGGGGCTTTTATGGCATTGTTGTATGCTTTGTTTGAGGTTGGAGGTTTTAAAAGGTTTTTAATTACTTCATTTCTTGCATTGATCCCTAAAAATGGGACACCGTGGATATTGAGGATTTCAAACCAACCAATTTGATGGGCAGTTCTTTGGAAGTTGATTACTGAGGTCTTATTCTTATGACCTCAAAGGTGATTGGAGGTATTTTTCCGGATATTCTTACTTTGTTAGAGTTATTTTAGATGTGCTGTTGATCGCTAGTGAGTGTGTTGACGTTTGGTGTAGAAGTGGCAAACAGGGGACTTTATGAAGGCTAAATATTGAGCAGCCTACGATCTGTTCATAGGGGTTTCTTACTACATCTTCTGGACAAGATTATTTTTGATGGGAGATGGAGGATGTGGATTCAGGTATGTATTTTGACAGTTAGATTTTATATTTTGGTGAAGTTTTCTCAGGAGGCATTCTTTCTTAGGAGTAGAGGTTCAAGGTAGAGAAACCTTTTTTCACCTCTTCTGTCCTTTTGTTATGGAGCCTCTAAGCAAGACTATACATAGGGCTCCGGGCTCCGGGCATGTTAGAGGCGTTATGATTGGTTAGTGGGGCACCTTTATTCTGTTTCTCACTTGCTCTTTGTAGATGACATGATTATTTTCTGTGTCAAGGATGAGGATCAGCCGAGGTGTCACTGGTGTCTGCTTTTGCACTTTGAGGGGCTATTTATGCTTATGTGTTGACCTGGAAAAGTGAGATCATTCTGGTTGGGGAAGTGGTGGATATGATGGATTTTTGACTGCTAATTGGGGTGGAAGGGGTTCCTTATCTTTGATCCATTTGGGGTTGTCTAAGAAGCACAATCACTTCTACAGAGGCATTCAGTCCTTGTTAGACACTTCTAAGGCTGGCACTTTACAAGCACTCCTAAACATTTTTAGGTACCTCGTGGATGCATTCACAATCCAAAAATAAATTTTGTTAGGACACTTGGTTGACACATCCCTAACATGCCCGACACAAGTTTTAATAAGGTCTTTTAGGGAAAATGGTTGTGGAGATATGGGGCTGAGAGTGTCTCATTGTGGAAGAGGGTGATTGAAACTAATGTCTGCTTGGGATTGATATTCCGATGCAGTGAGTTTGTCTTATGGGCCTAGGGTTTGGATATCATGAAATGTTGCGAAATCTTTATTCAGTGTGAGGAATGGTCAAAGGATTAGATTTTGGCATGATGTGTAACTTGGTGGTGAACAGAGATGCTTTATTAGTTGCCTGATTACATGATTCTCTGAAAGGCTGTTGTTGTGTGGAATTCAAGGTTTTCAGCGATTTCTAAGGCTGCGAAGTGGAGAATGTGCTCGTTTTGTTTGCATTGTTATATGCAGCTGCTGTGGATGGGAGGTAGAGATTCGATAAGGTGAGAAATTGATTGTCATGGGAGATTCATACTTAGGTTTTGCTGTAGGAATATTGATTGGAGGAAATTATGTGATGTTACAATGGAAAGTGGTTTCACACATTAATGCCTCTTGAAGGCGGGGTTCTTTGTGTAAGCGCGGTTAGGAAGCCATCCTAACCATGAAGAAGAGAGAGCATGCCTTTATGATGTGGATATGCAAAAGGATGGGGAAGAGTGTTGATCATCTTCTCCTCCATTGCGACTTTTTTCTGGGATGTAAGGAACCTTTTATTCTCCTTGTTGAGGTTTTGATACAGGATCGTTGGAAAGAATGTTGGTTGCTTGGAGTAGCTTTTGTGTCTTTGGAGTACTAGGAAGCTGTGAGTTATGGCTCGCATTTGTATATGTGGAGCACTTTATGTAAAATAAGGCAAAAGGTTAGGTTTGTCTCTGGTCTTCCACTCCCAGCAGCCTGAGTGGGTGGACCACACATCGGGCAATGCACTTCCATTTTTATTTTATTTTTTCTTAGTAAGGCTGTTTTGATGTCCAAATGTTCTATTACTGAATTTTTCGGAGATTTATACGTAACTATTTATGCATACCTCTTGTATACATGGGTTGAACACTGACTTTGGTGCTTACTGCTTTCTATAAAATTTCATTTACTTATAAAAAATTAAATTAAATGTTATAATTTAATGATGATGGGAAATGTCTAATTTTGGAGAGATATCATGGTCTTCGAGATGCTATATCCACATATAGGATCACCATATTATTGTAGTTAATAGTCAAATTACTAGTGGGATTTGTGTTAGTAACTTTATATCCATGAAATTATCTCTATTTTCATCGTACACATCATAAATGTGGCATCGTAAAATGACCAAACAATTACTGAGTGGATCTTATAGTTGAGCAATATAAATTAACTGTGGCATCGATATTATAAACAGATCTTTGCCTTATATTCTGTTGCTACTGGCTCCTAATATCTCCTTCTGTTCTCTATGTTTTGCAACTCTAGATCTGTATTTGGATGCCAGATAATTTTGGAGGCTGCAAACTGGTTTTTTGCTGATATCCACTGCATCTGTACTTGAATTTTCTTTGGTAGGTATATAGATATGATTGCAAATCCTGAGGTGGCTGATATATTCCGGAAAAGAGCAAAGGTGGGTCATCATCATTATTATTTTTGGTTCTGAAAAGTTTATAATTTTTTTCTTTCTAATATAATATTTTTTTATGGAATTAGGACTGAATAATCCTAGAGTCTTGGAATTAATTAGGTAACAATGGCATGTTTTGGCTAACAAAACTGTTTAATATGACCATAATATTTGGTGAGTGGCAAAAAAAAATATTTTATAACTACACATAAAGATAAGACAAGATTTAAAACTCCACAAATTGTCCTATTATTTTGTTAACGAGTCATATTATGAATCTTTGGAGAGACTGATTGACAGTGACTAATAATTGAAACAACAGTGGTGGCAAAATTGATTTGGGGTTTTGCTGGGATCCCCGGTCGCCGGGGGGGGGGGGGGGTGGTGTAAACAATGATGCTATCCACTTACTAAAGGACTAATGAGGAATGACGGAGAGAACAGAAAGATTTGTATGGAGAAGAAGTACCATTTTAAAATGTTTTGATATGAACCTTTGACCTTGTCAGTTTACTGCATGCGTATATTGATTCTTTTTTCCTTTAATTCCGCGCCCTGCCCCCCCCCCCCCCCCCCCCCCCCCCCCCCCCCCCCCCCCGGGTGCGTGCGCCTCTTCTAAGATCACTGTGCTAAATTGCCCTTGTTTTCAGTAGATCGTATCGAAGATTCGCAACACAGTGGAATCTTTTGGCTTTATTGAGGTTGAAACACCAGTCCTACAGGTTCGCATAAATCTTTTAATTTTATGGAATTTCCATTTTGAATATTTGTTTAATTAATAATCTGTCATGTTTCATCAAATGGGGGTCAGAAAAATAAAAATAGAATGTTCTGTTATGCTTTTAGCTGGACTGTTCTCTTCTTGAAGTCAGACTACTACGAAGCTTCGCAACAGTGCTCAACTAACATGTTTTGATAATATGTTTTTGGATTTTTTAATGACCGATTAGTATTACTAAAGTAAAAATAACTTATCAAAAAAAAAAAAAGTATTAATAAAGTAACAATTAATTGTGTTCTACATATTATTAGTATAAGAAATCAATGTTAATAATCTAATATTTTATGAAAATTCATAAACTCAAAATATGGCTTTTCAGGTTTGTATGATAGAAGAGAGATATAATTGGTGTGCCTTACAAAGAAAATGAATTCCTTAAATTTTGTTGAAATTATCTATAAGCTATGTATAAAGTTGATGGAGTAGAATTATATGCTTACATGCATTATTGCATTGTGTGGAGATATTAATGATGTTCCTGAAAAAGCAGGACTTTAATAAGGATTTACTCTTAAGCACATAATTGTTGACGTGGGTAGAGTTAGTATGGAAGAATATGATAATATGTGGGTTGACTCAGGTTATGGCCTTAGCTAAATCGGAATGGAAGAATAGGATTCATGTAGCTGACTCCAAATAGTTGGAAAATGGTTTTGAACGCCTTTTTATACAATCTTAGTCTTATAAAAAAAATAGTTGTAAAAGGCTTTGTTTGTTGTGGTAGCAATCACATACTTGTAAACAATATTTTTAGATGGTTATAAGGAAAGATGTTCAAGGAGACATTTCATGATGCATGTTGTTTGTTGATGATGTTGTTCACACTTGAGAAAACCCTACCAATAAAAATAAAAGGGGAAAATTACACAAACCTCCCCTGAGGTAAGGCCTTATTATACATGGTTCCCCTAATTTTACAAAGGGCTAGAATGGTCATTTGCCACATCAATTTGACAAATAGGAACTGTGTGTAATTAGACCTTACCTCATGGGAGGTTTGCTTGATTTGCCCAAAATAAACATTTAGATAAATACATTAGACCAAGAAGTTTCAAAATGGGTAGGACTAAACTAGAATATATGGAATGTAAATTCAATAAATAATAATAAAATGACAATATAATGATAATAATTTTTAAGATCAAAGGATTACTTAAAATATTCTTTTTGATATGTAGGATCAATAATACAAAAGGATGGAGAGATCGATGATGATGTAGGATTAGAATAGGTTAGGAATAGGTTAGGTAAATGACGAGAGACTAGTGGCATCTCACATGATAAAAGATATCAAGTAATGTCAAAGAGAAGTCTTACAGGATGATCATCAGGCTAGCTATCTTATATGAGGTAAAATCCTAGGTATTAGAAAAGAAATAAAACAATGCATCCATGTTATTGGAATGAGAATGATGAGATGGATAATAGGATTAATCAGAAGAAACTTAATAATTTACATGTTAGGAAAAAAAAATTAGGAGTGACACTTATTAGTGATAAAATAGGAGAAAGTGGACTTAGGTGGCATGGACATATACATGTAGACTAGTTGATGGGGAAAAAATAGTTAAAATATAATATAAGAGGCAAAGAAGCGGACTAGAACTAACATGAAGTAAAAAGAAATGAACTCAAGAAATTAGATAAATAGGACGCATAGCTCATAAAGTGTGGAAGAAGAGGAGATTTCAATTGCCTAATTCTGTTTGAATTGGATCAAGGCAAACATGATGATGATGATAATGGTGACATTGTCAAACCTAGAAACATCTACATGATATGCGCTGTTCCTCAAATGTGTGCTTGTTTGAAACTCAACTTACTAAGAGCCAATGCTTGCTATTTTTCCTAAACCTAGCAAACACTTATGCCGCCTCTAGTAAAGATGAATAAAGGAGCATGTAAGATCTTTGTAAGCCTAAGATGGGCATTGAAGTTTGTTTCATTTCTTCATTGATTTATATTTTATCTTAAATGTGTATCATTTGGAAATTATAAAAAATTAGATCGTTTAGATGAAAATAACCTTGTAGTTCTAAGTGCAGTTTTTTGATAAGAAGCAAAGAGAAATAGAAGACATATTTTTTTTACTTTGTACTTTTTAAGTTCAATTTAGAAAAGGAAAAATAATGATAAAAGGATGTGACTTTTCAATATAAATTGGATTTGGCTTGCGAGGAGATATGAAATAAAAACAACACACTCCATTATTTTGTGAAATGAGAAAGTTATTGGGTGATGTGAACTTGAATTGAATGCAGGCAGGCAGCAGGCTTGGATTTTGAGCTACTCTGAACTTTGTTGTCAAACGGATTAGTTTCCAATTCCGGAAACGAATTGATTGGCTGAAGGACAATTGCTCAGTGTTGGCCACTTGGACATTGAAGTTGTTTTTATTGAGGATGGGAGATAAAACTTATCAATTACTGCATGTAGCTTTTTCAAAAGGAATATTTTATAGATTCACCAAAAAAATAAAGGAATACTTTATAGCGAATTTGGCTTTTTTCTGATCCCTAGGTACTGTATTATTTCATGTAACTGGCATGCATACTTTACCAATTTGGCTCATTACGTCTTTAATGACATTGTTTTAGTAGATATCTCACTTGGCTCAGGATTATCTTTCCAAATTGTAATAAATTGCAGTATGTCGAGTTACCTAAACATAGTAGCTTGACTCTGTAAATAATTGCCATCTTGAAAAAAAAAAAGATGAAAAATACGTTGTGGTGCGGGATATGGGAATCTTACAGGTAAAGCTGCTGAATTATACAAGTTGTAAACATGATGATGGATAACTCAAGTGAAAATGACAGCGATTTGATGGATTGACTGTATGATTAACTGAGCTGAATATCAGGCATTTTTATTCTTCACATGTCTTTTTAGTAAAACTAATAAAGTTTTCTCATTCTGTTTCTTAATCAGGCTGCTACAGATAATATTATTAATACTATCTTTTGCCTGAAATACCTGATCTGTTCTTTGCTGATGTAATGCATGTCTTGCATATCTTCTTTGTTTTGTGAAACATCTGATATTTGGAACGCTGAAGATTGTCTTTCATTGCTATTTGGTTTTTAATTGGTTTGGTCTTCTAGGGAGCAGCTGGTGGAGCAGAAGCTAGACCTTTTGTTACTTACCATAATTCACTTGGAAGGGATCTTTATTTGAGAATTGCAACTGAACTCCATTTGAAGAGAATGCTGGTGAGAATTCACACACTCTAGCTTCAGTTTAGGCTTTGGCTTGAACATATATCATTGTAATTTTTGGTCCTTCAACCATCTTATGGAAGCTTTGTTTTTATATCCAAATAGAAAGGTTCTGAGACTTGAAGCTGTATTTGCACGCTTGGTAGCCTGAGTTTTAACAACTGCACCAAGCAATGTATATCAAAATAGCAATTATAAATAGATTTTGTTGCCCTGTTGTGCATGATTTCTTTTCCTTTTTCAAATAAGACCTCTCATTTCAAATGACAGGTTGGGGGATTTGAAAAAGTATATGAGATGGGCCGAATATTCAGAAATGAAGGCATTTCAACGCGCCATAATCCTGAATTTACCACTATAGAGGTAACATCCCTCTTTATTTTGCTTTCATTTAATCTAGTACACAGGTTAAGCAAGTGTCAATTGACATGATTCATGCAGTTGATGCACTCTCCTTTGCAGGATTTTTTATTTCTATTTAAAAATGGTATTGATTAGTATTAGTCTTGCTTGATTTAGATGTATGAAGCATATTCAGACTACGAAAGCATGATCAACATGGCGGAGGAAATTGTGACTCAATGTGCTCTTGCAGTTCAAGGGAAGCTTACAATTGATTATCGGGTAAAATTTGTTCTCTCCAAGGATGGTGGATACCACTGTTTGACCCCATAATATCTCCTAGTTAGGATGGATTTAAACATTGGACTAAGGAACCAAGTGGTAATTTGTTCTCTCTGATCTATTTAAAATTTTAGTAGTGTTAGTATGGTTCACTTAAGATTATGTAGCATTTAACACATTCACTTGTTTTCAATGAACAAAACTTCTAGAGTTAACCCAAGGGGTTGGCTCAAGTGGGTAAGCATCAGGTCTAACTAGGAAAAAAAAAAAAAAAACCCTCTGGAGTTGCAATTACCGTATTGTGCATAGTGAGCAATAAATGAGTAGACCTTAGTGCTATTTGTTACCTTTTTTTAATTGACTTGCTGCGTGCTTGACAATATATGATTTTCTAATGTTGAAGTTGCTTCGCAAATTGGCTGAAATTTATATTCTCTAAAAGGATAAACATTTGGGTATTCATTTTAAGATGCTTTTGAAATATGGTAGCTAGTTATGACATGTACCTCAAATGAGTAATGTTCTTTCTTGTAATTTAGTTATTTTTTATTAAATGTTTAACAATTATAATTGTATCAGATTTACCATTATTTGACGAGGATTAGGAATCTGTCAATGCTGTTGTAATGCTTCCGTGTAGGGAGAGGAGATATGTCTAGCACGGCCTTGGAGGAGGGAAACCATGCACAATCTTGTAAAAGAAGACACTGGGATTGATTTTGTTGAGTTGGGCAATGATCTTAATGCTGCTAAAGAAGTTGCTGTTAGAGCGCTTGGTACTAGCCTTGATAATAAAGATAAATCTTCTATTGAAGCATGCCCCTCTGTTGGCCATGTGCTTAATGAGGTTGATCTGTTTTTCTTTCTTCGGAAATACTAGTTTTGATTTTATATATGTAATTTGAATATAATGCACTTGGTTATTGTCCACTTGGAGGCAGATTGCTCCAAAATATTAGAATGCTTACTGAGCAATTCCTTTTGATATATTTTTTTTCCCCGACCTTTATGATTGAACATCTCTTCTATCTGCTCCTGCTAAAGTATTACTTCTGTAACATTTATCCAGATTTTTGAGATAGTGGTAGAACCCAAGCTGCTGCAACCCACATTTGTCATGGACTATCCTGTTGAGATATCTCCTCTGGCAAAACCACATCGAAGGTACTGAATCTGTTCCAAGTAATGGTTTGGCTGTAATACCCTTGCCCAGTAGTGACGTTTTCACTTTATATACAATTGTTATTTCTAAGAATGTCTTGAAACATATATTCATAGCAAGTAGAAAGAACTTAATTGAAACTCGAATCAAGGAGGATTTTGAATAGAAAATTTGGAATTTCTATATGCTCTTGTCCTAATGTTTTTAGAACTAAATACAAATTACAATTCATTAACTTGAACATTTGGTGTTTTAGCACCAGATAATAAGTACACTTCTACTGCCAACGAATAAAGTACATAAATTCTCTCTAATTAAATCAAGAGATATGGTGCAATGTTGCAGGTAGTTTGCATGCTATTTATGTATGAATGATTAGATTAAATCCAAGCTTCCATATAATTTCATTTAAGAATAAGATCCTATGTAACTTCAGAACTTCTGTGTTTTGTCTCTATCCATGCATCACAACTATATTTCTGGCATCTTAGAGCCCCCTTTGACTGGTGGTGCCTGTTCTATATTCCATGCAGCAACATGTTTTGTAGTTGGCTTTCCATTTATTGTCCATTTGGCTATGCCTAGATTTGATTTAATACATGGGGTTCTAAGCATCATTCTTCAAACAACGATCACATGGAAATTTTGAAGGAACTATCTTGTCTGAGTGGGATGGTCTTTTGTAGTCTCAGATAATTTATTGTGAATATCAACAATTTCATTTACATGTAGTGGAAGTTCATGGTATGCGGAGATTGACATTCCTCCTAAAATTAAGAATGCTGCAATACAAAAATATATAGTAGTTGTATAATTTGAGTGTAAAGAGCAAATCAAGGTTATGACAAAAGGCTGGACCTCATAATTATATGTAATTTCAGTTACACAACTCAATTCTCGGTTGATTTGCTTCCTAGAATGCTAATGTAGCATATGTAGCTACCCAAAGAGTGTTTTTTTTTTTTTTTTGTGATTAGTCCCTTTATTTCTCATTTTGTATGACTAATAGATAAAGAGAAGAATATGTGATCCATGAAATTCTTGTTATTTTCCCTTAATTTGTTTTTTTTTTTTTTTTTTTTTTATATATACAAATACAAAAATTTCTAGTTATTTTACCATTTATTCTTAAGCTCCTTTTTGGGTATGCATAATAATGAATCTAGTAAGGATCGTTGCATAGTGAAAGCTATATATATATATAGGAAACAAGTCGTGCTATGTTCTTTTTAGGTTGATTCATGTCTAAGGGGATTTGGAAGGTAAAGAGGGAAGTGGGAACTTGTTCATTATAAAGATAATGATTTATTAATGTTTTAATTGAGAAAGGCTGAAGATCAGTCTCCATATGAATTAGCTAATAATGCTCCAACTATTTTGGCATGTTACAAGTGTGTAAATGTTTATCTCTGCCCCATTCCCACCTTTTTTTTTTGGGTAGGTAAGTTACACACAGACCTAACTCACAGAGTCACCAACTATTGCCTCCAAGGGGACTTGACCCCTTAACCTTCCATTTGGAAGGAGGAGATACCACATGAGGTAAAGGCTCGGTGGTAATACTACTACTATCTAAAGATTAAATGTGGATTTTGTTCTTATCAGTTTAATGTCACTGCTAGTTCTTTGGTGATAAAATTTCAAATATTCTGTTATGACATGCATTTTCTGTGCTTGTGAAGAATTGTGTGAAGTAAAGAAATTGGGTATTTTTTTTTTTTTTTCTCTTCCATTAATCTTACCTTTACTCCTTCCACTTTAGGCTTGCTGGCTTGACTGAGAGATTTGAATTATTCATATGCGGTCGTGAACTAGCCAATGCATTCTCTGAATTGACTGACCCTGTGGATCAGGTAAGCATCACTACAAAATTTAAATTTGGTTACTGTCAGCATGTATTGCTTCATAATTAAAGAGCCTAATTTCATAAATCTGTCCTTAATTAGGGATTGTCTTATCAGTGCAATGATGAATCCCTTTGGCTGAGGTTGGTATTCTAGTTGAAGTACTAATATTTTCAAAATGGTCTTCCCCTGAAGCATAATAGAACTAACCCATTCAGAAGATTTCTCTTCCTCATTTCGCTCATTGTTCAACGCCTTTTTCCACTGTGATGGGGGAGGATTCATGTTGTGTGTTCACTCTCAATTGTCTATATATTGATATATATTTTTATTTTGCAATATGCATTACCCAGTATATATACCTCTTGCCTATGTAGGGCATAGGGAAGGAAAGCTGGAGACAAATCTAACATTTAAAAATATTTTACACAAAGTGATTAGTTTGCAAAATTACAAGATTTTCTATTTGTGTTTAGGTCTCATTGCAAACTTACAAAAATTACCAAAACACGCGGGCATCTTAGGTTACAGTATTGATAGAGTTGTGAATCTTTATGCCCCTCCTCCTCCTCCTCCTCCTCCTCCTCCTCCTCCTCCTCCTCCTTCTCTCTCTCTTGTTGATTAAACATGAATTTCGATGAAGCTTCATGGTATAAAATTTATTGTCTTAAATGGGGAGCAAAATATAAATAATTCCTGAAAAATATGTCAGAGTTATTTTTTTATAGAAATAATGGATACCTGTTACAGTGTTTCATAGAGAACAATCAGTAATTGTGCCAAGTTGATTTCTTAATGAGAAAGTTCAAATAACTGGAAATTGAAGTACTCTGGAAATTCTGTTGTTTATTTTGGTCATAGTCTTTCCATATACTGAAATAGATACAGCTGTTGCATATAATAATATATATAAAAAAGAAGCAACATCAAAAGAAAAGCAGGTTTATATAATCAGGGAGGGAATGTTTTGTAACTTTAAACTGCCAATATGAAGTAGTTGTTCTTGTTTCCTACTCAGCAGTCAGTGTGAATCTCGTATGTAAATGCTTGTTGTAAGTGAAGAATCTGGGTGTGGGCTGGAATATTGAACAATATACTTTTTCCTAGAAAAACCTTGGAAGGAAAATTAATATTAAAATCAATACAGCATAAATTTAATTTTGTTAACTAGGAAATTTTTTTAAAAAATAAACTAAATTTTGTTGTAGCACCAGTACCAGGTTGACCACCTATTGTCTTTTATTCTTAGCATGATCCTCTTACAATGCATCTTGAAAAACTGCTAGTATGTTGGTTTTAATTCAAAAGCATAAAAAACACTAACTCTCTTAATTTGAGTGATGTCAGAGAGGACGCTTGGAAGAACAAGTGAGACAGCATAATGAGAGGAGAGCCAAAGCAGTTTCAAGTACGGACTCTGCAGAAGAGGAAGGAAAGAGAGGTGATGATGTTTTGTATGAAGTGTCTCTTGATGATGATTTCATAACAGCTTTGGAATATGGAATGCCTCCCGCTTCAGGAATGGTACGGTCATTTAGTTTCTTCTTTTACAAATAGTATAGCAGAGGACATCCTTGATAATTATTAAGAAATTAGACCAACACCAAGTACTTGGTTTGTCTGAGTTGATTTCTTCTTGTTTAGATACTGCATTCTTAATTTGTATATGATTATACTTGAATTTGCACACACTATTTTTGGGTTTTCTATTTGTAATAATACCTCGATGTTATGTTGTTAATATCAAATAATCCACAAATTATATCAGATCATACAAATTGCTAATGATTCTTAAATTATTTGCAACTTTCTAGTACTCTTGATAGTTGTGGTATTGCATTAAATTAATCTTTTTATGCACATTTGATATTGTGATATATATTCCTAAACAAAAACTAATGAAAAAAGACTTGATTTGCAGGGTATTGGAATCGACAGGCTAGTAATGCTTCTCACAAATTCTGCCAGTATTCGTGATGTTATTGCTTTCCCGGTGCTCAAACTTCAGCAGTAGGTGTACAACAAATGTATATTGGATCGTATTGAAGTAAAGAGAGTTTTAGTGCCACAATTATGCGTCCAATTTTTTCGAAGAGGATTTTACTGCCGGCAGGAGTCGTTGCATTTTTTTTTTTTTAAGGTGGCTGTTTCCACCAATGTCTTGTTTGATACAAAGATGCAACCAGAAGATGGCCAAGTTTGACCACTGCTGCATTTTTACATTTTTAAGATCATATTTAGAAGTGCAAATTTTTGTCCATTTGTTTACATATATTTTTATTTATGAAAGGCACTTTTGTTAAGAGATCATTATTGTAAAATGTACTATGTTGAGGAAAACACGCACACATAATATTTATTTATTTGCTTGGAGATTTTTTTTTTTTGATACATTCAGCCAAATGAGAATTCAAAATGGTTGAATTATCAAATTTGTGTAATGATTTTACCTATTTTGGAAATCCTTCCTCCAGTATTTCACTTTATTTTAATTTAATATTTTTGGTTTTGCTAAAAAATAAATAACTTTTTATTAATATATGATCTGTATTATGAATGGCGTACCATTTATGCAATAGAACACCAAATGTTGCCTTTACCATTTTTCTCCTAAATCACTCTCAGCCTATTAAAAGTGTCCATTTCAAAGTGAGCAATTTTCAAGGGCTTGTGAGGATATGATTTTATTTGTGGTGACATCCAGTGCACTTTAGATAGTGAAGCACACTACATCATTGTAGCCTACATCACAGATGCAACATCTATGGACTCATGATGTCACAAAGGATTTGAGAATTATTACATCTTCTTGTCGCGCTGCAGCATTATTAAATTGAATTTTACGGATTGTTATGCTGTTGATTTAAAATTATTGCATTAACGATTATTTTATACATTGTTGTGTTGTCGATTTAAAATTGTCACATTATCGATTTACATTTAGCGCATGACCTAAAATATCACTCAAAGAAGATCTTGATTCAACAATCATCTGCACCCAAACCATGCACTCAATAAAATAAACTTTTAATTTTCCTTCTGTTTTCAATTTCTCCTTCCTTCTCCTCTTCCTCCATTATTTTCACTGGTTAACATTTATTAGGGTTCCTAAAGAAGTGCTTTTCGGTTGGATGGTTTTAGTAAAAAAAAAATGCAATATTCAAGGCATTTTCCGTGAATTTCCTTATTGAATTTAAACCAAAAGTTTTGTGATGTAAAAAAAAATATATTAAAATTGAATACTACTGTATTTTTTTAATAGGAAGTGAAGAGTTAAAATCCCAATGAGACAGTAACGTGTAATGACTACATCTGTTCCTTTAATTTTAAAAAATATATATCAAAATTGAGCTAAAAGTTTTGCAACAACAAAATATCTACAGCCAATATAATAGTATTTATTTGTGCTATCAAACAAAAGTACAACTGTGCTTTTGAAACCATGAATAACTTTTGAACCCCCAACGCTACTCAAACATTGAAGTCTGAATTGGCTGGAAAACGGGACTCCACGAATGTTCTTATGCCGAAAATACATCATTCATGCCATAATATTTTATCTTCAATATAAATATTACAAGAGGGTGTTTAATTTTTTATTAAACTTTTATCTATTTTTTATTTTTTTAATAAATTAAAAGAAAGGGAATTTGAATATAAACAACACAATCTCATAGAGCTGATCAACTAAGTCGGGTAATACTGAATTAAAATCCTCCGATTAAAATGTATTTGTCTCAATCGATGAAAGAGAATTAGTGATACATATTATAAAAATGTAAGTAACAATATGTATCCCAACACATTTTCAACGTGTATCCCAACAATTTCTTATGAATTAGAACAGATACACTATATTGTAGAAGATTTTGATCCGGTAATGCCCTACCCTTTTTTTTTTGGCAAAGTAATGCCCTACCTAAAAGATGAACTTTCATTGCATATTAAAGTGCATTTTAGTGCTAAGGTGCGGTTCACACCCACCCTTCCGCATTAACAGTTGAAAACGTTTTCATTAACCAGCGTCAGTGCTACTGAGAGTCCTCTCTGTCAGCGAATCCTATATATTAAGGACACTGACATACTTGACTCTGATCTCCATCCATTTTCCAGACAGATCCCAACCCTCTTTCTCTCTCCTGACAGATGAGAGAGGAGAGAGAGAGAGGTTTTTAATTTTTATGGGTGTTTTTGTTGCTCTCCAAATCATCACTCCACAACCCTTTCCCCCATCTGGACCAAAACACTGCACCTCTCATCTAAAACAAAATTCTGTTCTTATTAACTCCTTTATTTATAATTATTAACTTATAGGTATAGTTTTTTTTTTTTTTACTTCTCTCTCTCTCTCTCTCTCTCTCTCTCTCTCTATATGCACCATGAACCATGGTGGGGATTTTGTGGGCCAGTGAGAAGAGTTGGTGACTTCAAAGATAGAGAGAGAGCATCTGTGTGAGTGAAAGGAATATAAGAGAGAAGAAATGGCACAGAAGAGGAAGATGGAGGTCAGTGTTGTTGATGAGAATGATAGAGTGTTGTATACCAATTTCAGGAAAGTAGCCAATCATCTCTCTCAGCTATACTCTCAAGCTCTCAGTTATCAGAAGCTTGTTTTTGGTGCTGGACAAAGACATGCCCTTGTGAGACTTCCATATCTTGAATTCCCCTACTTTTCAATTTGGTTTCAATTTTTGATCATTTGAGGCTTTTCTGTGATGCTGATTCAATTTATTTAGTACCCATTTGTGATTGATTGTCTTTCTTGTTTAAATTTGATCATTTGAGTCTCCTCTATGATGCTGATTGAATTTATTTAGTACCCATTTGGGGATTCACTTTCTTTCTTGTTTAATTAGGTCATCTGAGGCTTGTCTTTTTGTGCTGATTGAATATTTTTAGTACCCATTTCTGATCATTGTCTTTCTTGTTTAATTTGATCATTTGAGGCTCCTCTATGATGCTGATTGAATTTATTTAGTACCCATTTGTGATTCATTGTCTTTATTGTTCAATTATATCAATTGAATTCAATCAATACCTGTTTGTCATTTTGTAGTTCAGTTTGTTCAATTGCTGACATGATTTATGATAATGATTGAATTTATAAAGTGCCCCTTTGTTATTATTTATTTTTATTTTTTCAAATTGGTTACTTGAGGCATTGTCTATAAATGTTGGTTTTTTTTTTTTTTTCAATTTTTTTTTAATTTTTTTTTATGTTTATTTTTCAAGTGCTGTCTATAAATGTTGATTGAAGAGGTAAATCGCTCTTTTTGTGCTTGCATGCTTTAATTTCATGTCATGATAAACTTGTTTAATGCTAATGATTTTATTTTACATTTCTGCTTTAATTTATCCCAGGGGTTAGTTTAGGATGCATTTATTGGAACCGGTGAATTTCAATTTTCTAGTTAAAATAGTTTCATACTAAAACTTCTTTGTTCTAACATTAAAATTAAGTCTGGGAATGGTGATATTATTTGATGCAAATTGTATATTGTAATTAGGCACTACAAACTTGCATGCGGGTTCAGTGTGGATTCCTAACGATTTATTGTCGGAGTTACTGGTTGTTTTTTTCTTGTAACTAGGACACCCCAACTCTAATGCATACACCTTGCCAATATTATCAAGAAGAGGTTTAGTGAAGCTGTTATAATCGGAGCTACTAATGAGTGATTTTTGATAGTGATGATTTTTTCCAAGTATGTGGTTGTATTTTGTTGTGATTATGAAGCCTAAAACTTTGTTATTTGTCAGTGTTATGGTAATAGGGTTAGATGATCTCATTATCAGGATGCCATTGGAATTAGTTATTGACTATTGTTATAATAATACTCTGAAAAATGAAATGATGTTCTTTCATTAAAAGCTGAAAACGGTGGTTTCTCTTATGTGGTAGTATTTTGTTGTGATTATGAAGCCTAAAGGCTAAAACTTTGTTCTCTTTACCTTGTCAATATTATGGTAATGGCGGTACATGATCACATTATTAGAAAGCCGTTGAAATTAGTTATCGTATTTGTGAATGATGGATCTTTCATTAAAAGCTGAAAACAGTGGTTTCTCCTATGAATTCCCCACCGAGAAGGTCAAAAAGGATGAGCAGAGGATGATGTTTATTGGTGATGTAAGTAATCAAAAGTCCCTGAATTCTTTGTTATGGTGACAAAAGCAATAAGTGCTGAATATCAGAGTCAAGTCAACTGATATAGTAAAGTTCTTTTGGGTTTATTTTGTTCACTACACCATACCATGCAATTCAATGATCATGGAATTACTTGATGATAAACTATCCTTACTCAAAGCTAGCCCGAGGTGAGGTGCCATTAATTGAGCTTGGGCGAGTCGGCTTTTAACACTCTCTTAGGAGAGGAGATTGACCCCTTAGTTAGAACAGGCGGGAGAAGCCATAATAGATAGGAAGAAGTGACATTTAATCGGTACCCAACAAGTAGTCCCTAAGCCGATGTTCTTTCGTTTTTAAAAGATGTAGGATTCTATTATGTTGCCTGTGACAAAGATGCCGAGTAGGCTAGTGTTCTTTCTATAGATACTATGGAAGCCTGCCTCTGTTTCCGGGCTTGGATGAAAAAAGAAAATGAACCAACAAAAGTCTTAAGACTTGAAAACTCTACAGCAAATCGAGATGAAAAAAGTTTCAATAAACACATAGCTTAGGAGCTAAGAAAAACCTCAATTTCACTTTTTTAGACGAATATATTGATGAGGTAGAAGTCAATAGGAACCTAAGGCGAGGATAGAAGACCGAAAGGATCTAGAAATAGAGACAAGCAACTACTAGATAGGTATTGCTGCAGACAGCTCCATATGGTTTACTGAAGCTGGTGCTCTGAGAAGGTAGGCAAGCTAGCCATCACCTATCGTTTTAGTTGATACAAGGAGCTCGCAACCTAGACAATTGACTTTCTCCCCACCACGTAAGATATGCCCAGATACCTACCCATAAGCCCCTCACATAAGCCTTATTCTACCAATTGAGTCAAAGGAAATAGCTTGCAAGAAGCGGTTCTCAAGCATGCCCTGGGAGTATAGTATGAAATAGATGAGCTGGGTGAGAAAGACATCGTTCTACACTGGTTAGAGTGCCAATATCTATGGCACCGATCTAACCAGACCAAACAGCTCTTCAAGTTCCTCTTTGTGCGGTTGTGTATACTAGTCGCTTTCAATCCAACGCTCCCCGGCACGTGGTAGCCCCGATGGTATCTCGTCCCAAACATTTGCTTGGCTGGTAGATCTGTATGGGTGGGAACGTCCACTCTTATGTCTTCCTGTTTAAAGAGCGGAACGGAAGATAGGGTGTTAGTTTGCTGGCGAATAGGACCAAGTGGGATCCTAGTTTTGATGAACCTGATGATGAACCTTCTTTGATCAAAATGGCTATCTTGGTGGGTTTGGACTATCTCCTAATGGGTGACACGACCTAGACAGCCCATGCAAGAGTAAGCGCCTACATGTCAAGACTCCATCTGAAATACAGTAAACTAAAGTCAATAGTGAAATTCTTGAGACCTACTAGGCAAGTCTAATCAACCAGCGACCGGTATCAGAGTATTGTCCTCTTATCTTAAGAACGCGGGGAATCTTGATCAAATCTGTAATATAACTCCAAAGAGGGCAAGGCAAGTGAAGATCTGGGCAAGGTAGAGTGCGGCAAGGAATGGAATTGAATGAACCCCATAGCATTGTTAAAGAGTTTAAACTTTTCTCTAGGACAAAATTAAAACTTGAGCCTTTTCTTTACTCACGGTTTGTGCTTTTTTTCGTAATGCAAAACTTGACCCTTTTCTTTCCTGAGTAGTAGTGCTTTTTGGTCATGAACCTTAATTAAATATGGAACTGCATACGAACAGAATATAAAAATATAATTTCAATAATAAAAATTAGAAAAATTAAAAAAAGAAGAATATATGTGGTTACATTGAAGGCTCACTTTATTTACTGACTTGAATTTAACAATAGCATTAAATTTCCTTAACTCCTAAGCCCATCATTTTAATGAAGTTTTACCTCCTTTGTAATGGACTCGTGGATGAATTTAAGTGTCATTTATGGATTGAAATTCTGTTTGCAAGCATAACTAGTGAATTATGCACCATTTAACTTGTGTGTGAACTTTTTCCTATTAGATGATAATTTATTCTTAATATTGATTAATATGGAGGCTAAGGCACAACTCTCACAACTAGTTGTTTACCAATGAGGCTCCAACCCTTAATATAGGCATCTCCTCCCTAATGGATGGTTAAGATGCATTACAATAAACGGTTAGGATCTACCTACTAGAATACTGCTCTAAAATATCTAGATATTTACAACTCTACATTACTCTCTAATTCTCTAGCATGTTTGATATTTACAACTCTACATTACTCTCCTTTTGTTAGAAAATGTTCTCTATTCTACACATTACTACAACTTTCTAGAATCCTTTAATATTCCACAATTCTCTACCCAGCTCTGGAAGACTTTAGAATCATATTCTTTACACATGTCATGCAGAGTCCTCCTTAGCGCTTGCGTGGCGCAACCTCCTTTGTCGTGGTGGGGCATTAAGCTTGCATGACAGAAGTTTGCCCCATGAGCTTTGGGGGCATTGCCCTTTTTTTCTTATTGAACAGAGTCATGCCTTATTTAGAAAAAATAAAAAATAAACGTGGCTATAGGTTTACACCCATGATTAGTAATTATAAGTTCCAGAGTAGTTATAAGTGTTAGGCAATCTGAACACAATTGAGATGAGGATGCTGAGATAAATGAGTACAATGACAAGAAAAGATAGAATTTGAAGCGTTGCGTTTTGCAGAAAACTAGAAGTGACAATGTAGGGGGAATAGCTATGATGGTTAGTCCATGTGCTACATAGACGTATGATTTACCAACAAAAAGGGAGAATATGTTTGTAGTTGAAGGATTTCCTAGGACAAGGGAAGGGCAAAAAATGAAGTACATTGATGGATCCCAAACTGTTATTTAAACTACGCCAAATAGTTGGAATGGAATTTGGTTAGTCTCTCACTCACTCTCATTTATTTATTTTGATTTTAATTTTTTTTTTTTTTGGGGGGGGGGGGGGGGAGGGAGGGGGACATGTTGTTCCTGCTTCTCTTTGGAATATTTTTAGACTAGTTGATGTGGACCACTATTTTTCAGCTGATGCAGTAGTTAAATTTATTTACTTCTCAAAGAGTTTAATTTTTTTTTTTTTGATAAGTCTTCTCGAAGAGTTTAATTAGGGTAGGCTTTCAACTTGTCTCTCAAACAACTGCATGTTAAAGAACAGATATCACAGAAAGGGTGATCAAAGAGAAGGATGAATATGAAAATTTATGGGGATTAGTGTTGCCAAATTGCCTTGGCGTGTGTGGGTAGGTCTGCCTCTCCATATGCTACCTTTTGCCACAATTTGTTTTTAATTTAAGTTATAAAGCATATGACTATATAAATCAATTAAAAGAACTTATTGAGTAGCATGTAACTGTTCTCCTGCTGGAAACATCAACTTGGAATGAAAAAGGGGATTTGAGAAACTAATTAATAAGTATCAGCAGTCCCTTATAATGTTAAATTACCGGGAATACATTTGATGACATGAACTTAGTTATGTCCTTCCATCAAAGACTATATACGTGTTGAAACATTAACTTGGAATGGAGAAGAAGGAAAATAATCCATGTCTAACTGGTGCACAAAAGTGAAGCGGACTCTTCCTCTTTATTCCCCTCTTCTCTTGTAGGGCAAACCGAAGGATGGACTAGAATTATGGACCGAACAAACATATGCAACCCTCTCTATCCATGAAAGAAAAAGAAAAAGAAAAAAAGAAAAAATTGAGATTCCTCTTTACTGACCATTCCAATCTTATCATTCATAGCTAATGATATCATGGGCATTCTTGCATCATCGGGGCCCAGCTGCTAGAAAACAAAGATATTTCCAGCTCTATATTTGAGTGTCTGCCTATTCTTTTAGCTTTTCCATGCATTAAGCAAGCATCTTGTAGAGAGGGTGATGGCAAGTTTCTCTCAACTCTTTTTATATTATACACACATGCACACAGAGTGCTTTGGGCATGCACTGCCTTGATTAGTTTGATAGAGTTTTTCATCTCTTCTAACAAAACGACTCCCCAACCAAACATCACACAAATGGTAAATTAGTTTAATCTTGTATGTGATAATGCAACGTATACCTAACACATACTGTGCACCTGTATGCATATACCAGTCATATCTATTAGCAATAAAAAGTTTTAGAACTTTGTCGAGATGAGTTCTATGGGGTTTCTATTGTGTGTAAACTATTTATGAATATGGTAATAGTGAGTGACCTCTTGACCTTTTAGTTGGTAGTTCCAAAAATTAAAAAAGGACGTTGCATGAAAGATTATATTTATGTAGTATTTGGATAAGGAAGGGATATTTGGCTTTTTTAAGTGCTTTTTGTTACGGATATTGTTTTTAAGTTGAGCTATTAGTTAAGCTGTTTATGAAGCATCGGTTGTTAATTTTTTATAAAAAAATTAAATAAGAATGGTTAATGCTAAGGCTTATTAGTAACATTGGTTGCATATTGAGACCTCCAAGTATAACACCTACTACCCAGTATTGATAAGATGGTTTAGGCACAGGGCCTCTCTTACAACACATCACAATTTGCTTATTTACCCGTGGCTCCCCTGAAAGTCTCAACGTGACAACTGTTCCTTGACTCATGTGGCACAACATTTTCCTGACATGTGGATCAACTATGGAATCTCTTTAAGGTTTACTATATCGTTCCTTTATTAGAGGACAATACATGTTGTTTCTTGTCAATGGGCATAGACTTGGAGGAATTCCCTAGATTTTCCTATGCATATGGTCTTCATCATCTTGCCCCATTTACTGAAATTGCATCCAGAAGCACATGCCTTCAAACATTGATGCTTGCATGAGTTGGAAATACTTATGCTTTCTTAGTGTAACTTCTTACAACAAGGGTTTGAAATACTTGGATTTTCTTAAAAAATGTTGAGATGTAATGGGACATATCTTGTACAATTTAGTCCGAAGTTTATTTTGATGCAATAAACTGCAACCTGCTTGTCATTATTATTTTTAGGGTAAAGTGCACTAAACCCCCCTCAACTATACCCCAAGTGCAACTAACCCCCTTGTACTACAAATAACTCCCTTCAACTATGGTTTTGGTTTAGTCTTGGGACACAGAGTGTTATTCCGTTTCCCTTCCTTCACCGGAAATTCATAAAGTCCGTTTTGCCCTTTAAGTGAAAGTGTGGCGTTTTAGGCTGAGATATAAGTTTTAAATGGTGAAATTATGTGGGACCCCTTTATCACAACATCCAGTAAAATGTCGACACCTAGCCAACCTTACCAAAATAACTGACACCCAACCTTATCTCTCCCCTCACCACACACACACACACACACACACACACATATTGTAATACTGTTCATCTTCTTCACAAGAAGTGACCCACGATAAATATAAAAACAAAATACCTTGCCCCAAATAAACGCCTCTCTCTCCCTCACTGGCTATATATATGTATGTATATAGATCTATATCACTCGTTAGCTTGTATAATTATTCAATTACAGATTGTTGGGACAATTGAAGAATTTTCAGAGTTTGCATAACAATGACAGATGACCGCATTAGATTCAGCAACAGTGATGGTATTTTATTGTGGATTGAGATTGAGCTTCAAGATTGGGCAACTGTATTATTTTTTTTTTTTAGAGACCCACTCTTACTATACGTCTCTCTCTCTCTCTCTGAAATTGTTTGGTGAGGGCTAACCTGAAACTTGCAGAAGAAGAGAATGTTGGGGAAGATTGAGCTTCAGAATGTTGTTTCGGCGAAGAGACCCACCGACGTGGCTGTTGTAGCAGCGATGTTGTCAATTAAATTTCTGTTATATTGGTTTGGTGATGGGTGGAGAATTTTGCGATGGGTTTGCTTGATGATCGGTGATAAAATATTCATGGGGTTTTCTGATTGAGTTGTTTGTGATTGTGTTTTCGATTCGGTTTTGCAAAGAGTTTGGCGATGGGTTTAGAATTTTGCGATTGGGTTTGGTGATCGGTGATAAAATATTCATGGCGGTTTTCCGATTGGGTTTACTTTTGATTGGGTTTTGCGAATCAGTTCTTTGCGAGTGGGTTTGGTGATGGTTGAGAATTTTGCGATTGGGGTTAAAATTTGCGATTGGGTTTGCTTGTGATTGGGGTTGAGAATCAGTTATGTTACTGTTGAAATCAAATTTCTCATATTCCAGATGAAAACTTGCCATGAATATGGACTGGCATGTGCACACGACCTATATATATATAGAGAGAAAGAGGTTCCATTAAACAAAATTAAATGATGTATACATATATAGGCAGCTACAGAGGAACTCATTCTCTGTAAAACATACAACATATATATATATGTGTGTGTGTGTGTATATAGGCAGATACAGATATACTCTACAGATTGACGAGGAAGAAGGACGAAACATTTGGGCTTGTTTGGATACTAGTTGGGTTCAAATGTCTTTAAAGGTTATTATGGTCTTTTACATTTCATAAGGGCTCTATATGGTCATTTAGAGAAATTTGGACTATCACGTGCAAGGCATATGTTGAAAATCCATCGTCCGGTTGCCGGATTGGGTAAAGTGCAACCAAACAACATAGTTTAGGGGGGGTTATCGTTTATGCTACTTTAGAAATTCAGGGTTTTTTTTTGCTTATTGGGGTATAATTGAGGGGGGTTTATTGCACTTTACCGAACTATAATAGAATGTTGGTAGTATATAGCACGGCAAAGCATTATTTTTTAAATTTATAAATAGGCACATGCATATTTACTTTTTATACATCTCTTTATAACCACCATATATATATATATATATATATATATATATATATATATTATCATGTCCATCCATATTCTATCTTTTAAGTACCTGTTGTATCGTTGTACCCGTATCGTGTTAGTGTCTATATCCAATGTCCGTGTCCATGCTTCATAGCCTTTGGAAGAAGTCTGAACCTACAATCCGTGAATAGCATGCTTTTAGGGCAATTATCTATTTCTTACATTACATAATTTTTCATTCCTCTCGTAGTCTGCAAACTTTGTGGGTTATATCACTTCTGAAAACACATCAATACTGGAAGGCAATTGTTCTTCCAATTTTTATAGGTCCCTGCAAGGAAATCACAGTTTTTTTTGCATCTGTTTAGCTTTTGCTATATTTGTTGGCAAGTTCTTCACTGTTTGCCTGTCAAAAGAAACATTTACCATTCCAACATTCAAAGTTGATGCATTTTGCCACCGAGTTCCCCAATTCTTAAACAGGCTTGCGGGTGTATTGAGATAATTAATTATAGAATCTCCTTCTCCAGCATAAAGGAAGAGTAGGAGTTACTCATTTAGAAGCACTTTTCTGTGCTTCATGCTTTGTCATGCACGTAGTTTATGCAAAAGTACATCTTAACTGTATACTGATACTTTTATTACAAATTTCTAATATATATATATATGTGTGTGTGTGTATATATATATATATATATAATGTATCGAAGTATATATGATCAACATAACTTTGAGGTCAAAAGTTTATCCAGCTTATCTACTTAATGTTGCCTAGGCAGTTCAAAAATGCAATCTGTAGATTTTTTTTTTTTTAATTTTTTATTGTTCATGTAGATCGGCATATTGTCTTGGTTTCCTTTGAGGTTCACTCATGGTGATCATGTTGATAAATTAGATTCACAAAAATATAAATAAATAAAAAATAAGAAAAATAAGCTACTGCTGGTGGTAAAGGTATTGCTTGATAGGATTTAGTCAGACTGCTTTATTAAAATTTTACTTTATCAAGTTAATGCAATCAATTATTATTATTCTTTATTTGTTTAAGTTGCAGTTTGATTGGTAACTTATAAATTGGCCTTTTTATTCTGTTTAAAAATAAAAATTTGGAATATAATTATCACAAAGGTTGCCCTTTTGTACTCTGATTGTTGTAGGAAAAAATGAATGACTGGATGGCAATGAAGCAGCAAGAAGGAAAGATTGTCACTGTGGCTGATATTTGCACCTATCTGCAGGTTTTTTGCATAATGTTTAGCTTTTCTTTTTTCGACACATCTGTTCCTGCTAAGGTTGGTTGTCTTCTTATAGGAGGAAAGCTAGAGATGTTAACCGCATCAAGAGTGAGGATTCTAGTGTTTTAGTAAAAGATGATGGTACTAGAGCAACGTGAAAAACTTAGTCGAGAGGTTGCTAAATGAATATAGGAAGCTTAGATCTAGAAAAATATGCTAACTTACGGGTTAACATGTCTCTTTTGCACCACCTTGACCCTGGTTCTTTTAATTTGATAAATTATCATGATTAAGCTTAATAATGCTCTGTGTAATTTTGTTCACAGGAGCAGCTGAATAACAGCGTGCCCAATTCTCAGCTGCAAGAGCAAAGTGATGCACCCCAAAAGGGGCAGATGGACCTAGGGTTAGGGTTATCTTCTTCTGCTCCTCTCATGCAGAGCCCGGTCACAGATGGACACACATTTTCCTCTCAAGATATCGAAATGGAGATAAATGCCGAGGACCCCATTCATCCATAGTCAGAAGCTTCATCTCTCTCCATGTATATATCCCATAGACCAATACCTTGTCGTCGAATTTTAATAAAGTTGTCAGTGTGTCATTTTGTCTCGTGTCAGTCGAGAGTCTAGAATAGTTTGTGTATGTCATTTCTTCTTCCAATTTCATCGGTCTTGTTGACTCTGTCAAGCTCTCCCCCCTAGTCTTGTATCTTTGTTGCTTAAATTTGTGGTAATTAGGTGGAGTCATTGTCATTCCTTAGGTAACACCTATGGATGGTTATATAATCATAATTTTTCATTTTCTATTGAATGTCAAGAGTAGCTTTATATATATATATATATTTGGTTTAGTATTCTGCTTACTATAGTGTAACAAAGTAATTGCGTGAGTGTGATTATGTTATCAGTATATGCCTTGTACATACAGCATATTTTGTTGTTGCATTGTCTTTCTTTTCCTAGGGCCACCTTATTATAGTGTTGCGATAGATGGGCAACACTTCTACAGCAAAGATCAAGTTTTAAGAGGGATAGTGTGTATCTTTTTTCTCAGTTAATCAAAGAAATCTTCTGCTCATGATCAATGAAAAATCCTGAGATTTGGAATTTTTTTTTTTGGTTGGCACCGGAACTCCCCTGGGTAGGGCCGCTTAGGGACCCACCCCAGGCTGCAAATCAGGGATGCTGTCGATGGTCCCACACTTTAGCAACAATTTCAGTCGAGGATATAAAGGAGGGGGAGAGACTCGAACCTGGACCAGTGATATCCCAATCCAAGAACTCTCCCATCTCATCCAAGCCCCCGGGGGCCTGAGATTTGGAATTTTCTTGGGCACTCTCTCCCCATTTATGGCTGGGAATTGGTTCTGATACAGACTCTGTGTAGATGTAGATGCTGTCCGGGTTGCACACTCTCCATTCCTATGGTTTTCAAAATGTGTTTATACTGTTGGGAGATGTGTCTGCATAGAAATGCCAACAACTTCTTCCTCCAGTCCGGGCAATGTGAGACGTCACGAAAATTAAGAAAACTTATGGGGTTAGATTGAAACACTTGGTTATGTCATTCTTGATACTCGATTGGTCATCACTTTAAAATGACTCAGTTGCTCCTATTAATTCATAAGTTTGATTTTTAGACATGAACTCTACAAAGTGATATTTGATAAACCAATTCAGCAATTTAAACTGAATTTGTTAACTTTTAATGAATAATTTCACTTAAATACGCCATTGATAGCCATTGATAATTTACTTAAAATTTTTATTGAACTCCAGCTCCTGAACTTTTAAGTGTCAGTTTCATTTTTTTAAATGTTTTTTTTTTTTTTTTTAACCAAATTTTTCAATGGTTTCAAGAAGCCTCAAAAGGGAAAGAAAAGGGAAGATGCTCAACTTCTATTTTATAATGTTGTTGGTCAATTGTGCTTTTCATGGCTGTATCACAAATTGATAATTATCAAAAGATAGTGGTAAACCATATAATAATAAACCAATAGTGTGCATTATATGTTACCATTTAAAAAAAAAAAAAAAATCAATATTGCTTGTGAGAAAAAGGTGTGTCATTTACCAAAGAATGGAAAATAAAAAGTTCATGCCCTTCTAAATCTTTCAAGAAAGGCTTCCATTTGAGGAAAAAACAGCTAATTCCCCAATTTAGAAGGGTTGGTATAAACCCTAAAATCAATTAGGGTTGGTATAAACCCTAAAATCAACAGTTTTGCTTTGCCCTCAAACATCAGAAATTCCACGAGTAACTTGACACATGATCATAAGAATAAACACACATGCAACACAACTTGAAAGCTTTGATGACTAATCATTATAAATATAAAGGTACCACTTGAAAACAATCCAGTAAAACAAAACAAAAAAAAAAAGTATTAAATTAGCAATATATGTGTCACATACTTTTTTAGGATCCATCATTAATTGAACTCTCAAACCCATATTAGACCATTTGCCAATAAAATAAAAACAATTATAATCCTTAAAACAAGCATTTATTTCACTAGGTACGATATCAATTCCTATTGGTAAATATATACATTTTAAATATGTAATAAAATATGTGGCGATGTGTACCCCATTATTTTTGTTGGATTAAAAAAAGGAAAAAAAGCTGAGTTTGCTTTTGGGTTGGTGTTCATCAATATATACAGGTACCTTTTTAAAAACTCTATTCAAAAACTGTACAAAATTTTAGTATCTGCATATATGTTCTTTTCTAATTATCAGTTTGACTCAATCTTTGGTGATCTTTTTAAAGATTTTCTTCTGGGTTTTATTCCAAACTCAAAATAAAACCATATATATTAAATACAAACATATATAAATAATCCACTTCACCTAGTCCCGTTGAATGTTTTTTGTAATTAGCTTTCGCTACTCCTGCACTGACTTATCCGATCCGGGTGGGGAAGTACCCTTCCGGGTCTTCAAAAATTAGTCGGGTTCTTGAGGGGCTCTAAGAATTCGTGTGCTCAAATTTCGAGTGTGCTCCCACTCTCACGCTCCGCGCGCTCTTGCTCAAATTCTCAATATTTATAACTTAATTTTACTGTTCCCACTTTATGTGACTTCCTTCTTGCCTTTTTTCAGACACCCGGTTTTAACTAATATATTTCCTTTTAACTAATATATATATATATATAAAGAAATGTCAGATGCTAATTGGTAAAGAAAACAACTTTTCAATTTCAAAAGGTAAATAAAGGATAAAATACTTATGGCAGTTACTGTTGAGTATTGGACGATGGCTACGGTTACAATAATAGAATATTGGGACAGTTGGGTTTGTCTCGCTCTTCCTCTCCTGTCTATCTCTCTCTCTCTCTCTCTCACACACACACAGACAAACACGCACAGAGGTGTGTCTCCTGTAGTCTAAAGCTTTCCCTTTTTTTTTTTCTTTCTGGAATTCATCATCAGAAACAACTCAAACAAGGTCTTTTTTGGGTTTTACTTGCTTTCTTCTAAAACAACTGATTAATCACTTATCTTTGACGAAATTTTTCCCAATTTGGTTCTTTGTCTAAGATTTGAGAGTTGTTGTTATTCAGTGGAATTTTTTTGGTTTTTTATGTTTCTCAATGGGTTTTGTATATATATGTATATCTTTTAGATGGATATAGAACCACAGGTATTAAACCTAACAAAAAATTTCACAATCTAGTATAATTTTCTTCTAAATTCCTTTTGTTGGGTATTTTGTTAATTCCTCTGTTTTATTACACTCACGACTCAACAATTTCACAATCTAGTAGAATTTTCTTCTAAATTCCTTTGTTGGGTGTTTCTAATTCCTCTGTTTATAAGTGATGGTTTTAGATTTATGTTGATTGATTGATGCTATGAAAATGGAGTTGTGGTGTTTGATATGAGTTGTGAATGAAGCAAAGTATTTTCATGAGGGTTTTGTTTTGCAAGATCCACTGTCCTCCATTCATTTGCTTCTGCAAGCCCTCTTCTGCTCATCTGTACACGCCTGGGCCATTGAAATTGGGGAACAGCCCACATGTCCCTTCAACAGTTGTGTCTTCTGTTGATGACACCTCTGGTGCTCAGATATCTGGTGAGACCACAGAGGTCAAAGAAGAGAGCTTAGATGGGAAGCAAGAGAGTCAGAGAGTTCTCAAAAGCTGTATCAGGAAGAGGATTGTGGAATTGGGTGGTCCAAAAGAGGCTGAAAAGAAGAGAGTGCAATGGATGGACAATTTAGGGAAAGAGCTTGTTGAGGTCAAAGAATTTGAGTCCAGGTGGGTGCCCTCTTTCTCTCTCTAGACTATTGTTCCTTTATTTTTATTTATTTATTTTAAAATTTTTGGGATTGCTTATTTATTTATTTTGGCACAAAGTTTTATAGATCCTGGAAATAGTGATTTGACAATTAAAGTGATTTGAATTCACTATTGTTGTTTTTGAATTGCATATCAACTTTATGAAGTATGGGAAATGAGGAAAGAGTTAAATTGAGCATTTCTTGTATCCATCTTGCTTACTGGTTGATTTTCTGTTCTGGGGTTCTTTTTTTGGTTCAAAATTTTATAGATCCTGGCATTAGTGATTTGATAATTGAAGTGATTTTAATTCACTATTGTTGTTTTTGAATTGAGTATCATATTTATGAAGTAGAGGAAATGAGGAAAGAGTTAAATTGTACATTTTTTGTATTCACTATTTATTTATTTATGAAAGTAATGCATTGAGGAGTAGATAATGTGATCTGCTGAGATGACAATTCTCTGCACCTAAGAGAGAATGAGATAATCTATAAGTGAGGCAAGAGGGTACTAGATCTGGTTGTTAATTGATTCATAGAGGTTCAAGAAATATTATTCTAGCTACCCTTTTTGCACGTAATAGGTCATCCTTGGAATCCTAGATTTTAATCCATATGTAGCATGTTAATGAAACATTGTGCTGCGTGTGCTTTATTTTGAGAAATGAATACTTTTTTATCCCCTGATAAGCAGTTTTATGATAACCGAAGCACCTTAGAGGGAGCACTTCATAAATGTGAGGTATGCCGGATCTCAAAAAGTAGTCTCCATCCAAAAAGAATCCAAATCGCCTATAAATCTACAAAAGCATATATAGTATCAGGAACCTTCCTTGATATTTAAATTTGCAAGATGCCTATGTCATCTGCTCGGTATAGCACCAGGATAACTTTCTCCTCAAAAATGCCACTGACTGGTATATTGATACTGTTGATTTCATTTCCACATGCCAAGAATGCCCAAGCATTACTTTTGTCTTGGTGTTTTCTTTAGGGAGTTTGTGACATAATTGTAACACATTGATATAGTAATTTTCTCAAATCCTATATTATTTTTGTTATCAAATAAATAAAGATAGAATAGTTGCTGCAGTTGGTGAATATATTTGATATTACAGCATACTAGAATACCTGTTTTCCCAATTTTTGTGCAATCAATACTAAGTGATTTTCCTCTTCTAGTTCGTCAACCTATTGGTATTACTTCGTGAAAGATGTCCTTGCAAGGATGAAGAAAGCAAAGATCCATTAGGCAGTTGGTCCTCTTTAATTGTGGATGCTCAAATGGGTGAACTAAGTAGAGACCTTAACCTTTGGGAAAATAGCTGCTGTCGGACTCGAATCCATTCTCACATGTAGTAACTCAAGCTTTAACGACTCCACCGAGTAATGGCCTTTGAGCAAAGGTGTTTAGCCTAAATGGTATTCATATAAAAGAAAATTGTGGATATACGTGCGAAGAACAATTTGGATCTACATTTTTCAAGATTTTTGAGATGGGGGAAATAGGTGAGGCTTGGAGAAGTGTTGGAGAGGTAACCCTTTTTAATAGAAGAAAGAAGCCATCTATCATTCGTACACACTATGAAAGATATAAGTTCGAACATTTAAGCTATAATATGAAGTGATGAGAAAGATTGATGTAGCAAAGGTTAAGTAAAAGTACTTACATTGTGGAAATTCATTTTGGCGTTATTCCAGGATGGTCTGTAATTATGTAATATTCTGAGACATATAATGATGAAGTAAGAAGGAAATGGATTAAAATTCCTGTGGTTCTTTACTTCTTGATTTGGAGAAAGCACGCGATAGAGCTCAAATATGTTTTGGGTCAGAGACACTTGAGAAATATCTATATTATTTGTGATGATTTTTCTTGTTATCTTTCACACTCCCAGTACTAAATGATGGATTTTTACCTCCAAATGTTACGCAAAATATAACACTGCCATCTGTTGTTTATGGGACGTCAAAACATGTATTTATGGGATGTTAAAACGTGCCCTCAGTGAACTTACAGTCCAATGCACCTTTCTTCCTGCTCATAACCTACAGTTCGGAATTTTGGACGGCCTTTAAAACTGCAATGAATAGTGAGAATGGCTGATTTTCTCTAAATCCCAAGTAGTGTTCACTTCTTTGTTTCAATGATATACAAATTAAAAACTTGAGATTGATAGTCTTACATTCCAGTTTTTGGGAACTGAATAACTTGAAAGATTATTGGTGAGACATTTTTCCTGATGTAGCTTAGTGGTATGTGAGCATCAGTGGAATTATAATTTAATGATTTGTTTTTTTGTACTGATGTTCACTAAGAAACAATTCAGATCCCATTTACACCTGTCATAGTGTGCAAGTGGTAAGCAATGTCATGAAGTGTCAGGTATACTGTGCACAAATAGGTTGTTTTATTCTTTTATTTATTTATTTATTTTGGCAAGTACGTTGCAGAAGCACCCTTTGTTTTTTAGTGCTTGGTTCTAAATTTTTGTTTCCAATTTTATTCTCTTCAACTAAATAATAATAAGCAACATAATTGTCATTCACATATTTTAGGCAGAGGAAAGTATCTTACAAATATGTCAAGGAGAGTGCATTACTGTATTTTGAAAATCGATTCTCATTTTCTTCTGAAAATGTGTATATGTTACAAATGTAGCCTGATATTATTCTTTCATTTGCCATAATTTTGTTGACAGTGAAACAGGAGATACTGACAATGAAGAAGACAATAGAGGCTGTGTTTGTATCATTCTTTGATGCTGCTTTACCAGCTTCCTTCTGCAAATCCCTATATTGGTTATCACACCGACGAAAAAAATTGACTAGAAAAGGCTTTGTGGTCCCAATTACATTCCGTTAGACTCGGGACCGGATTTAGAAAGAAGCTGCATCAGAATCAAATTCCATTTCTTGTTAACATGCTGGCTCTTCTGCACTCAAAAGTTTAGAATTTTCTATTGAGAATTCAGTTTAGCTGACAATTCTTATGTAACAATGTGAAACTATTGTTTCTTTATACTACTATGTTTTTATTCTTCTACTGATAATGAAATCCTACACAAGTTCTTAGTATTCTTTCATTCTTTCTCAATCAACTGCATGATTCTAATACGGAAAGGTTATGGATTCTACTAGCGGAAATTGGCGCCAAAACATCTTTATGCCTAATGCTACACCAAATCAAGCTAATGTTTGCTTTTGGAAGTATCGAATTGGAATTTGAGAAAATTTAATTCAAACTTTGAACTAAATTTTATCGGATTTCAATTCCTTGGCGCCAATCCGATGCTCTCAACCATAGCTTAAGGAAAAAGAATGTGGATTAAGGTAGCAAGGACATATATGGTAGGATGTGGTTTAGGGTTACAAAGCTTGAAAAAGGGTAAAGAGAAAAGAAGAGAAAGTTTCCAAACCTTGAAAAAGTTGAAGACATGATAGAACAAAAGATCTTTACCAAAGAATTGGATGGTGGGGGTCCATCAGCAGGCAATTCTCTCTTTTGTTAACAATTTACATCTCCAACTTTAACCAAAAGCTAAAGAAAATGGAGTTGCTTTCTAATTTTCAGCTTTAAAAAAGTTGAAGATGTAGAATATATTAAAACAAATAATTGTCGAGAAGCATTTGCGGAATAACATAACTTATGTGGTGTGCACTTGCACGTGTGAACATTCATATGAGTTGAAATCTGAAGCTGGACTCCGTTTGAAGCGTTGCGGCACGTGTTTTATCGCTTCGGACGAATTTCGATATTTAAATGTGCGAACATTCATACATGTATCCACACACATATGAGTTGGAGTCTGAAGCTGGGATTCGTCTGAAGCAATACATCACGTGCTGTACTGCATCGGACAAATCTCAACACTTGTATATGTGACACAATCTCAAGTACGTGTATAAGCTGAGATCTCACACGTATATGAGTAAGAATCTGAAGCCGGATCTGTCCAATGTGATACATCATGTACCATACACCCAACTAATGATTCCAGCTCCTCAAAGAGATTAGTTGTGTATCACTAAAAAATTATTAATATGTCAAACATACCAAGTTATTAGTATACCCAAACCAACACTCTGCATTCAATAAATTTAGTCCCACTTAGATTAAGAAACTATTCTTAACAAGCTAGAATGAAATATGTTGAAATATTAGGGCATTACAAAGATTTGAGTAGGGAACATAATAATGTGCTCTGATTACTTTTTGGGTTCTATATAATGCAATTGTCTGCTCATTTAATGCTCCTCATTGATGGGCAATGTCCCAATGGAATAACATAGAGAAAAACAAACAACAAACATAAATGATTGGTTTCAAATGGCTTACTACTACACTATCACAACTTAACTAGAAAAAATATCAGGCTGTTCAGCAACAATATTTTAGGACATGTGGCACTCAGCAGACATCCACTTCTAAGCATGCCCATCTACCTTTTTGACTTCAACATATGAAAATGACCAAATTTTTACAACTGATAATATATGATGTTCATTCACATTTCTTAGAAGTGATTATTTTCAATAAATGAAGAAAATGGTGAGTATTTATTGAAAGAAACCACTATATCCTATAATTTTTCAAAAAATGACAATGAGATTCAATGACCCATTGAATACATGGGGAGCTAATGTTTTATATGGTCCAATTTTGATGGAATAGGCTTTTTATACTCTCCTAAACTTCCTGAGAAACCCAATGGAATGTGGCCAAATTCAAAGATGAAGATGAGAGCAACCATCTCCACCACCAAGAATGAACTCCACTGTTCATCTACCTCCATTTTCTTCTCTCTAGTTATTCATTGTTGTGCTTCACATGTGTCACTCTTGAGGGAGGGGAGACCACAACTCTTCAAAAGTTTTTTGTTTTTTTACTATCCGAAAGTTCAAACAAACGTGTAAACACTCACAATATTTGCCTCTATCAGGGCTCAAACACTCGAAGAGATCATACCATCAAGGCTAATGCCCGAGAGAAGGTGAGGGAAAGCATTACAGCAATGTTTGTACCATTACTTACAGTAGCTAAACTTTATTTTTTCTCCTATATTGAATGTAATCTAGCAATGTTAATCTATATACATCATCACTTGTTATTTTCCCACTAAATTATTTAGTATGTGAAACTGAAGCATGGCATATGCAGGCACAAAAAATACACCAGTTGATGATCAAGGTAACTGCAATGAACATTATTCTATTTCTTCAATTTTTTTTTTTTTCTGTCCAGATAATTACATATGAGAGACCCTAGATGGAGAAACAATTGAAATAGGCAATCACTGGGTAAAAAAATATTTTGAACTTCTCTCAGAACTCATCCTGAGCTAAATCTACAAACAAAATAAAAGGAAAAGCTGATTCTATGAGACTCAAGATAGCTTGGTCAATTCTTGTGCCAATTCTGGTATACTAGTTCAAATCAATGAATTTCCCAAGTTGGGTCTTTCAACTGTGTGGCTCTACTTCTTGTTGAAGCCGAACAGAGATTTAATGGCGTTGATGGCATTCTCATTGATAAATGATTCGTCGAACCTTTTCAGAAGAGGTTCGAATTCTTCAGATGTTCTAATGTTGGCTAGGTCAGGGTCCGTCCTGATTCTCTGTCATACCGGCAACAATTTTAGATATTTTATGGAATTGCTATTCAAAATAAACCAGAGAAAGTTCTTTTCCTTTTCTTCTCTTTATTACCTTGAAATCTTCAAATCCTGATTCCATGGCATCCTTAAGTGCAGAGAGTCCAGCTTGTATCTGAAACAAGAAGAAGAAAAAAAAAGGCAATAAATTGCTTCTAGGGAAATAAAATTTAACAAGAACATCCCTCTTTTATCAACTGCTCTTTTCTGTACCACAAGTAATGGTTAAATTTTCTAGGTCAGCTAAGTGGGATATTGATCAAGTTTGGGTCATGTTAGAGATGGAGTATTAAGAAAACTAATATCGTCAACTTTGACTCAAGAAAAATTCAAAGAAATTGTTTATTTGGACAAAACTATTAGCAAATGTATGATTTTTATTTTATTTTATTTTATTTTTTGTGAAATGTTGATGTGGAATGGAAAAGATCTTGACATCAGATGCAGCAGCAGTAGAAAATAAAGAGAAGAAGATGAGAAAAGAAAGAGAAGAGGAATTAGGGCAAACCCAATCTGTACTAATCTCAATCAATTAAAATGTAATAATTTCAGTGTATCAATCTATATGCATAAGCAAACCTGAGCTACAAATTAGGAAAAAGGTAAATTCAACAGTTATCTTTTTCTGTTCGGTAGACTTTATTTAGGAATATACTTTGGTTACTTATATAAATAAAGGTTGATGTAAAAGGTTCTTCTTATAGTAGTACTTTATGATTGATTACTGAATTATTAAAATATTGAGAATTTTTGTCCTTGATCTTTCTTTGTTTTCTTCCTCTCATGTAGGTCTAAATCATGTGCAACACACGTGACTGGGTCCCATTTTGATCCCCATCAGTTGTGTATGTTGTTGCATGATTGTGTAGTTTTACTTCTTATAAACTATTATTATCTGTATTGTGATACTAGAGTTCTACGCCAGATATTTAGGACCAGAACCTGAGGCTCTGATATAGATTTGCTTAAGGCCTGTGATCTAGACCTAGATAGTTGGGGGAGGGGTGGCGGTGGTGAATAGGTCTTGTAAGTTAGAGTAGTAAATTTTACTGACTTTTTGAATTTAAACAAAATTACTATAGTATGTTTTGAAAAAATTCAAGGAATGAAAGAAGATTATATCAAGTAAAACTTAGAAACCCTAAATATGAATGCATGAATCCTAATTTTGGTGAGTGCATCTATGTGTTAAATTCCCCTTGTAGAAGAAGATTAGGCATATTCCCTTGAAAGGAGCTTGAAATTCCTTCTGCAACCAAGTGTAGGAGGTAACAACTAACACTAACTTTTGATTTTCTAATTTAAGTTAGAAATAAAAATCAGAAGTTACTGACTCCAGTTTTGTTCTATGAAATTTTCCAACTTCCTATTGACCTAACAGGACCAATTGCCATTACCTTTTTTTTTTTTCTCTTCTTTTTTTGCCTAGTACCAATTGTCATTACCTAAAGATAATTCCCATTGTCTTCTTGGTGCAAAAAGGATTTTTGTAAGAAAAGGCCAGTCGTATTGCTCCAACAATATTGTAATCATTCATGCCCTTGGCAGAAACAATACATTCCAAGTTAAACCATCGTACCTTCAGTTATAAGGGAGCAGGTGACAGTACTGTGGTGGGAAAGTTTGGTGGTTGAACAGTTGGTATCAGCATATGGCTACTACTGTAAAAAGTTCATCTAAACAGCTAAAAAATTCATTGTATTGTGAACTTCTCTTTATACTTGTGTGATAGCCATTTAGTTAAATCCAATGCTAATTTCAGGAATGTTCCTGTAGGAACATTGTTGCTTCAGATTTGGGGGTAAAGTACCATCCGAATGCTTTGAGAGAGTTTTAATATACAAGAGCATTTTTCCTCATTGGTGTCTTATAGAGTTCTAGAAGATTGCTAGCCTGCATTGGTGCTAGACTGGCTTTAAATGCTAATTTTATCTGTTGCTATAATTTTATATAGGAAATAGCTACTTTGGTCTTTTATGATGAACCACGATTAGTTGAAGCTAGGAATTTTTTAACATATAGAAAATTCCATTATTTAGAGTCAAAACCACCAATATGATATTATACTAGGATGGGTAAATTTGACACAAACCTAAACTTTTGCAATCTCTTTGACTTGAACATGCATTTTTCAAACTTGGTTGCGCAGTACTTTTCAAAATAAAAGAATAAAAAAAGAATATATCATGATAAATTCAAGAAAGCTAATGGGTTTTAAATTTAAGCAATTGAAAAGTGATGTTCATTAGCAGCATTTATAAAACTAGTTAATAATGTTCACAAATATCTTCTTGGCAGTGAGACTGCGACTTAGCCGTACTCCCAATACAAGGATAAAAACATAATGATGGATCTGAAACCCACCTTTGTGCCGGAGATCCCATACATGCAGGTAAAATAAATTATGTACTCTTTTGAAAGAAGCATGAAGATGAACAAAAGTGTTCAAAATGTAGTGTGTAGATACAAGTATGATCAAGGCAAGGTTAAAAAGATCTTTTCAAATGTCATGCCATACTTTCCACTAAACAGAAACTGCAGAAGTTGTTTATGTCAAGAAATATGGCTGCAGTGCATAGAAGATATAAATTTATTTCTTAAATAGAACCTCAGTCAGACTTCTCAAGGGAAAAGTGTCCAAATATACGCTTGAATAGTCAAACATCATGTGATCACCAACAACACCCAACTTATGCCTAAACAAACTTGTAGAAAAATCAAATTGACAAAAGACCATCATATTACAAAATGTGGGAACTATATGAAGTTAGGAACTTGGTTTCTAAATAGAACTCCACTTGGACTTCACATGGGTGAAAGTGCCAAATTTAGGTTTGAACATTCCAAAATAGCAAAAGCACCTTTGTTGGCAAATAAACATGCAAGAAAACGGATTGATAAAGAATCCCTAGATTAAAAAATGCATGAAAGTTTATGGAATTACAAATTTAATTTTCAAGATGGAACCCCACTTGGATTTATTGGGAGCAGAATTGTTCAATATAGGTTTTCACACAGTAAAACCACCACCAGCACCTAGCTTGTGCCAAAACATTTAGCATTTTTTATTTTTTTATTAAAAAATGATTACTAGATTGCAAAACATGCAACTGTATATTTTCTTACAAATAAAACTTTTTATTGTCCAAGTGATATATGCATGTAACATATATTATATTATATTATCAAACAAAAAACCAAATATAGTTCATTTTGTTTTATTTCACATAACTGATATGAATGCTGGTTTGGTTTCTCTGTTGCATGCATGGACTTCTTTTTGGTTTTTATTATGTTGGTTTCATTTTTTTGCTTTGGATATTTGATGGACATTGACACGTACAATTAAATTTGTAATAATGTGTATCGTAATTTAATTTATATATTGAAGTTTTATTTATTGTCTTATGGATGACTGTAGATTGTGTGGAATAAATGGGTGGATGATATGATTTATTTTTATTAGCAGGTCATTTTTACAGGAAGTTGATGGAAAGATTTTTTCATTTTAGATATAAATTTATCACGATGAAATAAATTGTAGCAAAAATGGCATATTACGAGACACTTTTCTGCATTGAAGGTTGTCTCATCACAAAAGCATGTAGTACTTCTTATCTTCTTAAAATAAAAATAAAAAATAAAATATTGGCAATGATAACCAGTACATCCTACAAACCCAGGGTTTGTTCTTTTGGCAATCAATTCTATTAAGGGTTTTAACAAGAAATTCTTTCATCACAGAACAGTCTTCTTGTTGCATAAGTAGGTAGGCACGAGGATGTTAGCAGCAGCTGATATCTTGAAAATGGATAGAACGGTAACACAAGGAAAAAGAACATTGTTTTGAAACTAGAATATTACCTGATTAAGCTTAGAATAACAACATGCAACATTGTAGCTTGCTACTGAAGCTTCGTTAAAGTCTGGTTTTGATCCCAACACTGACTCAAATTTCAACAGCGCCTCTTCATATTTGGCATTCCTTCATCAATTATCAAAGTGAGCGAGTATTGTTAGTTGAATAAAAAATTATGACATCAATTCATCAAAGGTATTTCAGATATGACAACGACCCCCAAAGGCATCTCAGGTCACCACGCATCAGAAAGTTTTTTTGTTGTGGAGAAAATTGGGAAATGCATCCTATGACAACCTATGATAAATTTGAAAAGTAGATCCCTTGACATGACAAAGAGGAACCAAGAGTTGTAGCCTAGTGGTAACCCCTTTACCTTCCAAAGTGGAAGGTTGGGGGTTCAAGTCCCCATAGGGACAAAGTCGGTGTGTGAGTTTCTTGCCAAGACAAAAAAAAGAAAAGAAAATGCATGACCACTCACTGAACATCACAGACATGAATAGAACAAGAGAAGGCAGCTTTAGATTTAAAACTGTGCAAAATGGGGGTTTCTCCATCCCGCTAGTATATTATGTAAACACAGATTTGAAACTTTGGAATGGAAGGATATGGACTGAGGTGTTGTTGACGAAAAGAAAACTATACCGAAAAGGAAAAAAGAAGAAGATCAAGTTAATAGGGCATACTTGTAAAGCTGCAACCCTTCACGAAGGTCCGTTTCTCTGAGTTCTTTCTGTTCCTTTTTCCTCAAATAATTTTGCATCTGAAATTTATTGCAAGTTTAAGATACTAAATTGATGCTGAGCCACTAAAAAGTTGCTCTCACATTAGGGGAAGAAAAGAAAGTAATGGTGACACGATGCAAGTTCAGCATGGCTTGGATAAACTTACTTGGATTTCTCTCACTTTGTTAGAAATTACACCAGAGTTCCTCTCAGCTCTGATAATTTCCTTCTCTGTTAACTCACCTGGTTCGTCTATCTTCCCTGGCAACGATGTAATAGGATACACTCTTATAATGCGATCCAAAATGTATAAGATCAATGGAATATCAATCAGATATGAAAAAGCTGTGAATTTCATGGTCATTTCAAGTTATTTTGTCTTTAAAAGTTCAACGTCTTTATGTGTTTGTGCATTTGCAAGTGAGCATGTGCCTCATTATTGAAGTTTGATGTAACAATGAAGGGTAAATGCCAGAACGGTCAATGAACAAACCATATCTCTTCTGCATTTTCATGAGTAGTGGGCCAATTCTTTGGCGGATGGTATACATTGTTCTCCCATATTCAGCAGCAGGCCATATTTCTGTTCCGAACACTGCACTGCATATATTTGAAAACTGCTTAGTCACATTCTCAACCATGAATACAGTAGATAATCAAAACCAAAAGAAGATTATACTCCAAAGGAGTTATTAGATATTCCTGAAATCGTCTACATGTTCAAGTTGTTGGTACTTCAAATTCGTGGAAAGCACCAGTAAATCGTCCCTGTGCCACATGGAGCAGCCAATTACAGGGAAAAATTCCCTGGGGGTGACACCCAATAATCATTCTATATAATTAAAATTCTTACCAGGGTAAATTATTTATACATTTAAACCTTCCAACAATAAATAACACTAAATTAACCAAGTATATATTTCCTGAAAAATGTGCATAGATTCAAGCTTTTCTTAATATACAGATATATCAATGAATACATATACAAGTAAGTGTTTGAATAACTAACAAGACAGACATTCAACAAAATGAAAGTAACTGAGACAATGAAACAAATACCTGGTGGCCAGTACTTTATCCCCAACAGTAAACTTGCCAGACTTATCAGCTGATCCCCCAGTTGCAATGGCATCAATGTAAGTCCCACCGTCTCTGCCCTTTACAAACTTCAACCCATATGGCTGGTCCAATTCCACCTCATACTCTTCTTTTTCTTCTTTTTCGCCTTCGATCTCCGATTTCGCTGTCTTGGACTCAGTTTCTGATGCTTTAACGACCAAAATAGAAGGTCTAACCAAATGGGTACTGCAAAAATTGATTGAAGTGGTCAAAAAGGGATGATTCTTGCACAAAGGTTGCTTGAATTGAGAAGACTGAAATGGGTTTTGCTTGGTTGTTAGGGTTGTTCTTGGCAATGGTGGTGAAGAACAGAGAGAAGGGTAGCTACTTGGAGCTATAGACATGGTTGAACGACCTCTCTCTCTTCTCTCTCTCTAAGTTTATTGTTTGTTTTGAGTTCAGAGGTGAGAGAAGAAGATCATTGGAATGAATTAGTGTCCACTGGGTTAGAATTGTCTTCGGAGAGAGAGATTGTGGTGTTGCAAAAGATTACAGTTAAGTAGTGGCTCTAATAGGTCGTTGAGTTCAGTGCAATTATGTGCAGCCACGTGTCACTATCCGTTGGTTTTAGATTGAGGTGTGGGAAAACTACAGTACTGTTATACGTAGTAATATAGAAGATATATTATAACAGTATATCCGCATATACTTTTATATTCTATATAACATTATATTATATATATAATTGTATATTGTGAATTTGTGACGATAGTATAACTCTTAGTATGAGAAATGTTAATTCACACACCATTCGCTTGACCTCTACCGGTCTTTTTCTAGAAGTTACTCCACTTTGTAGTGGCAAATTTAACATTTTATTTATTATTCTGTATTAACAAAAAGTGGACTGTGAATATAATAATATTATATTTTACTTAAATGAAAGTTGATTGGTTACTTTTTTATGATATCATTATATAGATATAATAAGATGTGACCCATTTTCAAACTTTCCAACACAATTCTTAAAAAAAAAACCTTCGTACTCTGCTTTTGAGAAGTAATGATATTAATTTGATTTATTACAAAATTGCAAAAATTAAAGTGTGAATATACATCATTCACAAATACTGGTTTTGAATTTATTGGAGTTGAATCGTGCATAATATTACAAAGTGTACTAAATCATATTACATTGTGTGTGTGAGAGAGAGAGAGAGTATTGAATTGCCCATTTTCTTATGTATTAATTTTGGCAAATAACTTATTCAATGCAGTAATAAATACATATAGATTTCAGCCACTTTCTAATGAATTACATAAAAAAGAAGAATCAAAAGGGATGATACAAGATTAAATAACAGAACCATAAAAGAGAGAACATAAACCAGGCTTTATCATTGATATTTATAGACAATGGATGTACATCATCACAAATTGAATGCCTGGGATGAAAACAAAGCAACTTAGAATATTTCCCACCCTCCAAACACCCCTAAGCCAAGAGATTTGATGAGAAAGCACAGATGGAGTACAATTTCCCCCACATTCTTGACACTCTCTCTACACCTTCAAAATTCATTTATTTCTATGCGAAAAAACAAAAAAACAAAAAAAATATCTACAAAATCTAGAGTAAATTCCTCTAAGATAATAAGAACGGGATTAAATTTGAAAGACTGCAAAGAACTGAATTAAAGTCAGATTAGCTGTTTAAGGCAGCTCTGGCTTTTCTTCTCCTCCTGATTTCCATACCTTCAAAAGCTTAAATACTCAAGCATTAGAAGAACATTAGAACCCAATCTCAAAGCTTCCTTTGATCTGTTTATTACAGAATTTACACGATCCTCCGTAAATAAAAGACCTGCAGTTAAAGAGAGACTTAGCTGCAGTATCCCAACAAATTTGATAAACTAAAAAACTGAGATATATATATTTATATGATTCAATACCCATAAGTTATTTCTTAAGACTGTTGCTAGAGAGGACTTTCTTCCCATATGGGCTGGTGCGAAGTGCAGGAACATGGGGTCTTATGGCCTCCACCAACGCACAATGGAGGGCTCCCTGCTTAAAAGAGAACATAAAACTCAGCTGCATTACATGTATAGACGTTCTCCTCGACATATTATATTCATGTTCACGTTCTGAAAGACGGGAAACCAGCAAAAACTAATATGTTGAGACTTGTTCAAACACATTATTTCATATTTTACCAAACAGATGCGAGATGAGGTTCTGAAGGTTTTTAAAAGATCCAATACAAGGTTTGCTTTGCATCCAGAGCTGCTAGCCACGACACTCAAAAAATCACTTAAAATCTTGACATTAATTGCCTATTTATAGTAAATGTGCCGTTGAGTCCCACATCACACACATTTTAAAGTGAAATTCTGCTTTTGTCTCTCTTAACTGCTTCACACAACAGTCACCCTGCTTCAAACTCGCATCCAAGCCTCAAAGGAAGACATAGGTTCTTAAGAACTATAAGTAGACCATGATGGGGGACCACTGTATGCAGCACATCACGAGATTTCCCAATGCAATAAATAAATAAAATTAAAATGATAAATGACTAGGGACTACTTAAAATTTAAGATCCTTTTTCACACATTCCCAAAAAACCATGGTAAGTTTGAGGAGGATTTCTCTAACCTTTGAATGACCCAATGCTGCTTGAATAACATAATTGCCATAAGGGTCCTGCATGATTTGCTCTAAATGGGGATTATTTATCAGCTCCTGGATAATACAAGAACGGCGTTCTTCCCCTGCATATTTCAGGCATTTCTCAACCACATTACTGCTATATTTCTGCATGGATAAATCCCCATAGCTACCCTCCAGCTGGTGAAGAATATCCAGTATCGCCCAAGGAACATTAATCTCAAAGACAAATTGCACGACATAATTCCTACAAGAATAAAATTCAAAATTTAAGCACAAGTTCGATGCATAGATAGACAAGAAAGGTGGTTCCCGGAAGCCTCATCATAACACATCAAAGGCCATTCAGATCTCTGTAATAAACTCTGTTTGGTCCTTTCATTCTTATAATGCATTCATTACCAAAACATTTCAAAACACTTTATTGGACTCAATTGCAGTTGAGACCTCAGACCGCATATGTTCTCAAGCACTTAAAAAAACAAATAATGCATGTATTGGCGTGTTAGACCCAGAACAAGTTGGGAACACGTAGTAGGTTGTCAGTGAAGACGACATAGAACTTGTGACAATTAAAAACTACAGCACGGTATAACACTTGGTGATGACTAGACATTTCTTAGTATGAAGTGTCAATGTATAGCGTTGGCAAATTCTGTAAACAAAATAAAGGTTGTAATGGGTTGAATAAAATGTCCTCCATTAATGTTGATCACTTGCCAAAAGGTCGGTTCAATATACAATATGAAGATTGGGAGTTGAAGATGGAACTCTGTCTAAGATCATGTTAACATGTTCAATGAGATCCAATCACATCTTAGGTAAAGGTAAGTGTGACTTTATAGGACCTGGGGTCTAAATTAATCAATGAATAGATAGAGGGACCATCTTTGAACTTAATTTGATGAGTTAATTGAGATTTGAGGCTTTAGTATACACTACAAAATTAATTTGGAGGTGCAGGGCAAAAAAAGTTCTGCAATGGTACACTCTAATCCTGCAGCAGTACACTGCTGAAACTGTCCAGGATTGAATTTCAGATAGACGAGGGCAATTTTTTTAGAATTGGATACCAGAAACAACTTCACCAATAAACCCTTTCAGAAGAAGTGAAATTTTCGATTGTTACTAATTCAATATCAAATTCTAAATCAAAATTTAATGGATTTATTCAACTACTTAAATAGGATTCTAAATCAAATTTTCAAATTGAATTTATAATGGATTTATTTAACGACTTGGAATAGGATTCTAAGGTAGATTTTGAATGATCATGAGAGGAATTGTGTGGCTTAACAAGGCTAAAGAGGTGCTACCTAGTTTATGCTTTCCTCTTTCACATCATTAGGAACACATCACAGACCTAAATGGTGAATTAAGAGCATGGAGTTTCAACATTCAAACTGAATTTGTTTTAACTGTTATCATCAGAATCTACTTTACTTGGGGAGATCAAGGTTGGGTTGGGCAAAAATAACTACTAAAGAATGCGAGTCATCGGGGAGATGATTGCATTGACAGATCCATGGCTGGACTTGGGAATTTTAGGCATAAAACTGAGGCTTTGGCAACAGCTGGCCACAAAGGCAGTGACTTGTAAAACAGGCATAAATTTGAGGAGATTAACAACTAGGCACAAAGGCAGTGATTGAGTCGAGAGTTAAGATGTAACTTTTTCTGGATTTATTTCTTTTGATTAGGTCCGGAGGTTTTTCCCAACTTAGGGTTATCCAAAAATTCCCAAGTACAAATCTAAGTCCTGTTCCTTTTGCTCCTTATTTTTATTTTTTAACCACATGATTTTGAATGATCGATTGTTAAATTGGATTCAAAATTGAATGAGGTAATTGTTTCAGTTAAAAAATTCATCTCCCCTGTAGGTCCATATATGAACTCACAAAGCATCTAAATTGCATCCACAATGCAACTCTCATGAAGAGTACTGAAAAAATATTTTACTACGATAAAAACATGAAAAGTGTTGAAAATCACAAAAGGTATTTAAAATACATCCTTAAAAATAAAAGAAACAACAAGATGATGGAAAGTGTTTTGCTAATGTTTAAGAAAATATGGAAACAAAGAAGTGATAAAAATGTATTTTGTTAATATTTTAGAAAACAATATAAAATAAGTGATGGTAATTGCTTTGCTAATGTTTCAGAAAATATGGAGAAGAGAAGTGTTGGAAATACATTTTGTTAATTTTCTGAAAATAAGGAAACCATAAAAGTTATAGAAAGCATTTTTTTAATTTATTTTATTTAGAAAATTCTTTAGAAAAATAAGAACAATGTTATAAATATGTTTCTGGAAATGTTCTAAAATGCATGGGATTAACAAAAATATTGGAAATAAGTCATTTTTGAAAGCATGAAAACAAGAAAAGTAACATAAACAAAGCATCAAAACAAGAAAAATAATATGAACATAATTTTGAAAGAACTTGAAAAACAAGTCCTACGACCAATTTTTGGTCTCACTCGGGTTAATCTTTATTCTTGAGCATGCATTAGAAACTTTAACATTGGGACACGTAGTGGGTCCTAGAGCCATATTATAAGTTTTCAAAGTGAAATCAAATATTATGGTGTATCTCAAATGAGGTTAAAATTGGTTTGGACATCAATTTGTAGTACAAAGGGTAGGAGTAAAAACGAGCTTCTAAAAAAGAAAATGATATAATAACATCTTTTAAGTATTCGCCGCTTCAAGTACTCAACTTAACCAAACAAATGTCACATACCAACGGGCCAGTGGCCTAGCGGTATCAGCCTCTTACTTCCCAAAGAGAGGTCAGGGGTTCAAGTCTCAGAAGAGATGTGTGAGTACCAACTAGGAAAAAATAAATAAATAAAGAACAAATGTCACATTATTCATTTGAATTGGCCACATTATCTTTCTTCTTCCATGCTGCTAATACATGGCCATATTGCTTGTTAAAAAGTACACCACCATATCAACACATTTTCTTAAGATGAAGTGTTCAAGAAATTGGATCCAAACTTCATCACAGAAAGTAAAGAGGAAAAGCAATAACATATTATTTTTTAAATTTGAAAAATGAGTTTATAAAGAAGATGGAAGAAGTCATGTACCCATATGGATCTTGGGAAAGAATTAGAGCATTTGAAGTGATTTCACGGACCAAATGACATCTTTGTTCACCATCGTAATGGCTAAGACATTTTTGAAGCACACAACAGCCATGACGGTCTGTTGCAAGTTCAAGACAATTAGCCGTTGCAGCTTCAAAAAGGAACTGCAGAGAAACCAACATGTATTTCTTTGTTACAAAATTGCTTGAAATCCAATGATATCATAATGAAAGTAACTCCATAGGAAGATTCAACATGAATGCAATAAGTATACAGTAGAACACGAGAAGTGGCTTAAGAGGTGTTTAGAGATAAAAAAGGAAGCTTCGTGTTTTCATGACGCTAAAGCACAAATAAATACTACAAAGTGAAATCATTATGGGGAGAAAAAATTGGGCTGTCACTTAACAACAGAGACATTACTAAATATCAAAATTGCTGAATTAGAATGTTTATCTCTTGGAAGTCTAGAAAATCTAGGCAATGCAATACAATTATTTTTTATTTTTTATTTTTGGTAGGTAAGTTACTCACTCAGCACACCCCCACTGTTGTCCCCATGGGAATTTGAGCCCTCAGCCTTCCATTTGGAAGGAGAACAAGATAACAAGCTGAAGACTTGATGGTAATAGTTTTCTTTCAATGCCATTAAAAATATAAATCAAATGATTTTCAATTACTATGTTTAAATCACTTGCCTGAATTGTATTTTACTACTCTCCATTTGGTAGTAACTAGAGTACGGTTCGAAATTGACATATTTTCTTTAATGCAAATGCAAAAATATTATCCAATCCCAAATGGTTCAAAAAAGGCTTTGTTGAGTTGAGTTTGCACTAGCTACATTGATATGTAAAATTAGACGGTCAACATTTCAAAAAAAAAAACTCTTCCAAGCACACATCAAATAAAAACAGCAACCATGATGGTTTGAGAAAAAAAGAAAGAAAAACAAAACAAATGAAGCAGGGCATTCTAACAATATAAAGAATTTCACATGGAATATGCTTGGGACGTTATGTAATCAGGTTTAGTTTATTGTTAAATTATATTCTGTCTTATATTAATAGGTTACTATGCTTCTGTTATAGTATTTCCTCATTTTTTTCTTGTATTTTAGAGTCAAAGTTATTCTGGTAATTTCAAAATTTGTTGGATATGGCTGTAGTAGTGGTTCATGATGGTTAACCCAAATATGGTTGTTGGTCCAGAAGAAAAAGAAAATGGCAAGGACGCTAGTAAGGGTATGGGATATTGATTGGAAGCAAGTATTCATGTCTCGGATATGGAAGGATGAATAATAAAGAAGAAGAAAATAGCACTTGCTGGAGCTCTTCAAGGTTAGGGCTTTTAATTGTCATAGTAAATCATACTGCTGGAGGTCAACGATCAATCACAACAATAGATAGGAGTAGAGGCAGCTGAAAAATATTTTCTAACAATACTACAGGAGCTTCCATTTGGGGTCATTATTTGATGGAATGACAAAAGCTCAAGCTGACAACGACACAGGTCAGAGTCTAAGAACAACCATTTTGTGCAAAATTAATGTATAAGGTTAGATTTGTCTATACTCTTGCCCTCCTAAAACCATACATAGGTGAGAGCTGCATGGGGTAGCCTTACTACAGGAGCTTCGATTCTTGGAAACTTTTACTACACATACTCGCAGAGAGGAGAAAGTGATCAGTGATCACATGATTCACACAACAAAATAAATCCTTTGAAACCCCTAACTAATACTAAAATATCATTCAGAACATCTCATGTTGAATAAAACTGAGTCAAGTTTAAATTCCGAGTTCTCATCATGCTAGTAAAATTTATTTTGTTTTCTTGTATTGTGCAGTGAGGGTATTTTAATCATCTCAAAATTCGCTGGACATCAGCCGCAGTACCATGAGTCTTATGTGGTATGAGTTATGCTACTGAATCTTTTTACGTATTCTTTAACAATTCTAGATTAGTCTTAATAGTCAAAATTTTCAACTTTCCTATTATTGAGCTATAGTCATAAATAAGGTACGAAATGCCCAGCAGCCTATAAATATCCATGTGACTTTTCTATTCAGTATAGTTGACTTCTAGAAAGCTGAAAATTGTTTGATGTGCGAATGTGATGAAACCTTACTTTATGATGTGTACCATGGAATTCTAGTTGGGATTCCTAGATTATTCTTATCGTACTCTTCTACTTCTCAGTAGTTAAACAAAACAACAGAATGTGCTCTATCTCCAAAACCCTTCCCTACCAAGTACTGATCAACTCAACCCTTCCCCCTTACTTTTTGGCCTTCAATTCAACACCCATATAAAATAATTAGCGCTGTACAAAATTTATTGCAACATTCTCTAGAATTCCTGCAATCAATCACCTTAAGAAACCAAGCAAAATACCACTTCTTTCCTATTAACACCTTTTAAAAAGCCCCAATTAATACCTCTTAAAACCATAAAATAAACTTCCAATGACCAAAGCCCACCATAAATCTAAGAGCAGATAGCACTGGTATAAGTTCCCTAACTAGCTAGCATCAAAATCAAAACCACGAGACAAAAAAATTTGCAAACAGCAGACATGCCATCTACACACTCAAAACTTGTATGTCGGACCAAATAATAAACAAAGAAACAAATAATGAGCGCATGAAAGGAAACAAATGATTGAATATGCGCATTCAGATTTCAAGATAAACCACACAGATGAAGAACTATATAATGCAATTTTGAATTTGAAGATCTAAAGAATTGGCATTGAAGAACTTAGAAGATATATATGGCTCTATTATGTAATATTTTATATAAGATTTGGAGATGTTTCAAGTAGTGACTGCAAGACATAATGATTCTGAAAATTTATCAAAAATAAACCCTCATCAACAATGATGCAGAAGGCACACAAAATAATTAGTTTCTTGGCCAAATAAGACAACTGTCCTTCTGGCAACTTCACTGAAGCAGTTCCCTTTTTTTTTTTTTTTTTTTTGATAAGTAAGATTTCACTAAAAGGTGCTCAAAGGGGAGCACAGCCCAAAGAAGAGCAAGACCAAGAGGGTCTGCTATACAATCAAGGAATCCACAAAAGACACTATATCCCCTATTGACACTAAAGCAGTAGTTCTTACTGACATTCTTACACGTTTGATGGAAGTACTTGAATATATATACTTAATATGCCATTGCTGGTATTAGTTATATAAGAAATCACGTTGATAGTGGTTTTCAGACAAATTGCAAGATCATCCATTAGTATTTTTTTGTTTAATCTTGAGTGCATTAATCCTGATCTTTTGGAACTTCTTACCACTGCCAACTCTCCAAGACAAATTCTTCTCACTTGACCAGAATTGATGGAGATCAGGAAGGGAACCACATGTACGCTGCACATGATCCACAGCTATAGAGTTTAGTAGTTATTTTCATGTTTTATTTTTAGGGATAGGAATTGATTATTTGGTATTTATCTTTTTGGTAGCATCTATCTTTTAGACTAGTAGCAACCTCTTACTTGGAGTTTCGCTTAGGATTTTCCCATGTATATAAGGCATTATGTGACGGACAAATTACTATTGCTTGGAGAATTAATAGAATTATAGTTTCTTCCTTTACATGCTCCTCTCTCTCTACTTCTACAAAATAAATTCTAGCGATTTAAAAAGTTTTTCCCAGTGATTGATTGAGCAACAAATAGCTTAAAATGGTCTTCTCTAGTGAATAGGAATACTTTTTCCAGTGGGCAAGGTGAGGGACTTCCATAAGATGCCATGAACGGAAGAGATTGAAACATGGTAAACTAAGTTTCTTTGTGCTGTACAATTTATTATGTCCATAGCATTCCATACAAAATTAGGGAGGAGGGGGGAGAGAGAGAGAGAGAGAGAGAGAGAGAGACCTAGACGTAGCTTAGCCTTTTAAAAATCCAACTCAGAGCTTGGATTGCCTCTCTTCCTTACTTAGTATAAAGTCAGTTCCGGTGCTGGGCCGAGACCATAGTCAGAGGATCATTTTTCAGAAATGCTTACTCGAATCTAGCTACTTCTATTAAAAGGAAGTTTGCATTATGGCTAAAGAGATGCAACTTCTCAAGACCGTTAAAAGCACATAAATATAAGAAAGAAAAAAATACACATAACCTAAGTTAGAGGACACGTAAATTGACATGTCAGTTACAAACTCGCAATCATTCATTATTGGCTAGCCCTGAAAGTGATCAAATGTGTTCTAACTTCAAAATTGATTAAGAGCACACCTCAGGCAGCTGATACGGGTAAAATCTATGGTCTGACCATATACAATAGGAAGTTCACTTCATCTGCTGCTGTGTTGGGTTGCTACTCTATTACAATAGACAATATATTCAGCTCTTCTAAGAGTATTCAAACTGAAAACAGAAGCTAAGCATAACCTATCCTTCTCCATTAAAAATTTTGGTCAACTATATATTCTCAGTTGTTCCTTCTTTTTATTCCTTACTACTGCTAAAGACAAATAATTCAAGTTTTTTTGTTTCATAATAATATAACAGACTATGTGGATCTGTCATTTGTTAGCCAACACAAAATGGTACCAGCAATATACATACTCCGAAATGTCAAAGTATTCTAAGATTTTTATTTTTTGAGATGTGTTAAGAATTATATCTGAAATAGACCCCATTCACACACGTAGACAGAGCTCACAAGTCACATCATAAAAGAAGTTGACACATTGGCCTTGAATAGTTTGACATCCAAAATGCTTTTACTACGACTGTCTAGAAGCCAATTCTCCTATCACTTCTTTCTTCTGTAACTAGAAGTCGATCAACTTCCATCCCAAAAATCACCCTGACACTTCGGAAGTTGACTTCCTCTGAAATTTGCTCTGGTAAAATAGGTTGCATAGTTCTGATTTTCCAATCCATGCTCTAACAGTGCACTGGATATTATCTCTCTCCTATGGCTCAAAGAATTAGTTAATATGGAAAAATAATGAAGATTTCAAAAGTTTTTTTTGCATATCAGACTCCAATAAATTAGATTTAAGGCCCAATTGTTGTCCTTGTTGCGTATAAGATTGTCAGGTGTAGCTTTGATGAAATTATAATGCAGCAAAATTGCAAATGAATTTCCCAACATTTAAACATGGTATAATTGGTTGGAAATGACAGAACGGGAAAAAAAATCCCAATAGATTCTAGGCATACGTCCTTGGTACGGTTTTCCTTTTTCGGGTAAAGCAAAAATTCCATAACCAAAATAATGTGGATAAAAACATGAACACATAAATATTTGGAACATAGTAATCATTCCCTATCTGAGATAGAAAGGTGAAAAACCATCTAAATCTACCCCATGGTTTTCCAAATTGATATTTGAACATATTCATAGAAATTAGAATATTGGCATTGTGGAGCTCTGTCCTCACATTGTTGTTTTAGCTCGCAACCTAAGTCCGAGGACTATGGCAGGTTAAGCTTTTTCAATAGCACCAAGCAATGACTCCTAAAGTTATATGTATACGGACTTATTCTGTAGCACCAAGTAATGACCCCTTATACAGACTTATATTTGAGTTGATTGTATAGGTGCTATACACTTGACAGACAAGGTGTCACAGTTAAATAACCATAACTATGAAGGCTCCACAAAAACTCCAAGCTTTAGCAGAACTCAAGCAACTCTCAACCAAACAAGACTAAATCAAGATAGCTAAAGCTAAGACACCAAGCAACTTCAATTGTTTACAATCTGGTGAACAAGAAGTTAGACCTCTTTTTAACATAAGCAATAACTATCATACTTAAAACTTCAATGAAAGAAAAAATATGAAGATTGTGTTTATGTGTTGCTTACCACACTATATTCAGGTGTTAAGTACTGCAAACACCGTTGTGCAACATGGTTGCCATTCATGTTTTTTATCAAGGTCACTATACCAGGCTTCAGCGAGGAAACAACCATGGAAAACTGATCTGGAGTCTTAATGGTTTCAATAACCTTCTGAACAGCCCGAGTCCTGTGTTTTGGAAAAAAAGACTAATCAGTTGTCTGGAAGTATAAAAAAAAAGAACAGCAGCTGGTAGTAACAACATTGGAAGAGATACAAAGAGAAAAAAAGGAAAGGAGAGAGAGCAAACCCATGTATGTCGCATGAAATCCTAACAAGATCACCAGCTTTGCCAGTGATTGCATGGAGAATCTGCATCCTCTGATCCTCATCACACACTTCAAGCATCTTTTGGACAAGGTAATTCCCAAAAGGATCTGTCATGAGCTCAACAATGTGAACTATAATTTCAAGAAAAATCTTTTTGACATCTTCGCGGGTTCCCTCAGTAAATTTCCTTTGTAAGAAACGGCACCCATGTTGATCCTTTGCCATGAGATATATACTACCAGAAAGTTCATCTACAGAGTTGTATTTTGGAAGTGGCAGCCTCAAATTTACATTTTTAAGATCATTGGTATCAGGGGTTGAACCTCGCAAGCTCGCGCTATCTAACTGGAATCCAGCAGCATGAGTGGGTAATCTTTGGTGGAAGTGACCATTTGAGAGAACTCTTCCACTATGGTTAACATCAGCATGCAATTCATTTCCTCCAAAGGAGCCAAACTTGACAGGTCTAAGCGAGTTCAATCCGTTTGATCTTGTTAGAATCTTTGTGGGCTGTTTCCCCACTTTGTCCAAAACTTGCACTGTGTTAAAATCAGTAGAGTCGAGGATAGGGTTGGATTGGTTTACGTTCCTCGAAATTGTAGCCTTGTTCCAAAATGGCTCTTGATTAGATTGCTCAAGATGGTGAGAGATTGACATATCATTACATGGTTGCCGCAAGTTCCGGCTCATTAGCCTAGTTGCCACATTGCCATTTGCCTGAACTGAATGCTGAGCTTCCAACTGCTGATCCCGAAACTGCTGCAAATACAGGTACTGCTGATGCATTCTAAAATAATGTTCCTCTTCCATTTGCCTCCATGTAATATGAGGCTGGCTGAGTTGCTGTGAATGTAAGTAAGGATTTGGAGTCCGGGGATCCATGAAGTACTGCTGTTGATTGGAAATTATAGGAAACTCTACGCCATGGACCGGGACATTTGAGATAAACTGAAAACCTTGCACTCCATGAGGTAGTGGCACGGCGCCAGAAAAGTTCTCAATTGGCTGGCAATAACCAATTTGCTGCTTCTTCAGTTCTTGAACATTAAATTTAAAAGGATTTGAACTTTCTTGGCTATGCCTTTTCACATCAAACCCATTGAAGCCACCGGATGGATTATTTAGTGATCGGGGAGAGGAAACAACCATCAAACCGGAATCCATATTGGAAGGGAGTTTCTTTAAGTTATTTTGGAATTGTCCATCCAATAAAACAGTATGATTCTGGTGGAAGGATTTATAATTTACCAAAGGAGGATATGCAGCTTCCATTGTTGCCCCTTCATTGAAACTCAATCCTGTAAAAGCATATGTCAAGGACTGGTCGTCGGGTAGATTTGGTTCTTCGTGTCGAACACCATGGATGGGTGATTGCTGAATTGTATTGACAGATAACTTTTCTTCAACCGGACTCCCATTTTTCTGATGTTTCTCACTGATTGTCCCCTTCAAGGGATTTACACCAATAGGCCTGGCTCGTTGCGAAAACAACCTATCACCCAAAGACACCCTTTTCAATTCCTTTGAGGACTTGGTGACTCCGGATTCCTCAGAATTCCGATTCTCAGAAGTAGCATTCGGAATCTCACCAAGGAGCTTCTCGAATTCATCACACTCTAATTCACTTATTCCCTTCCCCATTTCGTGAAGTTAAATGGAATCCCTCTTCACCAAACAGAGCAAGCTAATAAAATCCCCAGAAAAGTCCTTCAATTGTTACAACAATCTACATCATAAAAAAAATATACCCATCATGTGAATATTCAAGAACTGAACCCCTTTAACCAAAACACCATCAAGTCCTTTTAAATTAAACCATAATTTGATCATTTCTACAAGAATTGACACTCACATTGTCAAATCACATCATCAAACCGAAAAATAAAATAATAAAATTCAATTTGATGAAAACCATATAATCAAATCCATTCACCATTACAACCTATCACTAAGAATCTCTCCAACCCAGAATCATAAAAAAATATACACATATATATATACACACACTTATATTTATAACAGGACAGCAATAAGTCTTCAAACAGCCCAGTTGATACTTAGAAGAATTGTCATCAAACGTGACTCAGAACCACTTCCTCGATTTTCACGTTCCCAACAGAAGAAAACAAAAACAGCTTTTAACTAGTAAAATACAGGCTAATCAGGATATATCAACACAACCCCTAACAAACTTTCATCAAAATGTGTCAGACCCAGAAAAACCCATATCATCAAAATCAAAATCAAAATTAAATTAAATTAAATTCACAAAATATTCAATCTTTCCAAAGGTATAACAAAAACAACAAATACCCAATACTAAGAACACAAATTGATAAGAAAATAGGCAACTATAAATTATAATGTGTGAAAAACAAACCAAAGTCACGCACCAGAGACAAAATCGCCAGCATTAGAGACAACACCCATATAGCTACAGTGAAAATGATTGGGAAAAACAAGAAAGGATTTTTCAAGAAAAATAGAGAAAAAATGGGGGATTCCGAAATTGAAGAGGGAGTGGAAGAGTTCTTGTTAAATGTCAGGAAGAGGCGGCGTGGAGATGGAGAGGTTTAGAAATGAGGAGAGAGAGAGTTTAGAGTGAGAGAGAGATGGCATTGGGGGATTGGCAGTTTGGCACATTTACATTACTACAAACAAATGCCAAACAACACATCACCAACTACAAAGCAATTACTATACCCATGCATGCTTCTCTTTCTTCTCTTCCTCGTTTGGTACGTTTTTGGTTTTTTGGTCATCCCATTTGAATGTTCTTTTAGGAGTAAATTACTAAAAAAACTCACTTCTTAGATGGGATTTTAAACTTTCTCTTTTGGTGGTGAATTACATCCTTCTCCTCGAGAATAATTCATCTGATTTTCAGGTTTTTTTTTTTTGGGAAATTTTTTTCATTTGAACAAGACAATTCTCTAACAAATAACAACTACCGGTATTTATTTACAAAATATAATTGAAAAGACAAACCTTGTATCCTTCAAATTTTGTCTCACTTTTCTGCTGTCCTTCGTTATCTGGCAATATTTTATTCAAAATTATATTTTTATAAATTTTGCTTACACTCATCAAACTCATTTTTTTGTTTGATAATTTTACAAAAAAAAAAATTATCTTAAGTAATTATGTTTTGCTACTCTAGAGAAGATAGAAGAGATTTAGGATTGAGAAATTGAACAATAGTAGAAAATGAAGGTCTTGTAGTTTTTGGAGCATTTGCTCTCCATCTAGCTTCCTAGCTTGGTTTCATAGCCAACTCTTTCCTCTATTTATAACTCACTTCCACATGGTTACTTTCTCTAAAGATTTTATTTTACAATAAAACCTAAAATTTATTCGACATTTATTTTCTTACATCTTCTAGATTTTTAGTACAAAATTAACCATATAATAACTAGAAATCTCTATCATTGGACATCTTTGCAAAAGCCTGGATTTTTCTCACTTCCTCTTTGAAATTATTTAGAATAAGGGTATTAATTTTTTATCAATATTCACGCTTCTTCACGAACATAGTCAAACTTGCTTTAACATTTTCTTATTCTTTAAGATCTTACAAAAATTATTTGTAACATTTTGATTACAAAAGGTGAAAAAACCAAAGTATATTTTTACTTCAGTAAGAACTAGAACTATAAATTAGAATTCAATGGAATATGCTAGTATCTAGTTCTTTATATCCATGTGTTGATAGTTTGAATTTTTATATTATGTCTTTATACAATCAAGGTCGACTCTATTTATATGCAATTTTAAGGTATTGATGATGATGATTATTCTTTACATGGTAATAAGTTGGTTGTACTGTCCGATTTTTACGTTTTCCTTTAAAAATTAATGCATTTTTTTTTCCTCTCCGTCCAACAAGTAATCTTCAAAAATCTTAAGCCTCCACCTTTTATTTAAGAAAATAGATGAAATATATGCCAGTACAATTGCCATAACTATGACCTATCCCCCAAAGCATATATGTATATTATCCACAAGAAGTCTCTTCGAATGCATGCACTGTGGAGAAACTAATGTATTTGGGCAAACTTCGATCTCAAGAAAATTTAAGGGCACAAATGAGTGTACGTGGCAAAAGCTTAGCCCTTGTGGACTTTGCAAGTCTTCTCAAACGATATTAGCAATGGTTAAACAACAAACCCCTACAATTTGGCAATTTTCTCTAACCTAAGTTTGTTGTGAAACCATTCAAATAGCTTTGTCAATGTAATATTTGCACTTGTTAGTATACCTTCAAAATTAACAATTGCTTTGACTAACAATTACGTTAAACATAGTGTTAACTCTCAACCTAAGTTCGTGTCATTGGTCAATTTAACCACTCATTTTTTTATAGTAAGAGTACAAATTTATCATATATACGTGTATATATGCAATTTTTGTTTTTTGGTATGTGTTTACATCGCGGTAGCAAATCATCATCCAATTACACATTGAAAAGCAAGTTGATATGTATCAAAACAATATGACCTTTAGTAGGAAGGGTAATTTAGTGAGTTGGCTGGAATTGATTCGTTATATCGGTTGATATACAACGTATCGGTTGGTTCATAATTTTTTTTCAAGACTTTGGTAGCGTTACACATCTCTATAAACAGGTCGGTTTAACTGATTTATATTGATATTCGTCCGAATTCATTGCCTTTATGAACAAGTTAGTTCGACTAATTTATAATGATATCCGTCTAAATTTATTACACCACGATCGCGATCGGTAATACTGCCAACATAATCATAAGTAGACTCTTCAATTTTGTTTTATTGGCTGACATTTATTTAGGCCAAACTGTGCATGGCATGCCTACAAACTAGCCAGCTGTATTTTAGACGAATCAATACTCACATAGTGCCACACACAAAATTATTTCTTCTATACGTTTTTTGCTGAATGCAGGAAACAACTTTGGCCATTCTCAATTATTTTTATTTACTAGTATTTATTTATTATTTTTAAGACTTGATTGCACTTTGACCTTTGTATATGTCATTTTGTGATACATAACCCAACAAACTCTGTTTTTGGCATGTAACACTTTGGAACTAACAAAAATCTGCACCTTAACCCTTAATGTTACGTGTCTATTAAATAGAGAGGTGAAATGACTTTATTGTCTATTTTCATATATTTTCTATTAATAACATATTTCTTTTAATAATGGCAAAACGACATAACCCTCCCAACTATGTTTTTGGCATATAACCCCCTTAAATTAATAATAGTAATATCGATATTTTACTTTTTTATTTAAAGCATCTCCAATGGTCTGTTAGAACATCTCTAGCAGTCTGTTAAAATATTCTATTATATAAAATATACACTGCTACGTTACCACATATGATGTATAAATTTTTTTAATCTCCAGCAGGTACCACATATTAAGCCTCTATGTTTACACATATTAAGCCTATAGGTTTGTAAAAGTTATGTGAGGTTCTGGCATGACACGTAATTGGTTATTATTGGACAATATATTTTTACAAAAGTATAAAACAACTGTTGGAGCTAAAAATAAATAATCCAATTTTTTGTGTAATTTTATCATGACACATCATATTTACAAATATATATATATATACACAACAATTTGATATGCTTTTAAAACACTCTTTTTTGTGTAAACTATACATGGATATGTAAATTTTATTTTATTTTATTTATTTATTTTTTATCTCCAGCAGTCTATTAATATACATTGTCCACTAATATGTAAAATTATTGTGTATTTTACACAACCTTTTTATATAGTCACATCAATATATTTCATTTCTCCACTCTCTTCTTATTCTATTAACAAATTAACCATATATTAAGTAGGTTTGTAAAAAAATGACACTGGTTGGTTATTATTGAAAGATATATTTTTACACAAAATGTATAAAACAATCACTAGCTAAAAATAAATAATTCCAACTTTTTGTATAAATCTATTATGACACATCAAATTTACACAAATATATACACACACACACACATAATGGTTGGAGATGCCCTTAGTGGATAAAGAATGAAAACAAAGTAAGATGTTTAATAACTTATAATCTAATTCAACGTTTAATTCTAAATGAATTAAACATTTATCTAATTAATTGTGTTTGATAATGCACTCATAAAAATGGAATAAAATTATAAGTGATAAAACATCAGTTATCTAAAAATTCAAAAAGATATCAAATCATATTTATACTTTAATTATCACTTCAAAACTTCAGCACCTAAAATTCAACTCTTAAAATTTTTAATACTTAATTTTCAATTTTATCAACCAGCATCTAAATAATAAAATAATAATAATAGTCGTACAAAAGAATTATTTGTCAAAAAAGAATTAGGAGTAATTCAGGAGTGTTGTGTTTAAAAAATAATAGTACATGAGTTTTAACTACCAATTAAGCTTCTTTTTTATTCCTCCTCTCTCTATCAGTACTCAGCTTCTACTTCCTTTGCCCATAATGAGAAAAAACTAGAAATAAACTTATTAAAAATATAACAATAAAAACATATTACCAAAATACCAGTTTGTGGAGGTAAGCACTCTATTAATTAGGTCACTAGGAATAGCATTTTTGTTTAAAAAAATGTAAAAGAGAAAATAAAAAATATATCTTAAATAATTTACTTTCATACCCTAATATTAAGATGAGACCCAGATGTCTTTTAAATTTCCTTAACAAAAATAAATGTTATAGGTTATCTTTGATACTCCTAATGTTAAGATGAGACCTTCCTTAACAAAAATAAAATGTTAAAGGTTATCTTTGATAGTATCACTTATCCAATCACTATCCTCACCTTTCTTTTCCTTCCAATTCATTAATCCAAAGGAAGCCTTAAAAGATTGTTTGCATTTGTACCGTGGGATAAATGTGTGAATCTCTTAACTGTGTAAATACATTTTAAAAACCGACTACGAAGAAAAGTGTACAAAACAAACAACATGAAATGGGGTGTACCAAGGATAGAATGTAAAGATAATTTCATGGTCAATAGACCTGTGGCTTCCCTTTGTGCGTGAACACAATCCTTCCATTACAACTGTTAGAAATAAGTTATAAGCTATTCACATAATCCTTCTCAATTACGAGCTATTTACACAATCCTTCTCAACAGGTGTCAATCCTTCTCAACAGGTGTCGCTCTCCGCGCGTGCTCTCGCTCAAATTCCCACTACTTATGACATAATTTTGCCGCTCTCATACTCCCGCTCTCACTTTATTTGACTTAGGTTATGAGTCAGACCAGCAAATATGGATTGGGACATTTACACCAGAAGGGTATAGAGAATGGAGACATTTGTACAGGGATGTCCAAACAGACTCTATATGGGGTTCTTCTACCCACACCTTGTTTTTTTAATTTTTCCACAGAACTACATAAAAATTCCAGATTAGCCTCAATAGTTTGACACATAGCCAGACTCTACTACATCAATACATAGCACAAAATATTATCACTCCGAATTTTTGCCAAAATTATTCAACCACAAAATATCCATTACCCCAAATATAGTTTAAGAATCTTTAAAAAATAACTAATACACCATCATATTGAGACGATTCGAACAAGAATTATTACAAAACGGGCACATTTTCTCTCATAGATACACAAGTTTTAATGCTAAAAGATGATGCATCCTCCAAGTGGTCACATAACATCACCCGGACATCATGTGGTGGGTCCACACACCCCTCACATATATCATTGCTCATGCTGAAAACCTATCATATGGTGACCTAATTCCAGTTCATGTTATCATCATCAAGTACCACTAATTACCTTCAAAAGCTCCCGGTAAACAAAAACAAAACCCTAACTATAAAAAACCCGGAGAACTTGTAAAAGTCACAAAGCCTACACTGAAGGATGTGCCAAGACAATTTCTTCGGAAGCAAGAAGGATCACAGTAAGGTGACATAATCATTGGCTTCAAAAGACTGCTGAATCCAATTGGAATTGAATCATTCCAAAATCCAGTTTCAGATACAAATCATCTGAATTAAAGCAAATATAAAAAATATATATTTATATGTGGCTAACACTACATAACATCATATTCTTCCTAGATAACTAAATTTAGAATATAAATTATAACACATAAATAACATATTGCAGCATCAAAATTTAATCAAACTACTTGCTATTAAAATTTTAAACTGTTGCCAAGGCAAGACCATAAGCAGAGAGCAATTGTGGCTTCAGCATGCTATCACATGGATTAGACTATAGCTTTATTTCTGATTCCTAAAGCTTGGTTTAGTCTTCATTTGATCACCCAGATTGACGAGAACTATAAAAATAAATGAAAAATGTACCTAGGGCAAAAATCTTGATCAGATTGTATCAGGCAAGATTAAATTTATTAACTCAAATGATAATCAATATCACAGCAATTAGACATTGAATTGCCAGTTCATAGTCGCCGTACTCAAGCGAGCTAATCTCACCAAAATTTAAACGCCCTACCACCTCAATTATAAAATTTACAAAAAGAAAACTCAGTGCCTCTGTAGACGAGACAAAAATTATGGGTCATTACCATCATCAAGGTCAGATCATTTGGACTTTCTCCTGTCACCACCTTCTTTAGTAGCCATATCCTGACAGACATTAGAAAACGAAAGAGTTTAATAATCAAGTGTATTTAAGATAAGAGAAGAGACGAGCAGTAAGACAAGGGTTACTATGCTTCAAGTCAACATCTAATACCTGAGTTGTCCATTGGGTTCCCAGCAACCACTGGCTCAGGCTCCTTGATTTCAACAACTACGCAGTCTGACATCAAGAATGTCTTTGCGACGGATGATGCGTGCTCCAAGCAACATCTGACCACCTGAACCAAAAACGTAGGATTTTTAAGTGCCTAATGCAAACTTCGCAAATTCAACTGACTTTAAATGCACAAGTGTCCACTCATTCAATCAGTTTTCTATTTTTTACTTTTTATTTTATTTTATCTAAGAATGCTAGTAACTTCCAAAATATCTACTCAAACCAAGCCAACTCGGAATAAAAGGAATCAGTAGCACCATTTCGACGACAGCTGAGTAATAGTCAAAATCATAGTTAATTTAAAAAATAATGCAAAGACTTCACAGGTCCGGGTTGGCTAATTCAATGTTGTATCATAACACAGCAGGGGATCCATCAGATCCATCAAAATGTCTCATGAGAAGCCTTTCTTTGGCGACAAGAACTGACAATTGCCATGAATGGCTGTCCGGAGTTGGTATTTACTATTTACAACAACTCACCTTGGTTGGATCAATAATTCCAGAAGCCATTAAATCTTCATATTTTCCAGTTGCAGCGTTGTATCCAAATTTTGGATTCTCACTGGATAGCACCTGAAGTAAAATCATAGAATGTCAGAAAAAATTAAAAACCAACATGTTGTCATAATAATAATGATACCATTTGCATACCTTCTCGCAGACGACACTTCCATTAACACCAGCATTTTTGGCAATTAACTTCAGAGGATAACTTAAAGCTCTCTTGACTATATCGGCTCCAACCTGTAATCAGTCAAGGTTACTTAGCTAGAAGTGCACAATCATACAACTAGATACAGTACTAGTCATCAAAGGTCTTCAAGTTTACCAAGTTTAACAAAATGCCGTTTAAAAACCACATTGTGAATTCAATTTCTACCATAAACCATATATTGTGAATGAAACATATATTTATTTGGACATTAGAACAAAATAATGTAAAATCCAACATGAAATCACCTTTTCTTCATCATTATCAAGGCTGTTCTTGATGGAATCAACTTTTGATGCTAGCCTCAGGAGAGCACATCCTCCACCAACAACAATACCTTCCTCAACAGCAGCCTGAAAATCATTTAAATTGCTGTAATCTTTCCCCAGGTAATAAATGGAGCTATAATTTTCCCCAGAAACCAATTTAAATCAATAATTTGATTGAGAACTTACCTTTGTTGCATTAAGGGCATCCTCAACTCTTAGTTTCTTTTCTTTTAGTTCTGTCTCCGTTTGTGCACCAACCTTAAAATTTTAATCACAAAATCAGTATATATAACATAAAACTAAAAATACTTCATATATCATTAAGCTGAAGTTAATTGACAAACATGACGAAAAGTTACCTGAATGACAGCGACTCCTCCTGACAGTTTTGCAATTCTTTCACTAAGTTTCTCTTTCTCGTATTCCTGCTCTGCAGCCTGATTGAGGAAACAAATGTAATCAGCATTGAAGTTCTAATAAGAGAGACAGACACAGACACAGAGAGACTGACCTCTACAAGGTTTTTAATCTGTGCAACACGTTTATTTACAGCTTCCTGAGTGCTTCCATCACCAACAATTGTGGTCGCATCCTTGGTGAGAACCACCTTGGCAGCATGGCCCAGGACTTCCTTGTCAGCTTTGTCTAAAGAGAGCCCTACCTCATCTCTGATAACAGTTCCTGTATGTCAAGCAGAGAAAATTTGTCAACAACATGAAGATAAATATGGTAAGAGCACACCTTATATTAAATAGGAAACCTATTTAGTTAAAATAAAGAAAATTTGTTGGAATGGGGAAAAAATGCAATGACAATCCACTGGAACCAACAAGCATTGGAGTGCTGCAATAGACATTATATAGGGCAAGGAAGGAGAAAGGATGATGATGACCTCCAGTGAGGATCGCAATGTCATCGAGGTACTGGCTCTTTCTTTCTCCAAATCCAGGAGCTTTGAGAGCAGCAATCTTCAAAGCCCCTCTAAGCTTGTTCACAACAAGAGTTGCTAAGGCTTCCTGTTCAATATCTTCTGCAATTATTAAAATTGGGTATCCACCTCTAATGGCATCTTCCAAGACGTTAACAAGATCCCTTGCATTTGTTATTTTCTTGTCAACCAGCAGCAACTGCATGAACAAAATCATCAATCAGAAGGAAATCCAAAACTATAGAATTCCAACCATATATCAAGAATTAGAAACAGTTGACCAACCTTGCAGTTCTCATATTCAACTGCCATTTTCTCACTATCGGTAACAAAGTAGGGCGAGATATAACCACGATCAAATTGCATTCCTTCAACAATGTAAAGACTGTTTTCAGCACTTTTTCCCTCTTCAAGAGTTACCACACCCTTACGACCAACTTTACTCATGGCTTCAGCTATCATATTCCCTACTTCATAGTTGTTTCCAGCACTAACAGCAGCTACATCCGCTAATTCACTGTCTTCAACCTGTAGTCACATAGTACAATGGATAAATCAAGAACAATATACAATAAAACAGACACAAATGAAAATTTTAGCCAAGCCTAATTAAATAAATTACTAGTTTTCCCAGCTCACCTCTTTCGACATCAACTTTAGCTCAGCCACTAAACCTTTCGTTGTCTTCTCAATGCCTCTGGTAATCAGAACAGGGTTTGCACCAGCTGCTACCACCTGAATAAGCAATACCAATTAATAACGTCAATAAAGCCAGAAATGCTTTGATTATTATGCTCTTTGGATTTCTAATAAAATCAAGGGCATAAAAGGCCACACAAACCTTGACACCTTCAGAGATGAGACCTTGCGCAAGAACAACAGATGTAGTTGTCCCATCCCCAGCTAAGTCATTGGTCTTGGCAGCTGCTTGTCTAACCAATTTAGCACCACAATTCTCTACTGCGTCCTCCAACTCAACCTAGAGAGAGACAATATTAGCTTCACTCATTTTTCAATTAGTGCCTCCATAACAAGTTTAGTCAAATGTCCGATGGGGAAGAATAAATTAATCATTAACCAACAGGAAAAATAGAAAATATTCACATCAACACGGCTAGCGATGAACACAATCTCCATCACAAAAGGGCATTGCAGAATATATACCTCTTTGGTCACAGTCACTCCATCATTAACAATTTTTGGAGGACCATACTTGCTCTCGAGAACCACATTCCTTCCCTTTGGACCAAGAGTAACCCCAACAAGATCAGCAAGCTTGTTCACACCAGTCTGATGCAAAAACAAACGAACAAGTATGGTCAGAAAGCATGCACAATGGCTTTGGTGCAAAATGAATAGGCCTCCCCAATACAGATACTCACCTGTAGCTTCTTCATTGCAGAACCATCCGTGTTGAAATACAACTCCTTCGCTGCGCAAATCTTGAGAGAACGTCTTCTTTGTAGGACTACATTTCGTCCCCTACCAAATGATCTCAAAGATAGGGAAGTACCAGAAGATAACTTCTCTGAAGAAATTGCAAGCTTTTTATCTAAGGCAGGGCTGCTGGGAGCAGCCAAGGAGCCGACAGAGGACATGGCAGCAAAAACTGATGCCATTTACTCCTAAAACTGACAAATTCAAACAAAATTATTCCTAATAGGTAAATTCAACAACTTAAAATAGATAAAAATAAAAAATGAACCAATAAAGAAAACAGGAAAAAAATAAAGAAACAAACAAAAATAAATTCAATTATGATAATAACATGAAGAAAAAGGTTGGAGAGAATTCGAAAAAAAAAATAATAATAAATAACAATTTTAGTTATTTATTAATTGATCAATATTATCTGACTGCATCAATTTTATTTTATTTTATTTTTTTATTTTTTCCAAGGAAAGCATAAGCAATTGAATGATATTGGGTCACCAAATAACTATTCTACCAAATTTGAAGAGGCATAGCAAACATAAGCCAACAATCTGTCATATTCAGCAAACAAAAGTTCAATCTTTGAAGGACCAAAATAAAATTCAGTTTGCCGTTCACAAAGCAAATAATAGCTTGAGCTTTCAAGTACAGAACCAGATTTATATCAAACAATACCTTCACCTTCATTAAATTACACTAGAAAACAACTTAGTTACAGTAAGCACTCCAATAATTTACGGTTAATATCATCACCATGAACATTGCAGCATAAAAATCCACGAGTTTCAGCAATTAAAGAGAGCAGATACTGGTCAACCCAATTAGTAGAAAACAAGGAACAACATTCAGAAAAATAAAAAAAATCATAATTATCTTCAATTGCGAATCCACAAAATCCCAGTTAAAACCCCCAATTCCAAGAAAGCAAAATCAATAGTATTCTGCTATGAATTCTGTTTGTTTTCAACGAAGTTCCAATCAAGCTCTAAATTTTCTTTCCACGAGATAAAAGAAAAGATCACTTAATACCTCAAGTTCATCCTTCATTTTCTCCAAGAAACAATTCTAACTATAAACAGAACCACACACATACATAGCATCTTCGTAAACATAAATACTCACACACGTATATAAGCAAAGAAAAAGAAGTGTTTAAGCGAATGGAATACCTGAAGCTCAGAGCTTTACCAGAAACGGGAATGGATAGGTTAGGGTTTAGGAGAGAGAAGCGGAGAGAGTGGGTGAGAGAAACACTGCGTTTGGTAGAGCGATTAGGTTTTAAGAAGTGAAGCGTAAATAAACGGTCCCATTTGCTCTTGAAGCTTCCTGTTAATCTCAGCCGTTGGATCCTATCAAATGCCGTTTTGTTTGTCCTACATTGGAACACTCTAGAAGATCTTATTAGTGAAATACTTGTTGTAGTAGACTTTTTTTTCGAAAGATAATACTTCTTGCAGTAGTTGCTAGAACATTACTAGCATGGCACTCTTTTGGATTTTTTTTCCTTCTGTGAATTAATTGCTGTATTTTTTAATGTGAATATAATCTACCCTTTATCATTTTTTCTTATTGTTAGTAGTTCATTTAATTAGATAAAAAATTATGAAAAATAAGAAATGCACTATTTTCCCTTTAAACCAAATGATGTACTGGTATAGACACTAAAATTTTAGTGGGTTTTGGTTTTGACAAATGAGCCCATTAAATATGAGCCTAATGTTTAATTAAGTTATTTAATTGGTCTAAGATTGGTTCACTTAATTATTTAATTAGCCCAACTCAGATGGTTAAATAAATAGATAATTATTCATAATAAAATATATTTGGAATAATTATTTTTAAGGATAATTATCATAATATAACCGGTCCAGCCAAGTTATAATTTTATCCTTATCAGGAGATGACACGTGTCATCATCCTATCAATCCAAGAAGCCTATAAATAGAGGCCTGGAGGAAGAAGGAAGACACAAATTCAGAGTTCAAAAATCCAGAGACTCAGAAATCCAGAAAGTCCAGAAATTGAGAGAATCAGAAATCCAGAAGGCAAACTTGAAGGCGAAGAACACCAAGCACATCCAAAGTCGTGCCGTTCTTCACCAAATTTAACAAATCCTCTTTGAAGACGAAGAACACAAGCACATCAAATCGTGCCGTTCTTCATCCAAATTCCACAGTGATTCAAGATTAAGTTCGTGCAGCCCTTGGATCCAACCAACCAAAAAGGAGATCGAATCAGAGGACCTTATTCTTTGTAAAGATTATTATAGAGGATTTTATTCCATCTTTATAAATTAATAAAAAATTATTTGCTCCCAATTTTGTTTCTTATTTGCAGATTACAAAATTTGTGTGTACAAATTTCTGGCACGCACGGTGGGATATCCCCTGCCTCTCATCTCTTTCTCCTACATCAAATCCTTAACAAATTCATTGTCGGATTCTATGACTTCCAATAAGATTCAGACGAAGAGTAAGAATACCACCAAAGATATCACGGTCATGACAGACAACATCAATACCATCACAAAAGGTGGTAAGAATGTTGCAACTTCGTCAAGTGGTACAAACACCTTTGCAAGTTCAATGATGTAGAGCATGGCCAAATCATCCGTTCCTGCCAAAAGACAGCACGATGCGATGAGAGTCAATTCTGCCAAATCTGTCAAAGTAACAACTCAAACTCATACCGACTTCACCTTGCTGGGGGCAAGAAGGAAGGTTTTTACAACCTCAAAGGTTGCTCCAGTCACAAGTTCAAGTTCCACCTCGCTGGGTGCAAGGAGGAAGGTTCCTACAACCTCAAAGGTTGCTCTAGTCATAAGTTCAAGTTCAAGTTCAAGGCTGGTCTACCTAAGGCCAAAGATTTTTTTCTGACTCCATCACTATGCCAGTTATAATGACGAGTACTACCTCGTACAAAGAGCAATTGATGACTATGACCCATGTAATTGAAAGATTACAACACTCTCTCAAGGAGTAAGATCTGAAAATTGCTTCGCTAACAGAAAAGTTAAAATTGTATGATGACAATGCTGAGTTAAGCAAAGGCCAAATTTCTCATTCTAATTCCATGTCAGAGAACACTCCAATTGATGATCAAGATGATGTGTCCGCTAATCCAACAATTGATGCTGCCTCTGTCACCTCACTTTCTGTCCAACAACTTTAAGACATGATAGTGAATTGCATAAGAGAACAATACAGTGGTGTTCGTCAAAATGATCGCATGTACTCAAAGCCTTACACAGAAATAATTGATATCTTAAAAATGCTGGTTGGGTTTTAACCTCCAAAGCTTCAATAAATCCCAAGCAACATGTTGCACACTTTGTGGAAACTTGCAACAATTCTGGTACAAACGGAGATCTCCTTGTCAAGCAATTCGTTTGTTCCCTCAAATGGAATGTATTTGATTGGTACACAGACCTCAAAGCTAGAGGTATTGACAGTTGGGAGCAGATGGAATGAGAATTTCTCAACCGTTTCTACAGCACTCGTCGTACTGTAAGTATGCTGAAGCTTACAAACATAAAACAGATGAAGGGTGAACCCGTGGTTAACTACATCAACCGTTGGCGAGCTCTAAGTCTTAACTATAAGGATCGTTTGTCTGAAATTTCTGCAGTTGAAGCATATATGCAAGGCATGCGCTGGGAGCTTCTTTACATCTTACAAGGGATTAAGCCTTGCACATTTGAAGAGCTTGTTACTCAAGCCCATGACATAGAGCTTAGCATGGAAAATCATGGTGCTAGAGAAGATGTTCCTGATATATCCAATAACCTTCAAGAAGATGAGAGAAGTGAGTCCGAAAAAGAAGACAATATACTTCGTAACTCGGATGACGAAATAGCTTCATCTTTTATTATAAGCATCATCTTGAAAGACTTATATCAAGAAATGCACCATGCTACAATAATGACTTCAAACGAAAGTGCAAAATTACAGGGGGCATTAAGTAAAGGAAACCAAGAAGAAAATCCTCAAAGTGATGACGAGATAGTCCGTGCCCTCTAGTATAAGCTTGGATTGTCGTCTGATTCTTGCAAAGTTGAAGAAAATTATTAAAGTTAAAGTGCTCCCAGATACGAGTCTAAACTGTCGATGATACTCCTTGACACAAGTTTAAACTATCTACCTGAAAAGAAAAAAAAAAGATGACACTTCTTGACACGAGTTTAAACTGTCTACCTGGAAAAAAAAATGACACTCCTTGACACGAGTTTAAACTGTATATTTGAAAAAAAAATCAAGAACTCCTTGATATGAGTTTAAACTGTCTCTTGCAAAAAAAAATGACACTCCTTAACACAAGTTTAAACTGTCTACCTGAAAAAAAAATCAAGAACTCCTTGATACGAGTTTAAACTGTCTCCCAAAATAAATAAATAAGAACTCTTTGATACGAGTATAAACTGTCTAGAAGAAGAAAAAAAATTGAACTACGTGATGACTTGATCCCTGTTCAGGGTACATAGGTATCTTGAAGGCCTGTTCCAAGTTCAGTTCACCATCAAAAAAAAAAAAACTCCTCAAAGTTGCAAAATGGAAAAGTCACTCATCATACGATATCAAAAAGTGCTCGTCGCACCTGTCAACTTGGCATGCCACCAAAGTATAGCTGCAAGGAAGAAATTTGGCCCGCCGCTAAAGTGTAGCTGCAAAGAAGAATTTTGATCTGTCGTCATAGTTGTAACTACAAAAGAAATTTTGATCCAGCAAAATGTAGCCGCGAAGAAATAAATTGGCTCGTTGCCAAACTGTAGCTGCCTAGAAAATTTCTGCTCATCGCCGAGGTATTGCCTGAAAGAGAAATTTTGTTTGCTGCCAAGGCGTCACTGAAGAATCCGGTTCATCATTAAGGTGTTGTTGCAACAAAATTTTGACTCACCACTGAAGTGTCGTTGAAAGAAAAAAATTCTGCTCGCCACCGAGGTGTTGCTGAAAGGAAATTTTGGCTTTCCGTCGAGGTATTGCTAAAAAATATTTGCTCACCACCAATGTATTGTTGAAAGAGAAATTTGGCTTTCCGTTGAGGTGTCATTGAGGAAAAAAATAATTCTGCTCGCCGCCGAGGTATTGCTGAAAGAGAAATTTGGCTTTCAGTTGAGATATCGTTGAAGAAAAATTTTGCTTGCCGCCGAGGTATTGCTGAAAAAGATCTTTGGCTTTCTGCTGAAGTGTCGAAGAAAAAATTTCGCTCGCCGATAGAACCATGAAGAATATTACTGGCTGGGCACCGACATTCGAGGAATGCTATGAATACATCTCCATGGGGATCATATGAAGACAGCTCACCGATAGAACCATGAAGAATATTAGTGGTTGGGCACCAATATTCGAGGAATGCTTTGAATACATCTCCATAGTGCTCATATGAAGACAACTCGCCGATAGAACCACGAAGAATATTAATGGCTGGGCACCAACATTCAAGGAATGCTTTGAATGCATCTTCATGGCGATCATATGAAAATAGGGAGGCAAATAGAGCACCATATAATTGTTGTTTTGATAGAAAGTCGTGGAAACGCGTCAAAACATCTGTTAACCACTCCCAATATAGTTCGGTGTGTGGCAATTCAGCAGAAAATATACAGGGAATACTCTATGATACTTCTTTCGCCTGAACATTGAGACCCAAGAGTGAAAATTGGTTTTCCTCAACAACTCTCTCATGAAGTGAAGAATTTAATATCAAGACTTCCGAGACAATGGATTCTTCATTAATCTGATCAAGACCAAAGTTGGTGAGGTCGCCTGTAGCCTTGCGTGTCCAATGAGAAGAATAATGTTCATTGTCGGGATCAGGCATTTGAATGCGTGTCCAATGAGAAGAACAATATTCATTGTTAGGATCAGGCATATGAATGGCATTGCGACTGAGAAGTGAGTCAGATACGCTTAATGTGGTTCCTTGGCTTTTTCGACTATTTTCACTCTATAAGATAGTCATCTTTTGCTTCATAAAACACTTGAATACCACCATGATGGAACAACAAACAAATTTGAAGCTCGATTGGTGTTGTCTAGAAGGACGATTTCAATTTCTGCTACGGCTGGCAAAATCAAGTTGCTATACCTAATCAAGCCCTTAAAAAAAAAAAAAAGGTTAGAGGAACATGAAAAAAAAAAAAGGGGGGGGGGGGGTAGAAAAAAAAGAAGAAAAAAAAGAGAAAAAAAAAGGAAAGAAAAAAAAAGAGGAAGGAAAAAAAAATCGTGAAAAAAAAGAAAGGAAAAAAAAAGTCAAAAAAAAAACGTGGGAAAAAAAAAGAGAGAAAAAGGAAAGGAAAAAAAAAAAAAAGAGAGAAGAAAAAAAAAAGGAAGGAAAAAAAAAAAAAGAGAAGAAAAAAATTGTGTGTGAAAAAAAGAGGAAAAAAATTACGTGAAAAAAAAAAAAGAGGAAAAAAAAATTACGTGAAAAAAACAAAAAGAGAGAAAAATTGCGTGAAAAAAAAAAGTAAGGAGAGAAAAAAAAAAAAAAAAACAAAACAAAACAAAGAAAGGAAAAAATATCATACCAATTATTCAAGCAGAGACCGCAATCTAACAAGTCTTCAGAAACTTTAGAATAGATAGCAAAACCTATAACATTGGTGGTATGTATAGGCAACAAAATATCTCCTGTTTGTATTGGGATTTGTATAATTCAGTTCAAATAAGAAAGTAAAATTCCAATCCAAAGTTAAATAGAAAAGCAAAATAGGAAATCTTACAATCCAAAGTTGGATTAAAAAAAAAAAAAAAAAAAAAAAAAAAAAAAAAAAAAAAAGAAAGAAAGAAAGAAAGAAAGAAAGAAAGAGGGAAAGTTGGATATTTCAAGTCCCATTTGAAAAAGGAAACAAGTTCTGTCAAACTTGGGACTCGAAGTGGGGGCAATTTGTAGACACTGAAATTTTAGTGGGCTTTGGTTTTGACAAATGAACCCATTAAGTATGGGCCTAATGTTTAATTAAGTTATTTAATTGGCTCAAGTTTGATCCACTTAAATTATTTAATTAGCCCAGCCCAGATGGTTAAATAAACAGATAATATTCCTAATAAAATATATTTGGAATAATTATTTTATTTTTAAGGATAATTATCACAATTTAACCGGCCTGGCCAAGTTATAATTTTATCCTTATCAGGAGATGACACGTGTCATCATCCTATCAACCAAGAAGCCTATAAATAGAGGCCTGGAGAAAGAAGGAAGACATAAATTCAGAATCCAAAAATTCAGAGACTCAGAAATCCAGAAGGTCTAGAAATTGAGAGAATCAGAAATCCAGAGGGCAAACCTGGAGGCGAAGAACACCAACAACATCCAAAGTCGTGCCGTTCTTCACCAAATTCAACAAATCCTCTCTGAAGACGAAGAACAATAAGCACATCAAATTGTGCCGTTCTTCATCCAAATTCTACGGTGATCAACAAAAAGCACATCAAATCGTGCTATTCTTCATCCAAAATCTACTGTGATTCATGATCAAGTTCGTGCAGCCCTTGGATCCAACCAACCAAAAAGGAGATCGAATCAGAGGACCTTATTCTTTGTAAAGATTATTACAGAGGATTGTACTCTATCTTTATAAATTAATAAAAATCTATTTGCTTTCTTATTTGTAGATTACAAAATTTGTGTGTACAACCGGAAACACATATGAATGTACAACAACTTAAGTGTGTTACTTGTCAATAAAAATTATAGTAGTAATAATAAAATACAAATGCATACTCCAATATAAAAAAATAAATCAAAGACAATAACTTTATATTGGGTCAAGTATTGAGTCAAAGGGAATCTTGACAAAACGAAAATGCAAAAAATTTAATTAGTCCATGTGCTTTGCTAATGACTTTATTCTTTATTGTGAATTTGGGACCAAGCATTAGCTCTTGTCCAAAATTTAAAATCTGGAACAATGTTGCCAACCTAAAGAATACCTGGAATATCTTCAATGACATTGGAAAAAATGGTTGGGTTGATTTTTTATTTTTTTTACCCTCGCAAACATTTAACATTTTATAAAAATATAAAAACAATACATGAGTCATTCCTCGCTTTACCTCGCTTTGCAAACTTATCAAAAGTATTGTAATACCCCTAATTTAACAAGGATAGTTCTGGAATTTATTTAATTATTTAAATTGTGTTTTTATTTATTTAGTTGTGAATTTGTTGATTAAGTGTGACTTTATTTGTTTTTATTTATTTCGTAGTGGTTTGTGAATTAATTAATTAGTTTTTATTTATTTAGTGGTGGTTTGTGAATTAATTAATTAGTTATTAAATTGTATTTTATTTTTTTTCTATTTTTCGTTAATTGAACTTAGGATTTTGTTTTATTTTTCTTTAGCCAACTTAGTTGCCTGTCTAGTATTAGGACTAGAATTAGGGTAACCTTAATCCTATAAATATATACATTAAGGTTTACCTAGGGTTTTAGAACTTAAACACGTCGGTGGAGGCAGAGGGAGAGAACAGAGGAAGGCTTACAGTAGTCGGAGTTCGCCGGAGAATTTAGGAAGCAACGGTGCAAGGTTTCAAACTGAGACCTAAAGGCAAGTTCTAATCCTCACTCCTTCCCGTTGCCTCGTGTTCTTTGCATGTCTAACACAACTCCAGGGAACTGTTAAGGATTAAAATTAAACTGGATTTCTTGTACCTCTGTTGTTTTAAAACTGATTGTAGTTGAAACGTGTGTATTGTTTGTTTTAATTTCTTCCTTGTGTAACCTCTATTTAATTCGTGTAAACTGATGAGTAATGATTTTAATTAGTTCTATAACATGTTGGGAAGCACTAGAATTAATTTAGGTTGCAAGTTTGATTTGCTACAACATTCGATGCTCCGGAATGCTTAAACTGCTCGTATTAAACTCTTGATGCAAAATTCATGTTTTAATTAATTTTAGTAACTGAAAAATGAATTTAGTGGATTCTAGTATAAGTTGGAACCTGATTTAAACACTTAGGAACCCTAGGTATGAAGGTCAGTTCATCAGAAACTCACCGGAATTGAAAACGATGAAGAACAGAGAGAGAGACGGCTTACTGTTTTAAAAAGCAGGCTCTTTCGGACGAAGTGCAGGCTCTACTTTTAAGTAGAGCCGGCTCTAGGGGTCTTGGAGCAGGCTCTTCTTCTAGTAGAGCCGGCTCCAAGATGGGAAGAGCAGGCTCTTCTTTTGGTGGAGCAGGCTCTTCCCTCGGGTGTGCGTTTTTTTAATTTTTCTGCGACTGTGTGGGCTACAGAACTTGGATTTTGGGATTTTCAGTTTCTGTTGGAAGCTATACTGAGGTGTTTATAGGTGGTCTAAGCTTGATTAAAATCCTTGAGAGAAGATTTATGCAAAATAAAATAACTTTGTTTTAATGCGACAGTGGACAATGCTTAATTAATCAGTTTACTGGGTTTTTGTTATGAAATGATATAGAATTGCTTAACACTTAGAATAACAATTCTTAGCAATAAAATTCTCAATTAAACCTATCCCAATGTTATAAAATAAGCGTGTGGATTTAAATGGTTTAGTATGCTTATTTGGGCCTAAGTTGGTTTACAGTTTGGATGGGAGGAACTGCAAGATGTTTAAGCTTTAGTATTAAAATTCTTAGTGATGATTTGCAGTTAGTCATGTTCCAGAATTACTAAAAATAAACCTGTGAACATTTATATTCTATTATGGTTGATTAGAATTAATTGGTTTACATGTATAAACTGTAATATCAATTAGTGGACCTTGCAGAGTAGTATGGATTAAGCTTGTTAATTGACAATTATTTTATCATGCTTAATATGGAACAATTGATATTTGTACTTAGTGTTTTATTGTCAATTGTGGAATGTATGGATTGGTTGATAGTTATATTTTTATTTATTCTATTAACTGCCGGATGGATTAGATTGTATGCACCGGTATGGGACGGTGACATACTAGGTTTGGATTTGGCTCAAAATTGCTATATCCTACCTATACGGAATAAGGGAATGGATTAAAAATAAATCCTACATATATTTAGGCTAAGTCAAAGAAGCTGCACAAGCTGAATGACTAGCTGGATTACTGGTTATCTATGTTAAGTCTGTGCAGTTGAATAAGCTGAACGACTTACTAGATTTATTATGGATTGTTATGAACGGATTTTAAATATATGTTTATGGTACCACGAGAGGAGCTTGAGTCTCAGACTCGTTGGTTAGGGTGCGTATATACAGTGAATGCGTAGCTGGTTATAGTAGATTGAGGTGTACCCTGTTAGGTCTAGGTACTCATGCCCACCTTTGGGTGCGTTTTCGCATGTTACCTTCTATTCAGGTTGAGACCCCTATTGTAGTCCAGTGAATGTCCCTTAGTATGGATATATATATATATATACACGACTTATATAGTTATTGTTGAGTTGGTTAGAGTGTATATGCGTATCGAGTCTCTGCTTAGATTGTAGTAGGTTAGAACTTGTTCGTGGGCCTGACCCACTCCTATTTTCTAGGTGTACGTTAGTTCCAGGCTTGAGCTTGTTCGTGATGGGCAGAGAAGATCTTCCATTCTACCGACGATGTAGGACTTCTTTCCAGATATTTGATTTGGATTTTATCTTTAGTTTACTTTCATTCAGTTTGGTTTTTAGGGGTCCACTGGAGATGGATTCCCGAGTTATTAACTTATGGAGGTTTTGGATTATTGGGATTTAAGTATATTTAATATTAAAGGTTTTTATATTTAGTTTTCTTCCAGCTTAAACTTTATTTATTAAATTCATTTTGTCATCTGTGTTCGTATTACATATTAATTGTTTGATATTTCCCTCGGGTTTGGGCTTGGGCCTGATCAACCCGTGTCTCGGATCCGAGGGGTATCACAAGTATCACTAAGCAGGCCACACAACATAACATGAAAAGGCAATCCTTCATATTGGTGCACTGACCAAGTAGACTGCCAAAGCCAGTAAAGGCAGAGAGCTAGGGCCACGTGAACTAATAATAGCCCTAAAAGCAAAGCTTGTCCTTCACGCTCAAGTGACCAATTCCTAATTGTCTTTGACAAGTGTACAGTAGTCCTCATTGATAGAATATAAAAAATGATTGCCGGAATCCAAGATGACAATGACATGTTCGTCGGCGATACCTGAGCAGCAGAGACACCTATGGCCATAACAAACCAACACCAATCCCAGAAAGCATCAGAAATTCCATGAACCAAAAGCTGGCCCATCGTTAAAAGGTATCTTAGAACACCCATCTGTGGTTCAAACTTGATGATTTGGTAAGGAGGCTTATCACTACTGAGCCGTAGATCCATTATGGAAACCATAGAGAGGAAACACTTGAATGGAAAGAAATAAAGCAAGTCCAGTACAGAGTGCATAACCCAAAACAACACAAAGTGCAATTTAGCACCAAAAAGGAGAATAAAACAACCAGAACAATACCTGGATTAAAAGGAAATAGAGGCAAAGATAAACCTGCTGGAATTGCCGATGCTAAAAACTGAGTAACGACACAACCCCTAGTAGAAAGTCGGTACCAGTGTATCTAAGCCGGCAAACCGATTTGATCTTCTATAGGAATAGCGATGAGAATAGGAGAAAACATGGAACCTAAATCAGAGAACTTGAGACCAGAAGAGGATGGAAAAACAACCATGAGGTCCCAAAGTAAGATGTGAGGCCACACCCAAATTAAGATGTATATAGCAAGCCCCATAAAAGAAACCCACAGGATCCCGTGGATAAAGAGGACCATAAACCTAGAGACTACCCCTATGATCCCATAGCTGAAGAACGCCGACAGCTTGAAGCTTAGCCCAGAGGACATTGAAAACATCTGGCATGCCTATGTGTGATATGAGAACACCAACCTAAATGGTTGGGTTTATTGAATGTAGTGTTTCCGTAAAGTTTCTAGGAGTTTGGTACAAAAACTATGCAGCTTTGAAGTCTAGATTCTCTGCAATACACAACATTGTGTTATCGTGCACAATTCATCACTATTATTGTGGCGATCTTGTGGTTGAGTGTGTGTAAGCGTGTGCAGGTGGCACCGGTAGGCTACTACACTGAGCGAGCTATAGGTGCAGAATCCCACATCGCATGGGAGTAAATGGGGCAAGTGCTATATGTAGATTTAACACATTTTTATGACACAACGCTTTTTAAAGCCGTGATAGTTGTGAACCCACTAGAACTCTAAAATTAAGAGTATTTAACCTATAGTTAGGGACATAATTGTTAAAGGCTCAAGGCGCACAAAAGCACAAATGCCTTCTGGAGTTCGAGGCGCAAGGCGCAAGGTGAAGCGCGCGCCCGACTGAAGCAAGGCGCACGTTGGAAAAAAAAAAAAAAACAAAACCCACCCAATAAAGTATTAAAGATGCAATAGTATATATAAAGATGTAAAAGTCAACTAAATGAATTACTTAAGTTAAATATTCAACATAAAGATACCAAAACCAAGTAAATTAAGTACTTGAGTTCAAAACAGTGAATAATCAAACATATTAACATAAAGATGCAAAAGTCAACTAAGGAGAAGTATAAGATAAAACTAAAACAAACATAAACATCATTTCTTCCTAAGAAGACAACACCAATGAATCTAAATATTATCCTCGTCATCAATAAGCATAACATCATTTTGATCATCACTAAATGATTCATAATTCTTAGGATCCTCTTCTATCTCATCTGAATCATCCTCATCCACAAGTCGAACTGAAGAACTTCTTGCTCCTTTTGTTGGTAACCGTGAATTAGAACTAGATTTTGATCTAGTAGACCGTTGCTGCCTGTTAGCCTCTCCAATACTAGCAAAATTAGCAACATCACCCCATGTCAAGGAATCATCTTCATAGACTAAATCATCATCTGCATTAGAATCATCCATCATCCTCGTCAACCACTCGTTGCCCTCATCAATGTCATCGAGTAAAATGGGATCAAGAGTGTCACGCATATTATATCGACGCCTCAATGCTCTACTATATTTGATGAACACTAAATCATTCAAAGTTGTTTAAGCGAGCCTATTTCTTTTCTTGTTATGAAGCTGCAATAAATTCAACTTTAACTAGTAAGTATAAAAAATTAAAATTTTAACTTTCAATAATTAAATTACAAACTTAGTTAGTAGATAGTGTATACTTATATGCTCAAACACGCTCCAATTTCGTTCACAACCAGAAGAACTGCAAGTAAGGCTTAAAACCTTTATGGCAAACTTTTGGAGAAGTTTTGTTGACTTGCCATAAGCTTCCCACCAATTAGCTATTAAAAAAAAATAATAATGATGTTTTGCAACTTTAGCTTCATCTTGCTATCGACTCTATTGTCAAAATAATTTTAACACTTAGCTATACTAACTTAATATACTCTACCACTTTACCTGGTCCTCATGTATTTCTCTGTTTAATAGCAAAGGGATTACCAAAGAGGCCCTCAGCTTTAGAATATAAGGACAGCTCCTCAGTAATTTTGTCTTGGTCTTTGATATCCAGGATTAACCATGCAATGCATGCATACAAACCCTTTGCAATCTCTTCATCTTCTTCAATTTTCGGATTTGAATAAAAGTATTCTGGGTTCAAATAATAACCTGCTGCATGCAAAGGGCGATGAAATTGAATATTCCACCTCTTATCAATTATTTTAAAAATTTCCTTGTATTTGTCTTCTACTTCCCCAAATGATTTTGCAATGGCTTCTTTAGCCCTATCCATAACCGCATAAATGTATCCCATGGGAGGCTTTTTCTTGCCATCAACTAATCTCAAAACCGGAATAAGAGGACCAGAAACCTTAAGGCTAAAGACAATGTTGTTCCAAAAGGAAGGCATCAAAACATAAGAAGCAACTCTTTTATCGGCTTCCTTTTTAGCCCATTTACTACGATTCCATTCTTCTGAAGTAAACATCTTTCTTAAGTTATTCTTTTGCTTATGAATACTTGAAAATGTGATGAAACATGTAGCAAATCGAGTCTTAGCGGGCCTAAGCAACTCCTTTTTATGAGTAAAGTTCCTCATAATGTTCAACAACTTTGGACGCACATAAATATAACTATTCAACTCCACTGCCCTCTGCATTGTTCTAGAGATGGACGGTATTTTCCCAATGTCTTCCAACATTAAGTCTAAGCAATGAGCATCACATGGTGTCCAATACAAATGTGGGTGTTCTTTCTTTAACATCCTCCCTATTTGAAACCAAACGGAAAAAACAAAAAAATGATATAAAGAGAATGAGTAAATCAAAAAAGATTTAAATTATATATTTATAAAGAATTTACATACTCTAAAAGTTATAAAAATTGAACATTCTTACCGGCAGACTTATTGCTTGATTCACTTTCTGTGAGGACTTGGACGACATTTGCTACTCCAATGCGGTTCACAAATTTATTAAGTAAGTCAAACATCTTTGCACCATCCTTTGAAAAAGAAGAAGTATCTATCAATTCAATAAATATGGTTCCCCTTGGACTATTTACTAGGAAATTAAGCAATGTTCTCCCTCTCTTGTCTGTCCACCCATCTGCCATTAATGAGCATCCAAATTTTGACCACTCTTCTTTATGGTCATTCATCAAAGCATTGGTATTATCCAATTCTTTCCTAAGCAAATGAACTCTCACCTTATGATAACTAGGTGGTTTCATGCTAGGACCATATTGTCCAATTGCTTTAACAACCTCGGCAAAGCTATCATACTTAACAACATTGAATGTAATTCCTGCATCATATATCCACCTTGCAAAAGCAGCACACACTCTTCCTCTCAACTCTTTCTTGCATGCATCATTAATGACTGCCTGTTTTCCCTCATCCTTTCTTTTTTGTACCATAATTTTCGGTCTGGGAGTGAAATATAAATCAATCGGTCCCTTTTGCTTTTGCATCTTTGAGGAATTGACACTAGCACTACCTGCACTAGCTACCCTTTTTTCCCGATTGCTAACTTCCATGACATCATCCTCATCCTCTCCATCAATGAAATTAATCTCATCACTAGGTAACAAATTCATTTGTTCTTTTTCTTCCTTTTTCTTACTCATGTACTCTTTAATTTCTTCTCTAACACTAGATGGGCATCTTGTGCATGCACTCACATTTCTATATCCTCCAGTTAAGTGTTGCTTAGCCCGATAAATACCTCTTTTTGTAACTTTTGCACAGAAGTTACAAGTGACGGCATTTGTATCTTTCGGATTCTTCCAATGTGAGTAATTCCATGCCGAATCCTTTCTTGAACCTTCACTAGGCATCTTTTAAAGTTCAAACTATAATCAAATTCAATAGAAATTATGTAAGCTGTAAAACAATCTAATTTTTTATAACTATAAGCACCATGATTCTTTCTATAACTATAACAACTAAACATACTTTCAATAATACAACCTAATTATATTATATGAAAATAACATAACATTAAACAGTTGCTATTTACAATTTGCGATTGTCTTTTATAATTTAGACTTTAGAGTACACTTCACTAATTATTTCATTTTAACATGTTAGAATGATTCAATGGAACAAATACAGGCATACAATTTGGCTGCAATTGTGATTAAGCAAAGTAACTGTAGAATGTGTTGGCTCAAATTGGGAAATAGATCCGTCACAGACTCACAGTCACTCTCTACATGGAGATAGCTGAGAGATCGGTTTGGAGCTAATTTTTATGGATTCAGTATTTCAGTGTTAAGTAACTTAAGTTTGATGTTAATAAATTTGACTTCAATTTGGTGTTAAGTTGTTAACTGGACAACTTCTTCTCTCTATCAGTCTATCTCTCTGTATTTGGTATTTCGGTGTTACGTAAATTCTGTATATATTAGAAGCTTTGTATTCCTCTGCAAATTTTACAAGAAAATCAATTAAATGCCTTCTGATTTCAATAAATTTTTTTTTTTTTTGGGTGACCAAGAAAAAGAATTACATTATATCTGTCACATACAGGCTACAACAATCCGAAAAAAAAAAAATAAATAAAATAGCAAGTTTAGCAACTGTTATTTTAAGATTAAAATAGCAACATAATAAATCTGTCACAATCCAGAGTCTCTACTCTCCATTCTCCTCTCCCCGGCCCCTTCATCAGTTCCATCCATATATAACAATTTCTTTTCATAAAATAATAATAATAATAATAATGTGATCTTAATTGGTCATCAATTCCCAAATAAAAGAAAACTTAATATATGAATTAATCTATAAAAATGAGGAGAGCATCAAAAAGCAAAAAGTTTCTTTGAACAGAGTCCAGACTTAAGAAAAAAAATAAAATAAAAAAATAGAGAGAAAAAAAGAAGAAGAATAAAAAAAAAAACTGCCAAACTCGACAGTTGGCCGAAAGAAGAAAAGAAGAAGAAAAGAAAAGAAAAAAAAAAAAAAACTGAGACAGATCACAGATCTGAGAGGAGAAGTAGTAGAGAAGAAGAAGAAAATGAGGAGGAGAGAAGAAGAAGAGAAAAAGAAGAGAGAGAAGGAGAAGTTGGAGAACTTACCGGTAGAGTCGCCGACGGCGCAGATCTGGCAGATCCGACATAGATCTGAGAGGAGTGAGGACCGAGACCAAGAGTAACTATTATCCAAGTTGTCGCCTCTATGACCTCTGTCTTCGACTTTTCTTTGTTTTGGTGTTTGTTCTCCTTTTTTTTTTTGTTTTTTTTTAATGTGGTAACAATGTAACTTAACAAAAGTAATATAATAGAATCAATAAAGTCAATAAACAAACAAAAGTTACAAAACCAATAGAAGAAAACAGTTAAAATATTACAACTTCCATCAGGCGCGCCCTTATATCGCCTTTAGCCTTGCACCTGTACATAAAAGGCGCCCGCCTTCTGCAACCCATGCGCCTTAAGGTACTAGAGGCGCTGAGATGGCACCTGGAGGCGCCTTTAACAACTATGGTTAGGGGTGTACAAAAATTTGGTCAAATTGAATATCCAAACTGGACCGGACAGTTTGGTTTGGTTTGCTAATGGTTTGGTTCGGTCACAGTTCTAAATTTGTGAAACCGTAAAGATATAGTTTGGTCACGGGTTGAAGTCTTTTAGGACCAAACTAGACCGAATCGAACCGTTATGTCATACATACATATATATATATATATAATATACTGTATAATTTAACACGTATATAATATATACGTGTTAAATTATACACTATATATATATAATATACTATAATCCTACGTACAATCCAAATCATTTAGAAGTTTATAGCAACTATCAATTGTATGCTCCACTCTTAATTCTCTTAAGTCTTATCAATTAAATGGTTTTTTTTTTTTTTTTTTAGTAACTGAATTTTGAATTGTGGCTGATTGTTTGTTGTTAAATTAGTAATTCTAAATGTATTAGGTTATTAGTAATTATGAATATATTTATTCACTTCAGTTTCAAAAGTAATAGAGGAGAATGAATTAAAAGTTCTGAATATATTAATAGTTTTGAATGTGTTGGTAACTTGGTTTGTTGTTGTGCATGTAGATTTTGAAATATGAATATTTCTGTAACAAGAAAGAAAAAAAAAGGAACTGTGGAACCGAACCAAACCGGTTTTCACGATTTGATTTGGTTCCTTTGGTCAAATAGTTCGGTTTGGTTTCAAAATTTATGAATCCATTAGAATTGGTTAATTGGTTCCAAAAAACTTTTAAACCAGTCAAAACCGAACCGTGTGCACCCTTACCTGTAGTAGTACCAGGATGGAGGGGACAATATTGTGTCTAGATAGAGTGGGGGTTGTTACAATTATTAAACTTTCAACATTATTACTTTTGGGTATTATCCAATAGTCTAATTAATAAAGCACTCAGCCCTCATTAAAAAAAAAAAATTTAAATCTAGCTAACTAGTGTATGTTACACTTTAAGTCACACAATCCTTCTCAACGGGTGCCGCTCTCACGCTCTTATTCTGTTTATCATTATTTATAACTTAATTTTGCTGCTTTGGCGCTCCCGCTTTATGTGACTTAGGTTATGTGATACCCTCGGATCTAAGACACGGGTTGATCAGGCCCAAGCCCAAACCCGAGGGAATATCAAACAATTAATATTTTAAAACGAACACAGAATACAAAAAGAAATTTAAATAATGGAACCGAAAGAATTACTAAATATAAAATCCTCCAAAGTTAAACATTACATAACCCAACTCTCCAAAACCTCCAAAGTACAACTCGGGAATCCATCTAGTGGACCCCTAAACAATATCCCAACTGAAATAAACAACTGGAAATAAAACCAAATCTAAAATATGAAAGGAAACCCTACGTCGTCAGTAAAGTGAATGATAGTCTCTGCTTAACACGATCAAGCCTAAGACTGGAACCGTCCGATACCTAAAAAATATAAGAGTGGGTCAGGCCCATGAACAAGTTCTAATCTAACTACAATCCATATAGTGACCTGATACGCAGATACACCTTACATATCTCAACAATAGCTATCTAGTCCATACATATATATATCCACACTAAGGCACATTTACTGGACTATATAGGGGGTTTCAACCTGAATAGAAGGCAATACGCAAAACGCACCTAAGTGGGCATGAATACCTAAGCCTAACAGGGTATATTTCAACCTATCATAACCAGCTACGCATCCACTGCATATACGCGCACTAACCATTGACTCTCATATCGTGGTACCATAATCATATATATATAAAGTCCGTCCAAAACCAGAGTATGTCATTCAATTCTTTCTTGATCTGACATAAGACTCCTAATCCGGTTAGCCACTCAACTTACTCAGTCGATTTAACTTAACCGCGAATAATAATAAATCCAGGTAGTCATTCAACTTACTTAGTCGATCTGACTTAACCACAAACAACAATTAATCCAGATAGTCACTCAACTTACTTAGTCAATCTGACTTAAATAAAATTAGGATTCAATATTTTATAATCCTTTCCTTTAATCCAATAGGTTAGGTCTTAGTATTTTGAGCTAAGCCATCTCTAATATGCCACTGTCCCATACCGGTGTATACGATCCACAATATCCATGTAAATTATAGAACCTAAATAATAGTTCAGCAATTAACGTTCAAAATCATGTAAATTACAGAATGTAAATTATAGAATGTAATAACAGTTCAGTAATTAAAGTCCAAAATCATAATTCAGGTAATTGCAGAATAATGTTTAATCTTTCAGCAATTAAAATCCAAGCGTTAGTCCATGCAATTGTAGAAAAGGTTTAATGTTTCAATAATTAGCATCCAGAGCATGCATAGATCAAAACTAATAAATAAATGACCCTATCATGCATTTAAAATAAGTTTTATAATCATACTATATCCCTTTAAATTGCTAAAATTAAACCAAACAATTAAGTTCCTTCCATCCGTTAACAGCATATAAGATAGTTTAATCTTATACTGTTTGTCCCATTAACTTAGAGGTAAAGCTTAATCAATTAGAGGTCTTAATAACACCCAAAACTAACTTCTTAATCTCTCTGTGAAGTTCCAGAACCATCCGAAACAGTTCACACGCTCAAACAGTGTCAACAGTGCGTCAAAAAAAATATCAAAAATTGCAAAATTGAGAGAGCTTGCTCCATAACTTTGGGAGCAGGCTCTTTTGTGCATAGAGCCGGCTCTATGAGTGTGGGAGCCGGCTCCCAGTTCCATGGAGCTGGCTCTCTCCTCCTTTGAGAGCCTCTAGTCCAGTTTTTTACGTTTTCGACCGTTCTGCTTCGTCTCCGGCTGTTCCAACCCCTCTGTTCCTTTTTATTACTGAACCTAAGAGTCTTATATAATCCCAGTAGCATCCCAATGGTTTGTTTACAATAGTTTAAAGCAATTACAGTGTTTACAACCATACCGATTTAACATGCTTAAAGAATAAAATTGAAACTCAGACATGCAAGAACTGTAACCAAATTAATTCAATGCATATAGATCATCAATATAACATATAGTAGACATGCAAGTTCCAATAAATGATCAATTTAATCCCTAGAGACTATCTAGGTGCACAGAACACGAGCCAACGGGAGAGAGGAAGAAAAGAACTTGCCTTTGCAGTTTTGGAATCAAAACCTTATCGCAGTCTTCCTAAGTTTTTCGACGACGTCTGATCCACTGTCAATCTCCTACTGCTTAACCTTCCCTTCTCCTACGTCCGTTCCTGAATCCTCAGCCGAAACCCCAACTGTAAAGTCTCTGTTTTTCCTCACAACCTTACTCTGTTTTTCTCTGTAGCTTTGGTACGTGAATAGGGTTACTCTAACCCTTACTACAGATTATAACCGTGTATTTATAGGCACAAATATAACCTAAGTCTAATGGTAATCCAAGACGGAAACCCTAATCTAAGTTAAACCCTAGTCGGCCCATATAACAAAACCTACGTTAAATCTATGTCTGCTAATTAATAAAACTAAGTTACCTAATTAAAACATTAAATTCACTTAAAGACAATAGAACAAAGAATACTGTTAAACCAATTTCAAATTAAAAATTAAAACATTTAATTCATTTAGTGAAAATAAAACAAAGAATACAATTAATTCCATTTAATTCAAATAAGTCAAATATCAAATAATAAATGCAAATAAACAATTAAACAAACAAAATTAATAATGAAACAAATAAAAATGCAATAAAATAAATAATAAAATGCCGAGACTATCCTTTTAAAATTAGGGGTATTATAGGTTACACTGTAACAGCTTAGAAATGAACTATTTTGATTTTTTTTATTTATTAGAATCATAAATAATGGAAAATTAACATAGACAAGTACTATCATGTATTATACAAACATAATTCCTTTAACTTAATTGTTTCAGGAAATAAATGTATACATTTGAAGATCAAATATTAATGACTTCACTTATCATTCCCAAGAGAAATTGTTTGATCCCTACAACTTATGTTAACAAGTTATGGATTTGCTCCTGCAGCAGCAGTATGACTATAAGTAGTCCTTTGTGAGAAGTTGAAGGGAGCATGAGAGTGCACCCCATCATATACGACTTGAAGATTATCAGGCTCTAAGGTCGACCACTCCACTCGCTTCTTTGCTCCACATCTTCTCTTGCGACACCTAAAATAGTTCCTGCAATGTAATGAAATCCAAATCCAAATTAATATTAATTACATGATCATAATGCATGCATCAAGATTAGTTCAAATAATACATACCACGGAAGTTTAAATTTTTTTTTTCTTTTTCTTAGAGCATGTGTATCGTGTTGGGAATATTTTAATAAACATATAATTATATTATATTAATTATGGTTTAATGGGATTTTGTTCCTCTAATTAAATTATACTTATGCTGTATATTATTTCTATCATTATTATACCTTAGCGGTTACATATTTTACTCCCTATATATTCTCTATGTATAAAACATCTATAGGAGGACTTTGGAGTATATGGCAAGATCATAGAGTGACACTTTTGTAAGGGTTGTGAGCCTATTGAGTTTATGAGCAACTAGACTTATATAAACTTGGACCTAGCTAGTCTTCCTGTGGTCGTGCACATGGAGGAGACGCCACTGCGAGCTGATTGGGTTGTATCTTAGAGTTGATTAGTTTCACCAATACCCGCACGAAGGGGAGGACTATCAACTTTAGGTCAATGTGTTTACATATGCCTCAACAATTAGGCCAGCTCTTTCTTACCTATTTTATTATTGTCATTTTCATTCTTAATTTCTATTATTATATTAATCTGAATTATTTATCAGTTCTTATTTATTATTATAGCTATATTGTTCAATGATGTATTATTCAGATTAATGAAAGAATCGTTATTAGTTTTTTCACATTGGTGGTGTTGTTCATTTCATTGAATCATTGCGTATGAATGTTGTATATATATATATTTTTTTATAATAATGTGAAATTTCCACAACATATCAGCCCCAAAACACACGCACCATTCAAATTAAGAGTATAGTTCGAAAACGAGATCTTAAGGACTTACCTTCCGAATCTCTGTCAACATCGCTATGCCCCTAAGGGCATGGAAGTTTAATTAGCCGTATATTTAGTTACACACACACACACACACACACACACACATATATATATATTTGAATATGTTTAACTAGTATTACGCACAATGTGCATCATGCATTATAACTCAGTGATACTTTCTCACTTTAAAATAGAAAATCTTTGTTCAAGTCTTTATAGGGTCAAGTTAGTTAATGTGGATATGTACGTTTTCATGTTAGAAAGTATATAAAAAAAGAAAAAGAAAAAAAAAAAAAAACCTCTATTTACAAAAAAAGTATAATATATATGTGTCTAAGTGTGTGATCATGTAAATTCGTGCTCATAGATACAAGAATTTTGTACCTATGTTTGTGATATATAGTCCTTAGTGATATTTTTTCGTCTTAAAATAGAAAGTCAATGTTTAAGTCTTTACAAGGGCAATATGCATATGTAAGTTTCACCAGAGAATATATATATATATATATATATATATATATATATATATATATATATTAAAAAAACTCTATTTAAAAAAATGTATAATATATATGTGTTGGTGTGTGTGATCATGTAAAGTCATGCGCGCGCGCGCACACACACACACACACATATATAAGAATTTTGTACCTGTATTTTGTGATTTTTTTTATGAACTTCTGGCCATATGTTTTCCATTCATAACCATCCTCAGGTATATTATTGCCTTCTCACTTCATATGTTGCTCTTCTATAGATAATCCCACCTCAACTAATTCCAAGTAGAAGACATAAATAATCAGTTACTACATACAGATAATTCCCTCACTCTATTCTCTATGATCCATTAAATAGCCACGTATATATGCATACTAAATTAATTAAGGTAAATTACACTGACCTCATGGGCAAATTACACATACATGAAGAGTTTGAACTTTATTATTTTGACTTTCCTTAAAAGTATGACATGTCTTTCACATTCTTATCTAATTTAATAACAGTTTAATATAAAAGATCTATCTAACCAAAAGACTATGTTACCTTTTTTTCCCCCTTCTTGTAAACGCTAAATAACCCTACCTAATTTTTTTACCCTAATCAAACCCTAAAAAAAAACCTAATTAAATGTCATTAACAAAAATAAATTGTTTTTGTAAAATTTAATAATAAAAAATTGGTATGAAAATTGATGCTTTACATTATTTTAATGGCATTTCATCGTATTTTTGTCATTTATTGTCAAAATATAAGATTATTGAGGTCTTTTAACGCAAGGAAATGGCAATTTAGCCATTTTTAAAATTTTCATTAATAGCTACATTATTTTAATGGCATTTCATGGTATTCTTTTCATTTCTTGTCAAAATATAAGATTATTGAGGTTTTTTAACACAAGGAAATGACAATTTAGCCATTTTAAAAATTTTCATTAACAGCAAGCGGTATTGTTGAGAACACATGCCAAATTTCAGGGGAAGTCAAAATAATAAAGGCCAAATGCTCTACCTATGAGTAATTTACAAAAACTTCAGGGGAAGTTAGTGTAATTTACCTTAGTAATTAATAGGCTTTTGAGTTACAACATTTTTCACACCCAGCCACTAAAAGTAGTAAATTATTGGGTTAAAATCACAAACCCCCCCATACTTTCAAAATCATGCATAAAACCCCAGATAAATCAAATAGGTCCCTAAACTAACCACTTGTCAAATTTCCCCAAACCCGTAATCGACCCGATAACTAAACTGTGAAATGACAGATTTGACCTTACTATTTAATGTTAAATTAAAACTTAAAAATAAATTTTTAAATAATGATTTTACCCTTTCATTATTTAATCCAAATTAACCAATACGGCGTCATTTTTTATTTCACGCACAACTTATATCGATATTGTAGACACTAAAATTTTAGCGGGCTTTGGTTTTGACAAATGGACCCATTAAATATGGATCTAATGTTTAATTAAGTTATTTAACTGGCCTAAGCTTGGTCCACTTAAATTATTTAATTAACCAAGCCCAGATGATTAAATGGAAAGATAATAATTTCTAATAAAATATATTTAGAATAATTATTTTTATGGATAATTATCATAATATAACTAGTCCGGCCCAGTTATGATTTTTTGCTTATCAGAAGAGGATACGTGTCATCATTATATTAATCCAAGAAGAATATAAATAAAGGCCTGGAGGAAGGAGGAAGGGGTATACAAATTCAGAATCCAGAAATCCAGAGACGCAGAAATCCAGAAAGTCCAGAAATTGAGGGAATCACAATTCCAGAGGGCCAGAAATCCAGAGGGTAAACCTGAAGGCGAAGAACACCAAGCACATCCAAAGTCGTGCCGTTCTTTACCAAATTCAATAAATCCTCTCTGAAGACGAAGAACAACAAGCACATCAAATTGTGCCCTTTTTCATCTAAATTTCACGGTGATCAACAACAAGCACAGCCAAAGACGTGCCGTTCTTTATCCAAATTCCACGGTGATTCAAGATCAAGCTCGTGCAGCCTTTAGATCCAACCAACCAAAAAGGAGATCGAATCAGAGGACCTTATTCTTTGGAATATTATTACAGAGGATTATACTCCATCTTTATAAATTAATAAAATATTCTATTTGCCCCCAATTTTGTTTTTATTGCAGACTACAAAATTTGTGTGTACAAATTTTTGGCACGCCTAGTGGGACATCTTCTGCCTCTTATCTCCTTCTCTTACATCAAATCCTTAACATATTCATCGTCAGATTCTATGACTTCCGACAAGATTCAGATGAAGAGCAAGAATACCCCAAGGACGTCACAGTCATGACGGACAATATCAATACACCACAAAAGGTGGCAAGAAGGTTACAATTTCGTCAAGTGGTACAAACACCTCTGCAAGTTCAATGGTGTGGAGCATGGTCAAATCATCCGTTCCCGCTAAAAGACAGCACGATGCGATGAGAGTCAATTCCGCCAAATCTGTCAAAGTAGCAACTCAAACTCATACCCCCTTCACCTCACTAGGGGCAAGGAGGAAGGTTCCTACAACCTCAAAGGTTGCTCCAGTCACAAGTTCAAGTTCAAGGCTGGTCAACCCAAGGCTAAAGATTTTTTTCTGACTATGTCACTATGCCAGTCATGATGACGAGTACTACCTCGTACGAAGAACAATTAACAAGTATCGTCCGCACAATTGAAAGATTACAAAACTCTCTTAAGGAGCAAGATTTGAAAATTGCCTCGCTGACAGAAAAGTTAAAATTGCGTGACGACAATGCTGAATCAAGCAAAGGCCGAATTCCTCATTCTAATTCCATGTTAGAGACCACTCCAATTGATGATCAAAATGACATGTCCGTTAATCTAACAATTGAAGCTGCCTCCGTTACCTCACTTTCCGTCCAACAACTTTAAGACATGATAGTGAATTACATAATAAAATAATACAGTGGCATTCCTTAAAGTGCTCGCATGTACGTAAAGCATTACACAGAAAGAATTGACATCTTAGAAATGCCGATTGGGTATCAACCTCCGAAGCTTCAACAGTGTAACGGAAAAGGCAATCCCAAGCAACATGTCGCACACTTTGTAGAAACTTGCAGCAATGCTGGTACAAACGAAGATTTCCTTGTCAAGCAATTTATTTGTTCCCTCAAAGGGAATGCATTTGATTGGTACACAAACCTCAAAGCTAGAGGTATTGACAGTTGGGAGCAGATAGAATGAGAATTTATCAACCGTTTCTATAGCACTCGCCGTACTGTAGGTATGCTGGAGCTTACAAATACAAAACAAATGAAAAGTGAACCCGTGGTTAGCTACATCAACCGTTGGCGAGCTCTAAGTCTTGACTGCAAGGATCATTTGTCTGAAATTTCTACAGTTGAAGCATGTATGCAAGGTATGCGCTGAGAGCTTCTTTACATCTTACAAGGGGTTAAACCTCGCAAATTTGAAGAGCTTGTTACTCGAGCCCATGACATGGAGCTTAGCATGGAAAATCATGGTGCTAGAGAAAATGTTCCTGATATATCCGATAACCTTTAAGAAGATGAGAAAAGTGAGTCCGAAGAAGAAAACAATATACTTCCTAACTCGGATGACGAAATAGCTTCATCTTTCATTATAAGCATCATCTTGAAAGACTTGTATCAAGAAACGCACCATGCTACAACAATGACTTCAACCGAAAGTGTAAAATCACAGGGGGCATTAAGTTAAGGACACCAAGAAAAAAATTCTCAAAGTGACGACGAGATAGTTCATGCCCTTCAGTATAAGTTTGGATTGTCGTCTGATTCTTGCAAAGTTAAAGAATAATTAAAATTAAAGTGCTCCCAGATACGAGCCTAAACTATCAATGATGTTCCCAGATACGAGCCTAAATTGTCTACCTGAAAAAAAAAAAAATCAAGAACTCCTTGAGATGAGTTTAAACTATCTCCCAAAAAAAAAAAAAAAAAAAAAATGAAACTCCTTGACACGAGTTTAAACTATCTACCTGAAAAAAAATCAAGAACTCTTTGATATGAGTTTAAACTGTCTCCCAAGAAAAAAAAAATCAAGAACTCTTTGACACGAGCATAAACTGTCTACCTAGAAAAAAATCAAGAACTCCTTGATACAAGTTTAAACTGTCACCCAAAAAAAAAAAAAAAAATGACATTCCTTGACACGAGTTTAAACTGTCTACCTGAAAAAAAAATCAAGAACTCTTTGATACGAGTATAAACTGTCTGGAAGAAGAAAAAAATTAAACTACGTGATGACTTGATCCTTGTTCAGGGTACGTAGGCATCTTGGAGGCCTGTTCCAAGTTCAGTCCACCATAATAAAAAAAAAAAAAAAAACTCCTCAAAGTTGCAAAATGGCAAAGTCACTCAACATGCGATATCAAAAAGTACTCGTCCCACCTGTCAACTTGGCACGCCACCAAAGTATAGCTGCAAGGAAGAAATTTGGCCCGCCACCAAAGTGTAGCTGAAAAAAAGAATTTTGGTATGTCATCATAGTTGTAGCAACAAAAGAAATTTTGATCCGACAAAGTGTAGCTGTGAAGAAATAAATTGGTTCATCGCCAGACTGTAGCTGCTTAGAAAAATTCTGCTCGCCGCTGAGGTGTTGCTGAAAGAAAATTTTGGCTTTCCGTTGAGGTATTGCTAAAAAATATTTGCTCACTGTGATACCCCTCGGATCTGAGACACGGGTTGATCAGGCCCAGGCCCAAACCCGAGGGAATATCAAACAAATTAAAGTATTTTAAAGCGAACACAAATGACAAAATGAAATAATAAAAATGGAATAAAACTAAAAGAACATTTAATTAAAAAAAACCCTCTATGCATAACTGAAAAATAAAACTCCAATCCTCCAAAACTTCAAGGTTACAACTTGGGAATCCACTGGTGGACCCCTAACCAAAAGTTCAACTGAAACTGAAAACTGAAAATAGATAATGCTAGAAACATCGAGAGAAGTCCTACGTAATCAGATGAATGTGGGACTGTCCTTGACAAGCACGATCAAGCTCTAAGGTTGGAACCGTCCTGTACCTAAAAAGAATAATAAAGGAGTGGTCAGACCCACGAGCAAGTTCTAATCTAACTGCAATCCATACAGTGACCCGATACGCAGATACACCGTAGACACCTCACAATATCTATCTAGTCCATACGTATAAATATATCCACACTAAGGGACATTCACTAGTCTATAATAGGGGTCTCAACCTGAATAGAAGGCAACATGCGAATACGCACCCAAAGGTGGGCATGAGTACCTAGACCTAACAGGGTACACCTCAACCTATTATAACCAGTTACGCATCCACCGCATATACGCACCCTAACCAACGAGTCTGAGACTCAAGCTTAACTCGTGGTACCATAAACATATATATAAAGTCCGTCCAAATCCAGGGTATGTAATTCAACTATTTATTAAACTGACATACAATAAACCAATTAGTTAGTCACTCAACTTATTCAATGGATATGACTTAACTACCATCCGTTAATCCAGGAAGTCATCCAACTTGGTTACAGCTGATCTGACTTAGTCACAATTTGGATTCGATATCTTTCAATCCATTCCATTAATCCATTATGTTAGGTTTATGCGTTTTGAGCTAAACCGTCCCTAGTATGTCACCGTCCCATACCGGTACATACAATCCTCCATATCCATGTAAATTACAACTTATATAACAGTTCAATAATTTACAGACCAAAAACCACCATCCAAATAATTGCAGAAGGAATCTTAACAATCTAGCAATTAAAATCCAGTAGTAATCCATTTAATTGCATCGAAGAATTAACTATTCTAACAATTAACATCCAACACATGCATAGTTCAAATTTAATAAAACAATGACCCTATCATGTATTTAAAATTAGTTCTATAATACTATTATAGTCTAATAAATCGCTAAATTAATCTAAGCGATCTAGTTCCCTCCATCCGGTAACATAGTACTAAGTCATATACTTATATTTTGTTGTATCCTTTAGCACAGAGCCCCCACTATGCCACAAGTCCAATATATTATTTTAAAAGACTTCATCGTGCATCTAAAATAAATTTAAAATCATTTTATAGCACCCTAAACCATCAGATTAAAATCAATCAACAAATCTCCTTTCAGCCGTTAACTGTACGCAAAGTTGTCAAATAGCGTACTGTTAATTCCATTTAAAACTAAGGGGTAAATTTATGCAATTCAAGACCTTAGTTACATGTTAAAATTATTATTTAATACCCAATTAAAATTTTAAAACTGATTAATAACCCAGAATGCCCAAACAGTGACTGAAAGTCACTTTTACGCACAAAATAAAGAAAGAGCCTGCTTTAGAAAAGTAGAGCAGGCTCAAGGTGACATAGAGCCGGCTCTACCACACCTTGGAGCCGGCTCTAACAGGTGGGAGCCGGCTCTTGGCATTCCAGAGCCGGCTCTCTCTCCCCCTGTGAGCTTCCTCTCCATTTCAGCTTTGTTCTGACCTCTGTTCCAACTCCGGCCAACTACAACCCTTCTGTTTGGTTTCTTAAACTGATCTTAAGTATCTTATTAACACCCAAGAACATCCCAAAGGTTTAATAACAACCCTTAGACCCAATCACAGAGATTAAATTTTGCTACTGAATTAACATGCGATAGGAACAAATCTTAAACTATTTGACAAATTGAAACGGAACAAATTGCAACACATATTTAAAGCAGAATAATAACAACCCTATGAGTTTTATATAACCCCAGTATTGTTCTTATATTTTGTTTATAGTAGTTGCAATAAAAAAACAGAGACTAAAGTTACAATAGAAACAACATGCTTGCAGGACAGAAAAACTGGAACGAAACTTGTATGCACTGCAATAGATTTATTTTCAACACCACAGACCATCAATATAGCATAATTTAAATAGGTAAATTCTAGTTACCGATTGATTAAACCCTAAAGGTTATCTAGGTGCACAGAACACGAGCCAAAGAGAAAGAGAAAGAGAAGAACTTGCCTGTAGTTTTAGACTTAAAACTTGTCGCCGTCGTCCTAACTTCCGGCAACCACAGACTACCTTATAGCCTTCTCTGGTTCTGGTCTAATCCACCAAAATCCTCCCTTGGTACTCACTGTTCTTCTCCTTGACAATTCTTACAGTGCCTCCGTTCACAACCCTCTGTGCTAAGAACTTACTTCACGTTTATGTAATCTGATTTATGGTTGTAAACCCTAGGCTAAAGCATAATGGTTGTATTTATAGGTTTAGCTCTAAAACCCTAATCCTTGTAAGCCCTAATCTTAATCCTAGTCGGCCCATAAACAAAACTTATGATTAAATTCTATGTTGATGCCCAAAAGAAAACTGTGAGCCAATTAATGTATTTAAAAAAAATCACGTAATTTAATTTTAACAAGTATAGTAAGTTAATTACCTAAGTTTAAAACAGTGAATTACAAATAATACAATTAATAATTCACGAAAATAGACACAACAATTAAGAATTTAAATAAATCAAATAATGTACATAAAACCAATTTAATTCAAATTTCAAATAACCAATTAAACAAATGAAAAACAATAAAATAAATCAAAATAAATGAAAATGCAATACAATAAATATTAAAAATTCCGAGACTATCCTTTTAAAATTAGGGGTATTACACTCACCGCCGATGTATTGTTGAAAGAGAAATTTGGCTTTTCATTGAGGTGTCGTTGAAAAAAAAAATAATTCTGCTCGTCGCCGAGGTATTGCTGAAAGAGAAATTTGGCTTTCCGTTGAGGTGTTGTTGAAGAAAATTCTGCTTGCCGCCGAGGTATTGCTAAAAAAGATCTTTGGCTTTATGCTGAGGTGTCAAAGAAAAAATTTCGCTCGCCGATAAAACCATGAAAAATATTAGTGGCTGGGCACTAACATTTGAGGAATGCTTTGAATACATCTCTATGGTGATCATATGAAGATAGCTCACCGATAGAACCATGAAGAATATTAGTGGCTGGGCACCAACATTCAAGGAATGTTTTGAATACATCTTCATGGTGATCATATGAAAATAGGAAGGCGAATAGAGCACCATATAGTTGTTGTTTTGATAGAAAGTCGTGGAAACGCGCCAAAACATCTTCTAACCACTCCCAATATAGTTCGGTGTGTGGCAATTCAGCAGAAAGTATACAGGGAATACTCCATGATACTTTCTTCGCTTGAATGTTAAGACCTAAGAGTGAAAACTGGTTTTCCTCAACTATTCTCTCATGAAGTGGAGAATTTAATATCAAGGCTTCCGAGATAATGGATTCTTCGTTAATTTGATCAAGACCAAAGTTGGTAAGGTCGCCTATAGCTTTGCGTGTCCAATGAGAAGAACAATATTCATTGTCAGGATCAGACATATGAATGGCATTGGGACCGAGAAATGAGTTAGAGTCGACGTTGACTGCATGGAACAACTTCTATATCGTTTTCGGATTCGTAACAGGAGAACTGATTCTTAGGAAGTCTTGCATTAAAAAAAAAAAATAAAAGTTCACGTCGGGGTAGTGCGTAAATCAGTGGTAGCACTGAAGAACTCCATCAACGAAAACCAGTGAAACCCAGAAGTTTAGACAGCATAAACCCTGGCGAGCTTCAGTTCAGAATAGGGATTAACCACCATTAACAGACCCAAAAGATCCAGCGGGCTCCGTTTAGGCAACTCAATTTCGGCGAAAAAAAAAAAATCTGGCGAGAAGCTCCGGTGAGTTTCAGAGATAAAACAAGTCCGACGAAGCTTCAATTTGTTCGACCTAACTGCAGCTACCAGAAACTTCAACAACTTGAGGTCTATGGGTGTGAGTTGTGGTGTTCTTTTAGGAAAGAAAAAAAAAAAAAAAAGAGTGGAAAGACAAGAATGCATGAGAAAAAAAAAAAAAAAAAGAAAGAAAAGAAAGCGTGAGAGAAGAAAAAAAAAAAGGGGGAAAAAAAAAAAGCATGAGAAAAAAAAAAGAAGCAAAAAAGCGTGAGAGAGAAAAAAAAAAAAAAAAAGAGAAAGAAAAAAAAAAGTGAAGAAAAAAAAAAGTTGTGTGAAAAAGAGAGAGAAAAAGAGGAAAAAAAGGAAAGGAAAGAAAAGTGCATGAGAGAAAAAAAAAAAAAAATGCTTGAAAAAAAAAAAGAGAAAAAAAAACCAAAGCAAAAAAAAAAAAAATTTCATGAAAAAAAGGGAAAAAAAAAAAGGAAAAAAAGAAGGAAAGGAAAAAAATTCGTGAAAAAAAATAGAGAGAAAAAAAAAAAGAAAAAAAATTCGTGAATAGAAGGGAAAAAAAAAAAGGAAAAAAAGAAGGAAAGGAAAAAAAAAAGTCATGAAAGAAAAAAAGGAGGAAGAAAAAAAAAAAAGAAAAAAAAAAAGAAAGAGAGAGAAATCATACCGATTATTTGTTCAAGTAGAAGCCGCAATCCAACACCATCTTCAGAGGTTGTAATCTGACAAGTGTTCAGAGAATATTGGAATTGATGTCAAACCCTATAATATTGGGGGTATATATAGGCAACAAAATACCTCATATTTGTATTAGGATTTGTATAATTTAGTTCAACCAATACAGAGTTGGATAGAAAAGCAAAAGATGAAATCTTACAATCCAAAGTTGGATAGGAAAGTGAAAAAAAAAAAAAAAAAAAAAAAAGTTGGATACTTCAAGTCCCACTTGAAAAATGAGATAACTCCTGTTAATCTTAGGACTCGAAGTGGGACAATTTGTAGACACTAAAATTTTAGCGGGCTTTGGTTTTGACAAATGGACCCAATAAATATGGACCTAATGTTTAATTAACTTATTTAACTGGCCTAATCTTGGTCCACTTAAATTATTTAATTAGCCCAGCCTAGATGATTAAATGGAAAGATAATTATTCCTAATAAAATATATTTAGAATAATTATTTTTCTGGATAATTGTCATAATATAACCGGCCCGGCCCAGTTATGATTTTTTCCTTATCAGAAGAGGACACGTGTCATCATCCTATTAATCTAAGAAGCCTATAAATAAAGGCCTGGAGGAAGGAGGAAGGGGTACACAAATTCAAAGTCCAGAAATCCAGAGATGCAGAAATCCAGAAGGTTCAGAAATTGAGGGAATCAAAAATCCAGAGGGCAAACCTGAAGGCGAAGAACACTAAACACATCCAAAGTTGTGCCGTTCTTCACCAAATTTAACAAATCCTTTCTGACGACGAAGAACAACAAGCACATCAAATCGTGCCCTTTTTCATCCAAATTCCACGGTGATCAATAACACTTTTCATTCCCTAAGTGTAATTAGAATTAGGTTACCCTAAGCTAGCCTATAAATACATCATTAGTGGTCTGCCAAGGGTTTAGAACCTTATTCCCGTAACAGTGGAGGCAGAGAGAAATAACACTAAGGTTTGAGAGAACAGAGAGAACCAGTAGGGTTTCGGCTGTAGATTAAAGGACGGACCAAGGAGAAGGGAAGGTATTGCTTGTGGATTTAAACCAAAGCAGTAGGAAGTTGACAGTGAACAGAAGTCGTCGAAAAACTTAGGAAGACGATGTTAAGGTTTCAAAACTGAAATCTCCAAGGCAAGTTTTATTCTTACTCTTTCCCCTTAACCTGTATTCTGTGCATGCCTAGATGATCTCTAGGATTTTAATCGGACATTAAATTAATCTTGTATGCTTATTAAATCAGAATTAATCTGTATATGTGTTGTAAATTTAATCTGTTTCTTCGTATCAATTATTTCAAATATGTATTCTAAATTTCTGTTAATGATGCATACTAGAGTATAGATGTTTTCTGAGTAATTTTGGGACATAAAATTGAACCCTGTGAACTGTATTAGACATTACAGAGGGTTTTGCAACGTAGTCAAAGGCGAAGGAAACAACCGGAGTAGTTTACGGCTCTCTGTGGGAGAGAGAGTCGGCTCCCTAAAGGAGGGAGCCAGCTCCTTAAGTGAGAGAGCCGGCTCCCCATGAGGGAGAGCCTGCTCCATGAGGGGGAGAGCAGGCTCCCTCTTTGGGAGAGCCGACTCTCTTGTTTAAATACACCAGTAAGTGTATTTTTGGTGGTTTTTGGAACTTTAGGGGTTAAAATGGAATTCTGGGTTTTAAAGGGGGGGTTTTAATGATTTAAATTAACTTGTTAAAATCCTAAAACACAATTAGTATATGCTAATATGCTAATATTACTGGACATCATGAAATTTAATTATTTATTTGCATGTTGTCAGTGGATGTGAAATATTTACTTCTTTGTTGTTGTTCGAGCAAGCTAAATGGATTAGTATGATTGTACTTAAGTATAATTGAATATAATATGCTCAGTTGGTTATCTGATTTATATTATATCATTCCCTGGATTTTAATTGACACTCCATTGATTATTACTTTGTCAATTATTGGACTGTCTTGTGGATTAATTGAAGTTTAAATTAAATTATTTAAATTGTCAATTACATGGATGTTATTCTAAATGTTAATTAATGAACCATTAAATTATGTTCTGTCAATTACATAAATGTTATGGATTGTATGCACCGGTATGAGACAGTGGCATACTAGGGATGGTTTAGCTCAAACGCTAAGTCCTACATACTTTGGAATAAAGGAATGGATTATAAAAATTAAATCTTATTTATATTTAAGTAAGATCAACTAAGTAAGTTGAGTGACTAACTGGATTACTTGTTAGTTGTATTTAAGTCAGATCAACTGAGTAAGTTGAGTAACTAACTGGATTATTTGTTATTTATATTTAAGTCAGATCAACTGAGTAAGTTGAATGACTAACTGGATTAGTTTTTACTTGTATTTTATGTCGGATCAATAAACAATTGAATGACATACTCTGGTTTTGGATGGATTTTAAATATATGATTATGGTACCACGATTTGAGCTTGAATCTCAGAATCGATGGTTAGGGAATGCATTGGGATGCATAGCTGGCTATGATGGTTGTGGTGTACCCTGTTAGGTCTAGGTACTCATGCCTACCTCTGGTGCATTTTGCATGTTGCCTTCTATTCATGTTGAGACCCCCTTTGTAGTCTAGTGAGAGTCCCTTAGTGTGGATATATATATATATGGACTAGATAGATATTATTGAGATATCTAGGATGTATCTGCGTATCGGGTCTCTGTTTGGATTGTAGTTAGAATAGAACTTGTTCGTGGGCCTGACCCATTATTTTTTTTTCAGGTATCAGACGGTTCCAGTCTTAGAGCTTGTTCAGACTAAGTAGAGATGGTCATTCACTCTTCCAATGACGTAGGATTTCCTTTCATGTTTTAGTTTTTTGGATTTTATTTCCGTACTTTACTTTATATTGGAATTTTATTAGGGGTCCACTAGATGGATTCCCGAGTTGTACGTATTGAAGGTTTTAGGAAGTTTGGATTATATTAATCTATAACTTTTGAGGATTTTATATTTAGAATTCTTTCAGCTTTATTATTTATTCATTAAATTCTTTTGTATTCTATGTTCATTTAAAAATTAATTGTTTGGTATTCCCTCGGGTTTAGGCTTGGGCCGAATCAACCCATGTCTCAGAGTCGAGAGGTATCATAGTGTATATATGTGAGCTCAGGTTAGATAATTAGGTATGTGTGTATTTATGTGAGCTCAGGTGAGATAATTAGGTATGGATGCATACATGTGAGCGAATCTGGTGTGGTGCATTCATGTGAACTCAATGTTATAATCTAGTGTGGATGAGCTCACAGGAGTTGAAAGACTTCCACCAATTAGAACGCGCCAGCACACACATAGCTTGAATCCAGCGTGTGCAAGTGCATGGTAAGCGTGTGGGCGAGCGTGGGAAATCCTTGGTGGCCTATTTCAACACTTGAAATTGAAACGGTCATAACTTAGTCATCTTAAATCGAATTTGGGTCATTCTTAAGCTCAAATTTAAGGATTTTTCATCCTCTTTCCAATGGCACCAATTTCATTATCAGATTCCCATCCTACTAGGAGATATTTATGTTTTAGTAAGACGGTATCGGAAAATTATTTATCGAGATGGAGTATTTATGGGAAACTAATTCTAACGATATTTAGTAGCATTTGAATTGCATAAATATAATTAAATTAATAAATTGTTATGGAAGGAAGTAGATATATATATATATATACACATCCCTCCATACTTATTCTAAACAATTAAACCATATATAAATAATTATATACACACAGACATATATATAATATATATTGATATATATGTATATATATGATTTAAATAATCAAAGATTATTATGAATGGTATTATATATATTTATATATTATATAATATATGTGCATGTATATATATATCATTTAAGATGATTAATATTAATTATTCTTATTTGGTATATCTGGATAGGTTGGTCATTAAAGAAATGTTATGCTTATGAAATGCATGAGAAATGTCATTAATTATTGTAGGCATGGATGAGTTGTCAAAGGCTTACATATATGGCCTAAATATTTATATGAATAAAACACATACATTAAGAGTATGGATGAGTTGCTAATTAAAAGTATAAATATATATACTTAATGAGGCATGGTTGAGTTGCCAATATATAAATAAATATATTTATAATGACATAGTTGATTTGCCAAATGTATAAATAAATATACTTATGGAGGTATGGTTGAATTGTCAATATATAAATAAATATATTTATAATGGCATGGTTGAGTTGCCAAAGCGTAATTAAATTGTTATATGTTAGATGATTAAAATTTCATTTATGGTTATTGAACGTGTAAGTTGAATTATGATTAGATATTCTTATATTAGAATAATCTAGTATTTAAAGGTTAATATATTATTTTATATTAATAAAATAATATTGGTGCAGACATGAATGATTTGTCAAAGCTTGGATATTGGATATGTGATTTAAATAATTACAACTACTATTATGGATTTGATTAAATATATTATTCCTTTAATTATATTTTTATTATTTAAATGGTTTAATAATTTTTTAGGATTGAATTAAGGTTAAAGGATTTTCTCTTTAAAAGAAATTATGGATTGGTCTTAAAATGATTATTAATTTAATCATTGTTTAATGGTTTTGAAAATTAATGAACCTATTAACGGATGTGAAGGTTATACTGTATATATAATTACTTATACAAATGCGTATCATTGTTTATTAAACTTAAAACTTTATTAGGTTTGGTTTTGATCAAAGATGATCTACCTATTGGTTTTCAGAGGCCTAGTAGAGAGAGTTTGCTCGTAGGGTTTAACCTGCGATTTATTTTTCAAATTATTAGAAGTTCAAGTCTCAAGGTTGAGGATTCGCAGCTGGAGGACTTATCCATTCTTTCAGTTTATTTAAAAGTAGGATATTATTATTATTTCATTTGATGTTAGAATTTAATAATGAACTTCTGGATAATGGATTTTGGTTAAAGGGTCTTTGAGTTACTGGATTCCCGAGTTGTAAATTTTGGAGAATTATTAATGGAACTTTTATTTAATAGATTTCCTTTAGCGAGTTATTTATTCTTTTTATTTCTTTTGTACTCTGTGCGTGTTTGAAATACTTTAATTGTTTTGATATCCCTTAATTTTGTACGTGAATTTGATCAACCCATGTTCCGAAATTAGGGGGTATTACAGCACACTAACACTAGAAACAATCATAACCCTTCGGACACCGCGTCCCATTCTACATAGAATCAGTTACTCCCAATTGACAACATCTACGCCACAGAACAACACTTTACCATCCATTTCATCTCTACCTACCTAGGCGACACCGCCTCGATCACCGTACACACAAGACCCGTGACTTTAGTCACAACAACCCACTGACTCTTCAAAATAAAAAAAAGATGCCTACATGGCAAGACCTCTCTCTCTCTCTAGTTCTAAAGTCTAAGCTGAACACTATTGCCTCATTTGGTGCACAATCCCATTGCTTACTTGACAACATACAACAACACTTACAATCCTAAACCACATTCGGATCATACCTTAAATTGTTCTGTTCCTCATCACTAAACATCACACCATAACAACTTCACTGCCACTCATCCAAATCAACGGTTCAACCTATCATCCATCAAGCCACTACCAAACAATTCCTCTTCCAACATCCTTAAGATAATACCATCATAACAATATGATAAGCACCACTCTCGATACTCCCCCATAACTGTCACTGTTTACCACTAAAAAAGAACCCTCATACGGTAATGTCGTGCCGACAAATCTTCAAAACAAAAATGAGCATAAAATCCAGAACACTCAACACTCAACTGTCATCTCAAAACCATCAATGATGCAATTAATCCTTACCCCAGGTGCAACGTCACTACCTCCCCTCTTCATCGTTCCTCAGAACACCCTTGGCCCAGACAAAAGTCAAATGGGGCTACCAACTAGGCCTACGGAATCACCCTTATCCCATTCATTTCAAATCAACAATCTATCACTTAAATCCTCAAACACCCAACACAATCACTTGATACTCTAAACATACCCAGAATACAACTCCAGCCCACAACTTCTAATTTCCAAAACACAACCTATTTGGTACACAATACCTATCATCTATCCCTCCATCCGTAAACGACCAAGTATACCGTTGACCATATACCATCTACCTTATAGTGCAATCCTGCGCTACACAGCCATAATTGATTACAATACACCACCTCAAGACTCTCTCAATAACCAAAAAACCCACTCATCAACCAAGCCATGCAATCAACTTACCGAGAGTCAATTACCCGTGATGCACTCCTGCGGTTTCCGGGAAAGGGAATCACCTCTCGACTAACCATAACCAACACACTTCCTAGAACATATCAGAACACCCGTAATACACATTACAACCAATAGACTACACTCGTGACTCAAACAACCTCTGTCACACCTACCACGACTGGTTTGAAAAGAACCTCTACACCAAACCATGACCCAAGTCACAAACACTAACCTCCTAAGGTCATACCTTTCTCCCACAAAACTCCATCTCACACACGTGACCTCCGCGGTCACAAGAACCTATACACCGATGCATGAAACTCACACACAACACAGCCATCGTGCCATGAAATATAGACACATTCTAAAATTGTGCTCTAAGCACCACACAAATGCAATAAGAAAAATCAAAATGACTACACACTAAATAGCTTAATCCACGAGCTGAAAGACCAAGCAATTCGTTCAATAAGAACTGGTACCCAAACAACCCTAAAACAATCAAGCTCCTCACCTACTCAGGTTATAACTCACGCAATGTAATACCCCTAATTTCAAAAGGGATAAAAATGGAATTTAAATTTTATTTTTGTGCATTTTAAATTGATTTTGTATTTATATGCTTATGTGTCCAATTGTTTGTTTATTTTAATTCATTATGTTATTTTTTTTAATTGTTTGTTTATTTTAATTAAGGGTGTAATTCTTTATTTGTTTATTTATTTTAATTAATTGTTTTATTTATTTTATGTGTTTTAAGTGATTCGTTGCTTGCTTATTTGATTTAATTAATGGGTTTTATTAAATTAATTATTTATTAAGTATTTAATTTTTGAATAGGGTAATTATGTAATTCCCATTAACTGGGGTTTTAGATACGTTTTAGTTAGGGTTTTTGGAGCCGTCTTATAAGCATCTGATATGTAACTAAACTGGGTTACTTTGTGGGCCGACGAAGTTAGGGCTCTGTGGATTAGGGTTTTAATCTTGCAATTACAAATACCTCAGTATATGTTAAACCTAGGGTTACATATTGTCGTAGCTTTTACACGGAAAAGTCTACCAAATAGAGAGAGTTACAGAGGGAGTTTTGGTGAGAACAGAGCAGTTTGTGAGAATTTCGACTGGGGTTCCAAGGTTTAACCAAGGAGAAGGAAGGAGCAGAGGTTCTAGGAGGTTAGACAAGTTTCAGTGGATGTCGGAAAAACTGAGACCAACGGCAACAAGGGTTTGTTTGCAAACCTATTCAGGCAAGTTCTATCTTCCTCTTTCCCTTTGGGCCGTGTTCTGTGCACCTAGATAATCTCTAGGGTTTAATCAAGCAGAAACTAGAATTGATATGTTTATTATGTGTTATATTGTTGGTCTGTATGTGTTGAAATCAATATCTGTTACAGTGTATGCAAGTGTTGTTTCAGTTTTCTGTACTTTAAGCATATGGTTTCTATCGTAGCCTTAGTTTCTGTATTTGATTGCAACTCTTGTAGACACAATATAGGAAGTCTATTGGGGTTATACAAAACTCATAGGGATGTTATTATTCTGTTTTAAATACGTGTGCAATCTGTTCCGTTTCTATTTCTACATATAGTTTCAGTTTTGATACTAAAAGCTTGGTAAGTTCAATAGCAACCTTAAGCTTTGTAATTGTTTTAAATTACTGTAATCAAACCTTGGAGATGTTAATAGAGTGATAATAAACCCTTAAGATCAGTTTAAGAAATAAACAGAAGGGTAGGGACTGACCAGAGAACGAGCAGATAGGTAAAAACGGAGCAAAGATGAATTGGAGGCTCTCAAGAGGGAGAGAGCCGGATCTAGAAAGTCAAGAGCCGGCTCCTAGGGAATTGGAGCTGGCTCCAATAGGAGAAGAGCCGGTTCTTCCATTCCAAGAGCCGGCTCCAATTTGTTTTACGTCCAGAAAGTGTTTTCTAGGGCTCTGTTTGGTGTTTTGAGCACTGTTTGAGCTTCTGAGTGATTCTAATGAACTGTAGGGACTTAACAGAGGATCTAAGTAGTTAATTCTAAGTGTTATTAAACTTATTGTTGTATGGTTTAAGTCTCTAAGACAAAGGATGAAGCAGTGTAAAAATATACAACGGTGTATGCTACTAACAGAGAAAGGAACTAAATGGCTTGATTAAATTTTAGAAATTTAATGAGACTTCACGGAGGGATTAAATAGTTAATTTTTGGGTGTTATTAAGACCCTAAATTTATTTAAGGTTAATTCTAAATTAACGGATCAAACTGTGTAACACTTATGTACATTGTATACGGTTAGTGGATAGAAGAAGTTTTAAATACTTAAGCTTATTTTTAGGCATTCCAGTGGGATTTAATATATTTATAAAATGGTTTTAAATATATTATAGGGTCATTGATGTGTTAGATGTGATCTATGCAGGCTCTGGATGTTAGTTGTTGATTTATTAAATCATCTCCTGCAACTATATGGTTAATTGTTTGGATTTAAATTGCTGAAAAACTTAAAAATCTTTTGTAATTATTTGGATATTGGTTTTGGATTTTAAATTATTGTTCTATTATTTATAGCCTGTAATTTACATGGTTTTGGATTTAAGTTATTGGAATACTAAATACTATTCTGCAATGATATGGATGGTTGGTTTTGGACTATAAATTACGTGCCTATTATTTATGCCTTGTAATTTACCTGGAATTATGTATTGGAACATAATTGTTGAATTCTTATACTTAATTCGGTCAATTATTTGGAATCATATATTGGATTATAATTGCTGAATTCTTATATTAAATTTGATCAATTATTTGGAATTATGTATTGGATTTTAATTGCTGAATTCTCACATTAAAATTCTGTCAATTATCTGGGTTTGGTTTTGCATTGTAAATTACTTGCTTATCATTTGAATGTTGTAATTTACATGGATATGGAGGATGGTATGCACCGGCATGGGACGGTGGCATACTAGGTATGGTTTAGCTCAAATTGCTAATTCCTACCTTATGGATTTTAATTGGTGAACAGTATGACTGGTTCTATCAATTATATGGACTTTGTGGATTGTATGCACCGGTATGAAACGGTGGCATACTAGGGACAGACTGATTTAAAATACTCAGTCCTACCTATTTTTGAATAAGGGAACGGGTTGTTAAATAAATCCTCCTTATATATATATAAGTCGGTACGGTTGAATACGCCGAATGACTTATTGGATTTCTTGTGAATGGTTAGGAACGGAGTTTAGATATATATGTTTATGGTACCACGAGTTGAGCTTGAGTCTCAAACTTGTTGGTTAGGGTGCGTATATGCAGTGGATGTGTAGCTGGTTATAGTAGGTTGGGTGTACCTTGTTAGGTCTAGGTACTCATGCCCACCTTTGGGTGCGTATTCGCATGTTGCCTTCTATTCAGGTTGAGATCCTTACTGTAGTTCAGTGAATGTCCCATAGTGTGGATATATATATGTATGGACTAGATAGATATTGTGAGGTATCTATGGTGTATCTGCGTATCGGGTCACTGTATGGATTGCAGTTAGATTAGAACTTGCTCGTGGGCCTGACCCACCCTTTTATTATTTTTTTCAGGTGTTCGTCAGTTCTAGGCTGTAGAGCTTGATCGTGCTGAGCAGATACAGTTATTCACTCTACTGATGGCGTAGGATTTTATTTCATGTTAAGACTTGGGTTTTGTTCCAGTCTTTTGAGTACCATTGGATATTTTAGGGGTCCACTAGATGGATTCCCGAGTTGTATAAATTGGAGAATGATTTCCATTCGTGGTGGATCAGTTGTATCAAAATAGTTTTAATTATCAATGAAATTATTTATTCTGAGGTTTTCAATTATTGGATTATCATTCTAGGTTCTTTTCAGCAAAATTTTATTTATTCTTGTTTTCTATATTGTATTCTGTGTTCATTAAATTGCTAATTGTTTTGATATCCTCGGGTAATTGGGCGTGGGCCTGGCCAACCCGCATCCGGAAATCCGGCGGTATCACACGCAACCATCCCATGCTCGATCGTATATACACATAAGAATATAAGTATATACACAAGACATATTTATATATATATATATATACACACACAATAACCAATGCATAACCCTTGACACAACCGTATCCTATCACATAAGTTTAAACAATAAGTCCATTAAATTATTATGTGAAATTAAATATCCCTTCCATCCTCATCATCAATTCATATACTACACATTTGCACAATCCGTGCTCACAGCTTGCCATCTTATCATATATAACATGCTTTCAAATGCATTCCTATTTTATTTTCATAGTTAGATTATATAACTACTTCACATGCTTGGCCATGTAACACAAATTTTAGCATTTAATCATATAAGCACTTAGCAAATAGGCATGCCTTCAAAACTGTAGACATATAAACAAGTAACAAGTAAGCATGCTTCTCAAAATATCAAACACTCTAACAGTCAATACTTCCAAATCAACTCAAGTCTCACATAGGTCAACCCTACCCGTCGTCCTTAGATTTTTGAACCTAAAGCTTTGATACCATTTTGTAACGACCCAAACCGGGGGTTCGGATCGCTAATCGAGTCCTTAACCAAACTCGATGACACACTAAGGGCAAAATGGTCATTTTATAATGTGAGAGGGTAATCCATCCTTAAACTAATCAAATGAGGTTTAAAGTAATCATTCTTATTAATTCCATGACACTCGGTGAAGTTCTACGGTTATCGATTATGAATTCCCAAAAGTACCTTTACCTGGTTCAAGGGAAATTCCGACACTGTCCCACAAAAATTACCATAACTCTCAACATGAACGGAATTTGAGGATGAAGTTGGTCTCATTGGAAAGCTAATTCAAAATCCTTGAAAATGGACTCAAGAATGACTATTTAAGTTCAGAACAAAGAAGTTATGACCGTCCAAAGTCAAACGTTTCAAGCTAACAACTGAAGAAGGCAAAATAGTGCACTGGGGGACTTGAACTGGTTTAGTGGGGCTGAACCATTTCAAGATGGGCAGTGTGCCCATTATCAAACCAAAGACCCCCCTTGAACCGGTTTAATGGGGCTGAACTAGTTCAAGATGCCTAGAACCTCAAAATTGCCCTAAACGGCCTAAATTTAAGATCTTGTGCACCTTGGCACTACTTTGGTCCTTTGGTGACCTTACTCAAAGCCCAAACCTATCCCAATTCTTCCATTTGATGATGAAACTAACACAACTAGGGAGTATTAAAATCAAATAAGGCCATACATAAGTCCGATACACCATTAAAATTGAACAAGAACGTCATATATCAAAAATACGGCCTTAAGGCCTTACATGTATATTGAAATCATGGTGAGACCACAAAATACAAATGGATGGTCTTAAGACCATTTCCAACCATGTAGAAGATACAAAATGATCCCCAATACTATTTACAACAAAAGGGCTAAAATACACATTAAGCACAAAAGAGTTCAAATCCGTCAACCCGACTAAACTGGTGGTGGATTGTCATCCGCCACTTCTTTGCCATGACCTAAAAAATGTTAATAATAAAGGGGGTAAGCACAAAGCTTAGTAGGAAGTATCTAAGACACACTTCTTATAACTCCATGAATCCACGCAAAGAATAGGCAAAAAGGTAAATGGGATCATACCATGGAAATTACATATCAACAACCGCGACGACAAGTATATAACAAATGTCATCAAATCCCAAATACACCATACATATTAATGAAATGCAATGTCATGCAAATGTCGCTCCCCATTCTGAACTTTTCTATTTCATCATACCAAATCGTTAATGCAACCCGACCCATAGCACCTCTATGGTGTCACGAGGAGAGGGTTGGCTAGCAGTCCCAGACCACATGGCACCTCCACGGTGTCGTCTGGGCCTAGGTAGCTCAACTTCCTTCTAGATTACATTAACACCACGGACCATTAGGCACCTCCTAAGCGTCCGATTTTCTCAACACTTTTCAAAACATCTTCCCAAAATTATTTCATTTGCTTTCGAAACATTTTTTCCCTTTTTTCCTTTCCCAATGGATGCATGAATGCTTCATCCTTTAATTCGTCAATTCAACTATAAAACTTTCACATATATTATTCAAAGTAAATTTCTAAAATCCATAATTCATGCTTCCACTTTGCATTATTCAAGCATATTAGGCATTCGAAACACAAATTCCATCACACATAAGCATGCTTATACACATTATATCAACTATCACATAAATGCATCTTTCAATTGTAATATTTCAACAATTTGCAAGAACTTAAACTAATTAAACATGCAATTTCAACAATTTATAAAGAATTAACTCACAAAAAACATAAGAAATCATGTATTAGAACACCCCTACCTCAAATGAGAGAAAAACTCCAAAAATTGCCTAATTCTTAGCCTTAATTTGAAATTCCAAGGTGCACCAAACTGGGATTGGCTCCGATCAAATCGTAGATCTCGTCATGCTCTTCAATTTGCCGCAAACGGCATACAAAATCTCCAAAAGATGAAAGAGTAATTGAAACTTGAAATTGTGAAGAAAAAAAAAAAGAAAGAAAAAGTGTATGAAAGAGAGAGAGGGAGCTTGCTTACTAGATAGAGAAATGAAAATGTGGCTAAAATGGCCTATTTGACCACTCAAATGCTTTAGTGGTGGGCCCCCAAAAATAAAATCTTTTTGCTTCAATTTTTCCACCATAAATTTCATATACATGTCTCACATTACAACCACACAAAATGACACACAACTATATAAATATGCATGGAATGCAATGGGCCCAAAATAATATCCCCATACACAAGAATCCCAGTAGCGAGTCCCACCCAGGACCGTCCGGCCCGAAAAATAAAAAAAATGCCAAAATGGCAACCATTGCATTTCCGAGAGTCCTGAACTTAAAAAAATGCCCTAACTAACCCTCGGACACACCCGACACACTCCACGGTGTCCAGCACGCAAATGAGAAAAGACGAAAATACCCCTAAAAAATTAAAAAATTTCAGAAATTGGAAAATGGTAAAAATTGAAAACATTACAGATTGTCATTGTCCAGGGGATGGGGATGGTATCATGGGGCCGGATCACTCCTTTTCCAGCCCCAACCGCCACCGGAATGGGCTCATGCACCCCCTTCATCGCCGCGAGTGGGGTTGTACCCACTTGTGCGCTTCATCTTCTTCCCAGCGAGCTCAGAAGAAGCTCTGTTTCCTTTGCACCACCGGTAACCAATGTCGGAATATTGTTGCAACAATTTTTCCACTGCAAAACTAGTTTTATACCTAGTGCACGTTCTTTCGGGCCACACAATCTTGATCAATCGTCACCACCCCACCACTTCAACCACTACCACTGTCGCCACTCAACCACTTCCACCACAAGAATACAGAAACTCAAATAATTCACCACTAGCTTAACGTTAACCAACCAACCATGAACTTCTCTCAACATGTTGAAAATTCACGCAATTTATAAAATTCTAGAATTGCACATCTACATACATATATATGTATATATGTATCTATGAGACTCTGTGTGATTATCTCTCTCAATATGGGGATTTATATATATATATATATATGTTATGTAATAAGGATCGAGTAGGAGTTTATGAGAATAAGAGAAAAATAAATGATAAGAAAAAAAAAATATAGCGCACACAAAAATGAGACAAGAATTTACGTGGTTTTGTTGTGCCTATGTCCACGGGGAGAAAACAGATCAATATTTCATTATAGAAACAAAAAGATACAAGGCTAAGTGGAACATACCCAAAACCCAAATACATCCAAGCTCTCACACACTTTCACTTTAATATATTGAGTAAACACACTCAATTGTCATCCGCCTTGAACCATGGAGATCATAGGCTATTTATAGCTATCACACAACTTACTGCCCACGCGCACAAGAAAGGCGTCACCACAACTTACTGATCAAGCACCTTGGAGGACAAACTGATGATGTAAGACATAATACAAATGGGTGATGTAATTATTGACCTCAGAATTGAGCCACAAAAGTCAACAAATCTCCACCTTGGCAAAAATTCAAATGAGCCACTATATCTCTACAAAACAAACTATCTTATCCACTAAACCCTTAAAGGCAATTTCAACATTTGAGAATACTAACCAAGTCCAAACGATGTTTGAACTTAAGAGCCGGAATGGACTTTGTCATCATATTCACCGGATTTTCAGTTGTGCCAATTTTCTTCAATGTAGTAATTCTTTTTAATATGATATCCCGAATAAAATGGTATATGACATCAATGTGGTTGGTTCTCTCATGATATATTTCATTTTTGGTCAAATATATCGCACTCTGACTGTCACAATAAATAATAGTTGAGCTCTGCTGCAAACCCAAAACACTAACCAAACCTCTCAACCAAATGGCTTCCTTTATCTGGTTCTGTAGTAGAGCGAGTAACTGTAGATTGTAAAGTTACTTTCCAACTAACTGCACAACCTGAGAGAGTATAGACGTATCCTATTAGAGATCTTCTTCTGTTTAAATCACCAACGTAGTCAGAGTCCACAAAACCAACAACACTGCCAAAATCATAACTGCTCTTCTGATAAACTAAGCCAATATCTACAGTACCTTTCAAATACCGAAGAATCCGCTTCACAGCTAGCCAATGCTCTTTTCCTGGATTATCCATATATCAGTATTCAACTAAGATCTTTCATCGCAGCACCAAGATCTTTCATCTTAAATTCAGTATTCAACTAAGATTTTAACTTGTTGATTTCTGACATGTCTTTTACAGCAATAAGCATGTCGTTAACATATAACAAGAAGTATACAAAAGAACTATCTGGGAGCTTCCAGTAGCAGACACAACTGTCATAGTTACTTCTTAAATAGCCATGTCCAACCATAAAAGTGTTGAACCTCTTATACAATTGCCTTGGATATTGCTTTAATCCACACAAGGATTTCTTCAACAAACAAACATGGTCTTCCTTAAATTTCTTCTTTAAGCTCACCATGTAGAAAAGCTATTTTGACATTAAGTTGCTCAAGCTCCAAGTCAAATAGAGCAATTATAGCAAGTAACACGCGAATAGAGGTATATTTCACAATTGGTGAGAATACTTCATTAAAATCCATACCTTTTCTCTGATTATAACCCTTTACCACCAAACGTGCTTTGTACCTTGCATCTTCAACACCTGGAGTTCCTTTATTTTTCTTGAAGACCCATTTGCAACTAACAATCTTCTGGCTTTTAGGAGGTTTCACTAGCTCCCATGTCTAATTCTTATGAATCTTTTCATTCATAGCAACAGTCCACTTGGCAGATTCATTTCCTGGAAAAACTTCTTGGTAGGTGTAAGGCTTTTTATCTTCAATATTTTCTGCCACAGACAAAGTATAAGCAACTAAATCTGAATAAGCAAACCTATGAGGTGGTTTAATCTGCCTTTTCTATCTCCCTGTAGCAGTATTGTATTGTTGCTCATCTGGTACTTAATCATCCTGCACCTCTTCAACATTTGGTTGAACCGAAGTGTTGACTTGTTTCTCTAGAGCTTCAAAGTCACGCTCTACTTGCTGCTTAACACCCTGAGATTCACTTGTAACAAAAGACTCTTTTTCTCGGGTAAAATAAAGCAAGCTCATCAAAAGTAACATCTCTGCTGGTAATAGACTTAGGTGACTTAGGATCAGGACACCACAACAGGTATCCCTTCACCCCGGATGCATAGCCAATAAAAATACATTTCTTGGTTCTAGGCTCAAGTTTTCCTTCATTAAAATGAGCATAAGCAGGACATCCAAAAACTCTTAAATTAGAATAATCAGCAGGAGTACTAGACCATACCTCTTCAGGTGTTTTGCACTCAATAACAGTTGATGTTGACCTGTTCACAAAATAGCAAGCTGTGTTAACTGCTTCAGCCCTAAATCACTTAGACAACCCAGCATTGAAAAATATACAACGAGCTCTTTCTAAAAGAGTTCTATTCATACGTTCTGCTACACCATTCTGTTCTGGAGTCTTTCGAACTGTATGGTGTCTAACAATGCCTTCATTTCTGCAGAACTCGTCAAACTCTCCTGAGCAAAATTCTAAACCGTTATCTATTCTGAGACGCTTGATCTTCTTTCTAATTTGCTTTTCAATCATGGCCTTCCACTGCTTAAACTTAAGGAACAATTTATGTTTTTACTTAAAGATATAGATCTAGACTTTCCTGGAGAAGTCATCAATGAAAGTCAATATATATCAAGAACCACCAAGAGAGTGAACTCTGGATGAACCTAAAAGAACTGAATGAATGTAATCAATAGTGCCCTTAGTCCTGTGAATAGCTGTACTGAACTTGAGTCTTTTCTGTTTGCTTAGTAAACCTCGTTTGCTCAATTCTGTCAAACCCTTCTCATTCATATGCCCTAAACGCATATGCCATAGATGGGTAGTTTCTGAATCTTGATCAACTGAAGCAGCACCTGTCATAGTACTGCTCTGTAAAAAATAGAGGCCTTTTTCTCTGTTTTCCCTCAAGCATAGTAAGAGCACCTTTAGAAACTCTCAAAACTCCACCTTCAGCTGAAAACTTGTAACCATTAAATTCAAGAGTACCAAGAGAAATCAAATTCTTTTTCAAATATGGAACATGCCGAACATCAGTTAAAGTTCTAACAATACCATCATTGTGGAGGGAAAAAAGTCACGCCAATCGCAAAACACCACGTAGCGGCAAAAGGCAGCCCACAACCAAGTTAAAAAAGCTAGAAGCCCATAATCAAACATAAGCCCAGCGAAGAAAGGCCTACTTAATACAGAGGCTGAATGAACAGGCCCAATCTTGACAAGGCCTTAACTCCATAACGCCCGCAATAATGTCGAATACACGATTTGTAAGCATAATTACCCACGTTTGGGAATAAAAGTTAAGAAACGACTCCATGTAAATTCCTAAGCAAAAATACTTATAAATAGAGCCTAAACAAATGTGAAGAGAGGGATAAAAACTCTCAATATTACTACTATCTCAAAGATTTTCCTGTTCCCTTCTTGATTTTTTCTATGTGCTCTCCATAATTGATCTCTTTAGGTGTTCGGGTATAAAAAATTGTACCCACACTTTGGTGCCATTTGTGGGAAGCTGCGATATAAAAAGTCTGTTCCCTATCCCTTGCATACAAACATCACTCCGGGATGGCAACAGAGCCAGACACCGTTCAAATGCAGCAACAGGAGACCATGCAGAAAATACGCGAAGAAATGCAAGCGCAACTAGACGTCCTGCGATAAGCAAATGAAGCCAGCGCTGAGCAAATCAATATGCTAATGCAGGCTCAAGAAACCAGCATGGCACAACTCAGTACTCTGCGCAGAGAAAACGAAAGACTCCGAAACAATGCTTGGCAGAATGAACAGCCGAACGACCCTCGGCCTGAACGTCAGAACGAAGATCCCCCCATGGAGCCTGGCAATGATAATCCACCTCACCAACAGAAGGCTCCAACGCTAACAGCTCCATGGAACGCTTGAAGACATCAATGATGCCACAAGTTAATCTTACACCTTAGGGAACTCTAATATTTGGGGGCTTCAAGTCACCAAAGCCCATCCATCAGATGACGCAATTCAGGTAGAAAAGAAGTGTGGACCCCAGCAGCTGATCAGCTATCTTCGGGGAATGACTTTATTGCCAGGCTCCGAAAAGAAATGGACGAACGAATCAAGGGATTGAATGCCCAAACGCCCGAAGACATGGTGAGAGAATTCACTGCATCAATAGTGAAAACCCATTTCATAGATGAGATAGAATGGGTCGCAAGACCCAAGAAGTTCATAATGCCCAAGTTCATCAAATTCAATGGGACTGGAGATCCCCTCCAGCACCTCAACCACTATACTCAGGAAATGACACTAGAGGCTCACAATGATCTATTCGTGTGCAAAATATTTCCATCCAGCCTGACAGGGGTGGCCCTAGAGTGGTTCAAAAATCGCCCATGCAAGTCGATCCCAAACTTCGAGTTACTATGTATCGCATTCTTGGCCCAGTATTGTGGAAATAAGAAACAGAAGAAAACTATTGCCAGTCTCTTTACGATTCGGCAGATGAAGGGAGAAGACCTGCAAACCTTCCTTACCTGATTCAACATGGAGTCTTCGAGCATACCAGATTACAATCAGGACACAGCCATAGAAGCGTTCAAGATAGCCATGGTACAGGGCTCATATTTCTATTCTTCTCTGGTGAAGAAGACCCCAACTAACATGTCAAAGCTGAATTCGCAGGCACAAAACTACATTAGACTTGAAGAAAATGAAGTAACTAGACAGCAGAGAACGACACTGGTTATGGTAGAAAATCAGCCGAAGAAGTGATCGAGCACCCCAAGGGCCCATCGAGAACCCCCGGCTATTAAGGGACGAGCCCCTGAAAAGAAATCACGAACAACTGAAAGAGTCATGCTGCTTAAAGTAACACTGGTTAGACTGTACCAAGAAACCAAGGCAAGAAACATCTTTCAGATCCCACCACCAATTAGACAGCCAATGGAGCAAAGAGACTAGAGTAAACACTGTGTATTCCACAATGATTTTGGCCACCTGACTAATAATTGCAAGAGCTTGAGAAGACAGGTGGAAGCGTTAATAGCCAAGGGCGAGTTAACTGAGTACCTGATTACCCCGGGCAACAAAGGCAGCAAGATCGAGCCCGAGCGATTCCAAAAGCCACGGCAGAAAGCCATCATGTTCGGGTAATCAACACGATTCATGGCTGTCCGGAAGAAGACGAGCAATCGGGAAATTCCTACAGGATCCAACTCAAACAAGCCCATAAGCTGCGGAGGATTGGGGAAATCAATACCGTTGACTGCAAACCCAATCCAGCACAAGTGTCTTTTCATAAAGGGGATCTCAGAAGGGTGCAACACCCGCACGAAAACCCATTAGTAGTTAGTCTACTAGTGGCCAACTTTCTGGTCAGACGAGTACTGATTGACCCCGGCAGTAGTGCCAATATCATGACAAAATGGACGTTCGATCAGTTAAAATTGGCCGCAGACCAGATTCGTCCCACTCAAAGCCCTCTGGTAGGATTTGATAGAAGAAGAGTGGAGCCCACAAGTGTGATCACGCTATCAGTCACTGCTGCTAAAAGATCTCTGAAAGAGAACTTCGTGATTGTGGATATTCACCTGACCTATAATTTGCTAATGGGTCGAGGATGGATCCACCGCATAGAAGGAGTCCCATTAACCCTGCACCAAGTCAAGAGATGCATAAGCCCGAATGGTCAAGAGGTCATCGATATCTGGGGGGACCAGATAACAGCAAAGAAGTGCTACCACACGACAGTTTATCCTTCCGATAAGGACAAAAAATTGCTGAAATATTAATTACTGAGCTCTTCCCCTCCAAAAGAGACGGAGAAACCAGAAGAAGAGCATCTTACTATAGAACCCCTAGAAGCCATGCAGATAGTTGCAGGGGATGAGCGCAAGTTGACTTACATAGGGACTCTCCAGTCAGTTCAGGAAAAGGAGGAGCTGGTAGAAATCCTAAGGAAGAACGCAGACATCTTCGTTTGGAATCACTAGGACATGCTGGAAATTGACCCACGGACGACCTATCACAACCTAAATATGGACCCCAGTCACCATCCAGTGAAGAAGGTTTGCCCCTAAAAGGAATAAAATCATTGCCGAAGAAGTCAATCAACTTTTAGAAGTAGGGTTCGTCAGGAAGTCCAGTATCCTCAATAGTTGTCAAACGTGGTGGTTGTCTAGAAAAAGAATGGTAAATGGCGAGTATGCATTGACTTCACCAACCTAAACAAAGCGTGCCCAAAAGATAGCTTCCCACTCCCCAAGATCGATCAGATGGTAGACGCTACGACCGAATATGAAAAACTGACTTTCCTTGATGCTTACTCGGGCACAACCAAATCCCAATGAACCCTTCGGACGAAAAGAAGACTTCTTTCATCATCGAACGGGGGACCTATTGCTATAAGGTAATGCCCTTCGAGTTAAAAAAAAATGCGGGAGCAACTTATCATAGGCTGATCAACAAAATGTTCGAAGAACAGATTGGCCGAACGGTCGAAGCTTACATAGATGATATGGTTGTGAAAAACAAAGTTAAGAAAGATCATCGGCAACACCTGCAGGATGTGTTTGATACTCTCAGGAAATATAGAATGATGCTAAACCCAGCAAAATGTTCGTTTGGAGTGTCTTCAAGACAGTTCCTCGGTCACCTGGTGAGAAAAAGGGGAATAGAGGCAAATCCCATTCAGTTGACAAAATTGCTACAGAGTCGAGAGCCCCGAACCATAAGGGAAGTCCAAATCCTCACTGGGAGAGTAGCGGCTCTTAGCCGTTTTATATCCAGACTATCAGACAAATGCAAACCGTTCTTTGACACAATCAGAGCTAGAAAAAGAGATATCTGGGGGGCAGAGCAGAGAGAAGCTCTCGTGAAACTCAAGGAATACATGAAAAGTCCCCCAATTCTATCTGCTCCAGAACCCAAAGAGCCATTGTACCTCTACCTAGCAGTATCTCAGTCAGCAACCAGCTCAGCCTTAGTAAGAGAAGTGGGAAAAAAGCAACACCCAGTCTTTTACTCCAGCAAGGCTATGACCGACGCAGAAAGCCGGTACTCAATAGCAGAAAAAATCATCCTTGCTCTAATTCAGGCCAAAAGGAAAATCCGACACTATTTTGAGGCTCATCGAATAATAGTTCCCACAATACATCCTATCAAAGCAATTATCAATAAACCAGACATCTCAGGTCGGATCACCAAATGGGCAATTGAATTAAGCTCATTTGACATCTAGTACGAATCGCGCACCGTAAAAAAAGGGCAAGTGGTTGCGAATTTTCTCTTGGACACTAACCTAGGGGAAGAACAGCACACCACGGAAGAGCCTTGTTGGGAATTATATGTCGGTGGTTCCTCGAGTCAAAACGGAGCCGAAGCAGGAATAGAGATAAGAACCCATGAGGGGACTCGAATCCAACAATCGGTTCGACTAGAGTTCCTAGTCACAAACAATGAAGCGGAATATGAGGCACTGTTGGCAGGGCTCAGATTGGCTAAGGAACTCCAAGTAAAGCACCTCAAAGCCTATAGCGATTTCCAACTCATCACAAGGCAGGTGACGGGAGAATACACCACCAGAGAGGGCTGAATGAATGCATACCAAGAAGAAGTTGAAAAAATGACAAAGAACTTTGATACAATCAACTTTCAGCAGATCCCTAGGGAAGAAAATCCGATAGCTGATCGCTTGGCGAATGTAGCGCCCATAGCGGACGAGTCACTCACCAGGGTTGTCCCTATTGATGTCTTAGATACACCAAGCATCACAAGGGGAATGCAAGTGTTGGTCATCCCATGGGAACCAAGTTGGATAGATCCAATATTGGCTTACCTTGAGAAAGGAGAACTCCCTAATTTTAAGGAAGCAGCCCGACAGCTAAGGATAAAAGCTGCCAAATATTCTGTGGTCGGAGGACAGCTCTTCAGGCGATCGCATTCCGGGCCCTACCTCAAGTGTCTTACCCTAACGGAGTCCCGAGAAGTTTTAAAACACATACACGAAGGGGAGTGCAGGAATCATTCTGGGGGCAGGTCATTGGCTCATAAAGCTCTCACTCAAGGTTATTTCTGGCCCTACATGGCAAGGGAAGCGGAATAATACTCCCACAGATGCGACAAATGTCAAAAGTATTCCCTCCTTGTCCATCTACCCCCGGAAGAAATACAAACCATGAGCAGCCTATGGCTGGTCACACAATGGGGGATGGATGTTGTAATACCCCAAGTTTTCAAAAGGATAAAATTGGGAATTAATTTTGTTTTTATTGATTAATTGATTTAATTATGTGATTTAGTTGTTTTGGTTGGTTAATTATGTGACTTATGTGTTTTGACTTCTTAATTGATTATTGGTGTATTTATTTTAATTTAATTATTTAATTGAAATTGTTTAACTTTAATATATAGTTGGTTTAAATATTTGATTATTGATGTTTTAATTGACGTGTCTTTGTAGTGTATATTTGGTAGCTTACATAATTTATTTGTGTCGTAGGGTTTTATTGTTTTGTATATTTTTGGTCGCCGACTTGTATTAAGGTTTAATTAAAGCCTATTAAGATACGGGTATAATCAGACTTAAGATTGGGATGCCTATATATATATATATCCTGATACGTCTGCTAGGGTTGGGAAAAACCCTATTCACGTAATAAGGTTTTGAGAGGAAAACCAGAAAGAAGCTTGAGGGGAAACAGAGAGGGTCTTGAGAGATAACTTGTGAGGCTAAAGGAGAAGGAAGGGGTTGCTTCGGGATGGAACTAAGAAGCAACAGAGGACTGGAACAGTGATCAGAGGAAGGAACAGTCTTAGAGAGTTCTGAAATTTAGAGACGACGCTTAAGGTTTCAAACCGAAATTTAAAGGCAAGTTTCATTCTCTCCTTCCTGTAAACTTGTGCTCTGTGAATTCTTTATAGTCTCCAGGGACTAATTCCACTTTTAAAATTAATGGTTGACGCATAATGTATCAGACTGTAATTTGTTTATGTTTTATTTCACTGAAATTGGTTCTTGCTTAAAACTGTGTTGGTTATGGTTTTAAACTTCTGTGAATTAATTCATAAAGGAATCCAAGGAGTTTTTAGGATGGTTTGGACTATAATTTAACACTAGAAACTTAAAAATGGGAATTTGATACAAGATTATCAAACTGTAAATTTGTTTTTGTCTAAAGAACTGAAACCTGTTTTCTGTAGAAACTATGTTGTTTTTGGTTTCAATTTCTGTCAATTATTTTTCATTGGAGTATGAGGGGTTCTAGAACTGTAAGAACTTAAATAGAATCCTAGGAATGCTACAAAGGTTTGGGAGAGGACACTGGACTTCGCCGGAAGCACAGATGACAACCGGACGAAGCAAAGGCGAAGCAGTGGAGCAGAGACGGCTCTCAGGGGGGGAGAGCTGGCTCCCTAAGTGAGGGAGCCAGCTCCCAAGAAGGTAGAGCTTGCTCTCCATGAGGGAGAGCTGACTCTGGAAGATGAAGAGCTGGCTCCCATGGGGGGGAGCCAGCTCCCGTGAACAGAAACCCCTACCGGGGAATTTTAATAATTTTTCGATACTTCCGGGGCTGAAGAGTAATTCTGGTGTTTCATAAGGGTTCTTAAATGGTTTACAGAGCATGTTTAAGACCTAGTATTTATTGGTTTAGGTCGTAGGAATGGACAACATAAATTTTGAAATATGAATGTTCAATGCTATCGAGAAGGAAGGAGAACTGAATCGCTGGTTGGCTAGCAAATTAAATGAACTGCTATAAAAGTAAGTGCTAGGATTTTATATCAATGATATAATTGACATGTTTTAGTTCCAAGAAGGTTGGTTATGCTGTGGTTAGGGTCGTCATGTAATTCTAACGAATAGGTTGCATGCCGACAGGAGTTGTAGGAGTTTTAGTTGCTAGCTTTATTTTAACGAACTAAACGGACTTGTATGGGAATACTTTTGGGGTTTCATAAGATGTACTCTGTGTAGATTTTTGAGTGTTTTTATATTAGACTCAAGATTTATAGTGAGGATTAAAAGGAACGTCGTGTAATTTAAGCATTAATTGACATGCCGTCGCGAATGGTGCAAGTTTTGGCTACTAGTGTTATTTTAGTAAACTAACTGTACTAGTATGGAGGTATTTTTGGGCATTCTAGTATAATGTGCTCAGTTATAATTATGTTTATCATTATATTGTGCTATGGATGTTAATTGATGAACTGTTTTAATTTATGTCCGATCAATTATATGGATGTGGAAAATTTAAGTTGTTTATCACCACTTTAACAATTTAAAAGGAGGATTTATGATTATAATCATATACGGAATACATAATGAAATCTTGCATATATCTGATTTTTGTTATGGTTGGTTATGGATGGATTTGATGTTCAAATAAGTACACATCATTTTATGGATCATTTGCATGTATGCACCGGTATGGGACGGTGGCATACGGAGGGATGAATTAGGTTACAACACTAATCCCTACCCATTTATACATAAGGAATGGATTAACTAAAACAGTTAAATTCTATATGGATGCATGTCCTGTCAACTAAAACAGTTGAACGACATAACGGATGGTTGCTTTACTTTTCAGTATTAGAAAGGAATTTATATATATACTTATGGTACCGTGGTACAAGCTTGAGTCTCCTGATCACGGTTAGGGTGCGTATATCGCATGGAGGGATAACTGGACCTAAAGACGTTCCCTGGTAGGTCTAGGTGTGCATGACGACGCGACGACGTTTTTGCGTGTTACCTTTTACTCAGGTGTGATGACTGTAGGTTAGTGAATATCCTATAGTGTGTGTATATATATATATGGACTATCTTTAGATATTGCCAAGCTATCTAGGATGTATCTGCGTATCGGGTTTATGTACAGATTGTAGTAGATTGGAACTAACATGTGGGCCTGACCCACTCCTTTTTTCAGGTGTTCGCCAGTACCAGGCTTAGAGCTTGATCGTGTTGATGCAGATACAGACACTCACTCTTCCGACTACATAAGATGTTCTTCCTTTTTAGTTTTGGATTTACATTTGGATATTTTAATTATAAGTTTGGGATTATTAGGGGTCCACTAGATGGATTCCCGAGTTGTACATAATGGAAGGATTTAAATGATATTAATTTATTATTTAAAGTTTATGGATTTTTATTTTAGATTTCTTTTAGTGTATTATTATTTTATTCTTAATTTAGTTTTTTATTCCTGCTTATTTACATATTGATTGTTTGGTATCTCTCGGATCTGTGCTCGGACTTGATCACCTGTGGCTCTAGAATCGTGGGGTATTTCAGACGTGGTAGGACCCCTACCAATGGCAGCATCGCAGAAAAAGTACGCCTTGTTAGCCATTGATTATTTCACTAAATAGCTAGAAGCAGAGGCATACGCAAATGTGACTAATGTCCAAGTGAAAAAATTCGTTTGGAACAACCTGATATGCAGTTTTGGAATCCCAAAGTCCATCATCATGGACAACGGACTGAATCTGGATAATCAGTACACTAAACGTTTCTTCGACAAATACGGTATCAACCAGAAAGTATCAGCTGCATACCACCCCCAAGGCAATGGGCAAGCGGAGATATTTAACAGGACAATCTTTGCCTGTATCAAAAATAAGCTTGAAGATAAAAAAAAAATGAAGTGGTTAGAAGAATTTCCAAATGTCCTATGGGCATACAAAACCACCCCGAGACGTCCCACTGGTGAAACCCCTTTCTCTCTAGCTTACGGCACTGAGGCCGTAATCCCCACCGAAATAGTAGCACCTACCATCCGAAGCTTGGCTTGGAACCAGGAGTCAAATAATCAGCTTCTGGAACATAGTCTGGATCTATTGGAAGAAAAAAAGGGAAGCCATAGCCATCCGGCTAGCAGATAGCAAATAGTTATAACAAAAGAGTCGGAAGGAGATTCTTCAATCTGGGAGATCTGGTACTCCTGAAATCAGAAAAGTATGTTAACAAATTAGAACCTAACGGGGAAGGGCCATACCGAATATCAGATGTGATTAGAAAATGAGCTTACAGATTTCGACACCTGGATAACATTGAAATGACCAAGCCGAGGAACATAATGAACCTGAAAAGGTACTTTCAATGAAGTAAATCGTACAGTGTTTTCCAGTACTCTACTTTTTGAATAAATAAAGCTGCTGACTGCCTTTTTTAAATGTCCCACATCGAATAAAAACAAAACTTATGACTATTATTTAAAGTGGAATAACACGAGATCTAAACAGTGGAGTGGACCCCCTGATGGTAGGCAACCCATAACGGGATCCACCATTAAGGGTCTCCACTTCACACTTTTTATCTTTTATCTTACCACAAATAAGATCTTATCACCTACGAGAAACGATGTCCCACCTCGTTTAAAAAGTGGAATCTAACCCTTTTCTTATAAGGATCCACATTTACCTCCTATCAGTGTATGGGACCCATTGACAATGGGACCCCACTTACGATACTAAAGTGCCCCATTGTCAGAGGTCTCCATACACTCCCCACATATTTTCCCCTTTTTTAGAAAGAACGGTCCCACATCGATTAAAAAAGGAAAAGAATCCCTTATTATTATAATGTGACCTGTCGGGTATACAATCAGTGGGTGGGGGCCCTAAATTACGAGGCCCATGGATAGTCTCAGCTCATTAACAGATGGGGTCCGTAATTTAGAGCCTTCCCCGCTTTCTTTTGGGATAGGTCATTTCTTTTTAAATCCCTATCTCACTTTAAACAGAAAATGGGTTTTCCATAAGACAGAATCGTTTAAATTCTAAACGTCAGCAAGGGAACGCCCATACAAAGAAGGTCCGACACCCATTTTGACCCAAAAAAAAAAAAAAAACAAGAGGGCCCAATAAAAAGAGGTTAACTCGTGACGACACACTCAAGACGGACTTAGAAATAGGCGAAGGCCCCAAGAGCCTAACGCCCGAACAGGCTTAACCGGATAGACCGCTCAAGTCCAAAAAGCCTAACAGCTCCAAGAGCAGATCACAAAATAGACGAAGGCCCCAAAAGCCTAACGCCCGAACAGGTTTGACCGGATAAATCGCTCAAGTCCAAAAAGCCGAACGGCCCCAAGAGCCGATCGCAAAATAGGCGAAGGCCCCAAGAGCCTAACGCCCGAACAGGCTTGACCGGATAAACCGCTTAAGTCCAAAAAAGCCGAACGGCCCCAAAAGCCGATCGTAAAATAGGTGAAGACCCCAAGAGCATAACGCCCGAACAGGCTTGACCGGATAAACCGCTCGAGTCCAAAAAAACCGAATGGCCCTAAAAGCCGATCGCAAAATAGGCGAAGGCCCCAACAGCCTAACGCCCGAACGGGCTTGACCGGATAAACCGTTCAAGTCCCAAAAAGCCGAATGGCCCCAAGAGCCGATCGCAAAATAGGTAAAAGCCCCAAGAGCCTAACGCCCAAACAGGCTTGACTGGATAAACCGCTCAAGTCCCAAAAAAGCCGAACGGCCCCAAAAGCTGATCACAAAATAGGCGAAGGCCCCAAGAGCCTAACGCCCGAACGGGCTTAACCGAATAAACTGCTCAAGTCCCAAAATGCCGAATGGCCCCAAGAGCAAATCGCAAAATAGGTGAAGGCCTCAAGAGCCTAACGCCCGAACAGGTTTGACCGGATAAACCGCTCAAGTCCCAAAAAAGCCGAACGGCCCCAAGAACCAATCACAAAATAGGCGAAGGCCTCAAAAGCCTAACGCCTGAATAGGCTTGACCGGATAAACCGCTCAAGTCCCAAAAATCCGAACAGTCCCAAGAGCCGATCGCAAAATAGGCGAAGGCCCCAAGAGCCTAACGCCCAAACAAGGTTGACCGGATAAACCGCTTATGTCCCAAAAAGCCGAACGGCCCCAAGAGCCGATTGTAAAATAGGGGAAGAGCCAATCGCAAAATAGGCGAAGGCCCCAAATGCCTAACGCCCGAACACTAATTGCAAATTAGACAAATACATCGAATCACAAGCAATAATGTAAGCAAAAGTAATCCCAAAGATTGTCAAAAGAAAACCTCCATGTTCTTATAAGTAGGTAAAGGTTTTTACAAAAGAGGCAGGGCATACCCAACACCTCCCAAAAAAAAAAAAGAAAAAAAAAAGAAGGAGGAAGCTGCGCAGGATCATCATCAGGCACAGCTCCACCCTCCGCATTGAACCTCTATGTAAACGTATCAACCAACTCTACTCTGGCTGGAATAGAGGAAGGGGTATCGAGCGACAAGGCAGGTAATCCCTGAGAACCTGAAGGATAATGGAGAGGAGGCGGAACCTCGTCAGACACCTCACCCTTCAGTAGAACAGCAAATTTTGTCTCTCTAGGGCCAGCCGAAGGCTCGACATACTCACCTGCAATCAAGAGCCTATGTTCGGCATCGTGCTCATCAGCATCACCATAATCTCTCTCCTCAGACGGAAGCTGCCCCTGAGCAAAACCAAGCCTGAAGCCTTTGGCATAGCGGAGATTCGCGATATGGGAAAAATGGTTAAACATCTTCAAACCCCCATCCTTGCAGGTTTGAATAAAAGAGTTTGCCTTCCCAAGCTGCAGGTTAAGCTCAGCTACTTTGGGAGTAAGGGACAACAGATCATCAACACTCGTCTGTTGTTGTAAAATTTCATCTCTGGGAGGCCACATCCTTCTAGCTAAACCCATCAACATATCCGGGTCTTCGGCTCCAGAGTCACTAATAGTGATAGGGGACCCATCAGACTTTATCATTTCAGGGAACCACTTCCCAGTAAACCCCGCGAAATTACCCCCAACGACATCAGCAGCGCTAGGAATCAAAGCACTTTTTCCTCCAAAGGCCCCAGCCATTAACTTATGATGCTTCGAAGAAGAATCATCCTTCGCTGATGGATGCTTAGTCCTTGACTGGACCCCTTTTTGCTTTTGAGAGGGAGAAAACCTATTCGCCTCGACAAGAAGGTTCTTTCTTTCTTGCAATAACTTAGCGCCCACTTCCCTCTCCTTAGCGATAAGATAGCCTCAGAGTTGGAGGCGTCAAGATCAATGGGCTCCTCAAGATTTAAAGCAATTATTCGAGGATCTCTCGAGATCACCTTAAGAAGAGAAGAGGAGAGAAGGATCTTGGCAGAAGGAACGTCACTCCAAACTCTTTCCTGTAAATAGGCAAGACGGCTATCTGCAAATTTCGAAGAGAAAAAATCAGTTTTGTGATCTAGGAAGTCATATATACAACAAAAATGCTTTACGACACAAACAAAGAAAGAAGACTCGCCGGAATCATCAAATGCGGGAACAAATGGGGCATGAAAGCTCGATCGGATAAATAAATCCTGAACAGACGAAGATCGCCACGCCCCTCCGACCTTAACAATTTTGTACTTCCACTCTTTGTCAGAGGTATTAAGATGGGAGAAAAGAGTTCTACCCGGTCTAGAATGAAGGTGGAACCTACCATCTCCTCCTTTCAATCTATCAAGTGAGTAATAAAACAGAAAGGTCGGCAAGATTCAAGGTTAAACCTCGACCCCTGTTTAGAGCAAGAAGACAGGAGAGAATATGGAAGAAATTAGGGTTAACTTGAAGAGGAGCTGTGATACCCCTCGGATCCGAGACACGGGTTGATCAGGCCCAGGCCCAAACCCGAGGGAATATCAAACAATTAATATTTTATAATAAACACGGAATACAAAATAAATTAAGAAATGAAATTAAAGCTGGAAGGAACTAAAAATAGAATCCGCAAAATATTATAATTATTAAAATCCATCAAACCCAAACTCCAAAACTCCATCAGTTTACAACTTGGGAATCCATCTCTAGTGGACCCCTATTAAACATCCAAACGGAAGATAGAACAAATGTAATAAACGTCCAGAAATAAAACTATAGAGAGAGCCCTACATCGTCGGAAGAGTGAATAGAGACCTCTGCACAACACGAACACGTCTAAGCCTGGAACTGTGGTGAACCTGAAAAATAGAAGTGGGTCAGGCCCACGTGCAAATTCTATACTACTACAATCCAAACAGAGGCCCGATACGCATGTATATCCTAAACAATTCAACAATAGTCCGTAAATTTATATATAGTCACACTAAAGGACTCTCACTGGACTACAGGCCGGTCTCAACCTGAATAGAGGTAACATACTAAAACGCACACGAAGTGGGCATATGTACCTATACCTAAACAGGGTACACCTCCAACCATCGTAGCCAGCTACATATCCCGATGCATATACGCTCCCTAGCCATTGGTCCTGAGGCTCAAGCTTATACCGAGGCACCATAACAGTACATATATAAAATCCATCCAAAATCCCTGGTATTGCCGCTCAACAAGTAGTTGCTATGACAATACAAATCCACGGGACTTAACTTTTAGTTAATCCCATTCTTATTCCAAGTAGGTGGGTAATGGTATTGATTTAAAAACCAAACCCATCCTTAGTATGCCACCGTCCCATACCGGTGCCTACTTTCCAATCCTCCAGTAGTCAATAATACCAATAAATCAAGTATATATCAACTAAATTCCAACATCCAACATTCAATGTTAGCAGTGATAAAATAAGCATTGATAAACAGGGTCACAACAACAACATATACATGCCCAATTTAAGTTGTTCCCTTTAGTCTAATATAAAGACAGAATTAATTAAAACTTCCATTTAACACCTTACAAATGACATACAGTGTAGGGTATGTATCACAAAATCCTAACCTCCACAGTTGATACTAACTATGATAATGTAAACATCAAAACAATATTCACAGTATGTATGTAGACATGCTCAAATTATAGTGTTCCACAAAACCGATCTAGTGTTAAACTCAAATCCTCCTAGTATTTAAGTTCCAACAGTTGCTATTACAGAAGTTAAGATAGCTATCATCTAGACCCATTCTTCCAATAATTTATACTAGCAGTGGTAAGGAAAAACGTGAACCACAGAACCACAATGCATCCACAAACATGCTTAGTCTAGGTTGAACAAGCATACAACACTACTGTAACTACCAGTTTCATAGCAAAACAGATATCATTTTAGTTTGGTTTAATCTTCATTAATCCTAGAATCATTTAAGAGTGCAAAGAGTATGATGCCAAAGGGAAAGAGTAAGGATAGAATCTTGCCTCAGAAACTTTTGTTCAAAGTTTCAACGTCGTCTTCTTAAAAAATCCCGGCGAGTTCCAAAACCCGGTTACTGTTCACGGGTACGAAACACTATTCCTGAACTCAAAATCTGATCTCCACCGTTCAGATTGTGTGACACTGAGTTATGAACCTATTCTCCAAATTTCAGCTCGATCGGACCACGAATGAAGCGGGATCGGGTGTTTGATGAAATCTGGGCAGAATGGAAAAAAACCTGTGCGACCCAATTACTGTTCACGGGTACGAATCACTGTTCCCGAGGTCAAACTCTGATCTCCACCGTTCAGATTGTGCGTCACTGAGTCATGAACCTCTCCTCCAAAATTTAGCTAGATTGGACCACGGACGAAGCGGAATCGGAGCTTTGATCAAACCTTGGCAGAATGTGAAAAACTGCATTTTTCCTTCTCCACTTCCACAAAACGTGTGCTTTGTTTTAAAAAAAACCCTACACAGACGTCTACCTTATACTTATAGAGTTTTCCTAAACCCTAGGTTCATTTAAGTCCAACTCATAATCCTAACCGGCCCATCCAATTAACGTAGCCACATACGACGGCTATAATATAAAACCCCAATTTATACTGTAATTAAAACCCTAGTTAGATGTATTTACCTAATTACCCTATTTACCATTAAATACTTAACAAATAATCTAATTGAACAAAATAATAATTAGTAAACCCAATTAAACCAAATAAGACACACATAAAAATAAGACACACATAGAATAATTAAACCAATTACACTTAAACCATTAATGCCAATTAAATAATTAAAACACTAACAAGTAATTCCAATCAAATAACTAAAAATAAATATCATTTAAATAAAATAAATCACCACAAAAGAAAACAATTAAGCACCTAATAAAAAAAAATAATGACACATAATCAAATAAAATGCACTTAAATAATAAATTAAATACCATTAAATACCAAGAATATTCTTTTTAAAATTAGGGGTATTACAGGAGCCAAATTCAATACCGACAAAACCCGAAGGTAAAAAGGATTTAAGGGGAATCGAAAGGCGGGAAAATGCAAAGCTGAGAAGAGCATTTCGCCCTCCTCCAAACCCTCACCTATACTAAAGTTCAAATCATGGTCATACTCCTCAAGGGTAACGTCAGAAGGAACACGATTCTTCTTTCTCAACTGAGAAATTGAAAAGGACTTCCTTTCTACAACATCTGCATGGAGGACTATGGGACCCTCGACATAATCGCTCAAACTCGCCGCCACAGTTCCCGACTCAGAATCAGACATGTGAACGCTATGAGTTCATTCACTACTTTCTTGACTCATAATGTAAGAAAGATGGAATGAAAAGAAGACTAACCTCGGCGGATGGAATGAGATATCGAAGCAGCTAGTAATCGGATTCTCGCCAAAACTCAGGAACAAAATCACATATGCAGATGCCCAAATCACGAAAACGCAGTATATAAGCTAAAAGGGGTGGATAACGGAGGAGCAAACACGAAGTCCTAGAATCGACAGCACGAACGGTAATGATTAGCAGTAACAGCCACGAAAACTTCTCAACTTCCCGAAAACGGTTACAATTCCTTATATGAATCAAATTCATAAAAAGGAATCAGGGGCAATGTGTGGAGGGAAAAAAATCATGCCAATCGCAAAACACCACGTGGTGGCAAAAGACAGCCCACAACCAAGTTAAAAAAGCTAGAAGCCCATAATCAAATATAAGCCCAGCGAATGAAGGCCTACTTAATACAAAGGCTGAATGAACAGGCCTAATCTTGACAAGGCCCAAACTCCATAACGCCCGCAATAATGTCGAATGCACGATCTGTAAGCATAATTACCCACGTTTGTGAATAAAAGCCAAGAAACGGCTCCATGTAAATTCCTAAGCAAAAATACTTATAAATAGAGCCTGAACAAAGGTGAAGAGAGGGATAAAAACTCTCAATATTACTACTATCTCAAAGATTTTCCTGTTCTTTTCTTGATTTTTTCTATGTGCTCTCCTTAATTGATCTCTTTAGGTGTTCGGGTGTAAAAAATTGCACCCACAATCATGCATCTTAATTTGGATTGTGCCTATTCCAACAGTCTTATAGGGATTGTCGTTCCCCATTAAGATAGTACCACCATCAATAGAACGGTAAGTAGAAAACCAGTCCCTATTGGGACATATATGATAAGAACAACCAGAATCAAGAACCCATTCACTACTAAAGTGACAATCACTGAACAGAAACTGAAAGAATATTTTTGACATGAGATGAACTTTCCTCAGTAACCCCAGCAACATCAGAAGAATTACTAGTGGATTTATCCTTAGACTCCTTTTTATCCTTTTTATCTTTCTTCTTATTTTTCAATTTTGGAGCCCTTTTTGGTGACAACAATAACATTCAGTATCTTTATGAGACCTAGATTTAGATCTCGATTTGTGTAATACCCCTAATTTTAAAAAGGATAATCTCGGTATTGAGTTAATTGTTTTATATCATTTTAAATTAATTTTTGCTTACTTGTCTAATTGTTTAATTGTTTAAATTGATTTATTTGTTTTACGGTGAAAGTATATGGTTATGTGGTATTTGTTTAATTGGTTACTTGTATAATTGTTTAACTTGACTTATTTGTTTATTTGACATTGTATGTTTAAATTGAATTAATTGTTAAAATAATTTATTTGTTTAAATTAAATGTATTATTTTTATTTTTAAACGGAGTTGGGCTTGGATACGAACAATGGACTATTTGGATAGTGTAAATGGGTACAGTTTTTACCCATGGATGAATATACATGTATATATGGGTCTATATGTATATTGGGTTAGATTAATTACTAATAATTGTTAATAGTTAAATTAGTATCATTATTTTTATTTATGTAAAATAAAGTTTTAGGGTTTTAGATTTATTCATTAAAATTGTCGACGTATATACGTATATGTATGTGTTTTCTATGCTGACTCCTCTTATGACTAGAATTAGGTTTTGTTAGAAGCCTATATATATGTCATTATAAGTCTGCCTAGGGTTAAGAAAACCATATTCACGTGTATACAGAGAATTCACGAACAGTGAGGTTTGAGAGAAAAACAGAGAGAAAGAAAGTTAGGATTTGGCTAGGATCAAGGACTGAACCGAGGAGGGGTCTTGGAAGCTTGTTTGTGGGTTCAACCAGGAGCAATAAAGGAGTTGAGAACAGTCTCAGGTTGCCAGAAAAATTAGGAAGATGACGTTAAGGTTTCAAAACTGAAATCAGAGGCAAGTTCAATTTCTTGCTCTTTTCATTTGAACTGTGTTCTGTGCATACCTAGGTAGTCTCCAGGAACTAAACAGACATTAAATTGATCTTATATGCATATTATTTCAGAGTTTAAATTATTTTACGGATTGTTAATTGAGTTTGATTTATTGTATCAATTGTTTCGTATCATGTTTTTTAATTTCTGTTAATGATGCATACTATGTTTTAAAAATTTCTGGGATAGTTTTGGGACATAGACGGACCTCTAGGATCCTAAATAAGACTTTATAGAGTGTTTATAGTGTCATTGGAGATGAAGATGATGACAGGAAGCAGGGACAGAGCCGGTTCCTAAGGGGAAAGAGCCGGCTCCTTTTTTATTTTTCAGCCCACGGCCTCTGTGAGAGAGAGAGTCGGCTCCATAGAATTCGGGAGCTAGCTCCCTTGGTCACAGAGCTGGCTCCCAAGGTTAGGGAGCTGGCTCCTTTGTGTGGGAGCTTACTCTCTCATTTTGAGAGCAAGCTCTCGTGCATAGTAACTTTGTGGAATTTTTTTTAAGCACAGGTTTGTTTTTTTTAGATTTCTGGACTGTTTTGGGTTGATATTAAGGGTTTTAAATACTGTTTCATGATGTATTAAAACTCCGTATCGCATAATTCTTATCTATATGCTAATGGATTTAACAGTAGGAGGGTTTAAACAATTTTGCATGTTGTTAACGGATAAGGGATATAATTGCTTTAATTTTATTCTAGCAATTTAACGGACTGTAATATGATTTTTAAATTTGTATTGGATGCATAATAAGGCCATATACTTATTAGATTTTATTATGCTTATTCTAGATTTTAATTGATGAAATATTAAATACTGTTCTATTAATTATATGGATGTTATTCTGGATTTTAATTGATGAACTATTAAATACTGTTCTATCAATTACAGGGATGTTATTTTGGATTTTGGTTGATGAACCATTAAATTCTGTTTTTATCAACTATATGGATTATGTGGATTTTATTTGATGTACTGCTTTATGTGTTGTATCATTTATGAATCATATGCATTATATGCACCGGTATGAGATGGTGACATATTAGGAATGGATTAGATCAAAACGTTAATTCCTACCTATTCATGCATACGGAATGGATTAACTAAAACAGTTAAATCCTACGTAGATTCATGTCTTGTCAACTAAAACAGTTGAACGACTTATTGGATGTTTGTTTTATATTTTGTATTAGGAAGGATTTATATATATATATATGGTACCGCGATATGAGCTTGAGTCTCAGAGTCGACGGTTAGCTTTTGTTGCCTTCTATTCAGGTTGAGACCCCATTTGTAGTCCAGTGAATATCCCTTAGTGTGGATATATATATATATGGACTAGTTAGCTATTGTTGAGATATATAGGATGTATCTGCGTTTCGGGTCTCTGTTTGGATTGTAATTAGAATAAAACTTGTTCGTGGGCCTGACCCACTATTATTTTTTCAGGTATCGGACGGTTCTAGTCTTAGAGCTTGTTCGTGCTGAGCAGAGATGGTCACTCATTCCTCCACCTATGTAGGATTACTTTTTATTGTTTTAGTTTTGGATTTTGTTTCGTACTTTACTTTCCATTGGGTTTTATTAAGGGTCCACTAGATGGATTCCCAAGTTGTACGGATATTGGAAAGTTTAGATTTTATTAGTTTTAACTTTTGAGAATTTTAATATTTAGTATTCTTTTCAGCCTTTATTATTTTATTCTTAATTTTTTTTCTATTCATGCTTGTTTACATATTTAATTGTCTGGTGTCCCTCGGATCTGTGCCCGGACTTGATCACCCGTGGCTCTAGAATTGAGGAGTATCTCAATTTGCCCCTACTACCAGAACCTTTTTTCTTACTTCTTCTCCTCACAACCAGACCTTCGGCCTATTCATTTCCATTATTTTCAGACACCTTTTTTCTCAACTTTTAAGAGTTCAATGAGGATTTAACATCTTCCATACTAATGATGTCTTTCCCATAGAGGATTTGTATATATATATATATATATATATATATATATATATATATATATATATATATGTTATGTAATAAGGATTGAGTAGGAGTTTATAAGAATAAAAGAAAAATAAACGACAAGAAAAAAAAAATATAGCCCACACACAAACGAGATAAGAATTTACGTGATTCGGCTATGCCTACATCCACAGGGAGAAGACAGATCAATATTTCACTATAGAAACAAAGAGATACAAGGCTAAGTGACTTACACCAAAAACCCAAATACACCCAAGCTCTCACACACTTTCACTTTAGTATATTGAGTAAACACACTCAATTGTTGGATGACTTGAACCATGGAGATCATAGGCTATGTAAAGCCAACACAAAACTTGCTACCCATGCACACAAGAAAGGCTTCACCACAGCTTGCTGATCAAGCACCTTTGGAGGACAAGCTGATGATATAAGACATGATGCAAATGGGTGATGTAATTACTGACCTCAGAATTGAGCCACAAAAGTTAATTATATATATATATATATGAGATTTATTCTTACATGTATGTGGATTTTGATTTGTCCTTGTGTGGATTTGGATGGTGATTATGCTGGATTTGATGATGTATATATGGGTGGTGGTGGGGATGTGGAGTGGTGATGGTGGTGGTTGTACAAGGGTTTAAAGTTAGATTTCACCCACATTTTTTAATGACATTTTTTTTGCATATAAGGGTTGTTAGGTCTAATTAATGAATTATAAAGGTTAAAAATGTAATTTTATGGTCCAAGCAAGCCCACTATCAAGTCAAGGGGTAATAGTGTCAATTCACCGTATCAGATGTGGCAAAGGGGTGCCTTTGTTAACTTTGTCAAACCTGAGGAGTGGTGAATGTTCAAAAATGGGCTCACTTTCATTTGAATGTCAATAAGGTAAACCTCAGGGAGTGTCATTGTAATTAACCCTTAATTATATGTAGATTTGTAATTACTACAAATATATATATTAAATTATTTTTCTTATATTTCTTTATTTAAATATTAATTATACCACTTACCTTAATTTTATTATAAATATCAATTTATCATAAAAAATGAAAAAAATAAATAAATTTGTAACTATCATTTTCTAAAATGATTATTATTAAAATTTTATTATTTATAATAAAACTTATTATAATAAGTTTAACTCTTTTTACCATAGAAAAATATATTATTTTTCATATGAAAAATTAATAAATTATTGAAATAAAAAATAAATTATTTTTCATGTAATATATTCTTGAAAAATTAAAAATTAACTAATCTTCTTAAAAAAATTCTACTAAAGATTTTAATTTAAACAATTAATTAAAAAATTAAAGGTAAATTTATGCAAATTTAATGGAGAAGATGTCATTAAATTAATATGATTTTTTTTTCATAATTTATTCATAAGAAAAATAGATTAACTGTAATTCAATAAGAAAGGGCATTATGGCCATTTAATGAAATATAGTATAGGCATTGGGATATTTTGCAACAAATTATGATAGTTTAGGTGGAGTTATGCACAAATATAATTCAGGGGGATTATTTACAAATTCAAATATAGTTCATGGGTTTTTTTGCACTTTACCCTATATATAGTTGGTACTCACACACATATGCATTCACTGATGTTTGAACCCCTGACCTCCCTTTGGAAAGTAGAGGCCTAATACCGTTAGGCCACATGCCTGTTAATATAGAAGAAACTTGTATGGACCAATCACCAATGTAAAAACAAAAGTATTTATTTTATAATTAATACAATAATTAATTCATTAAAATAAATATATAATTAATATAGCCTTTTCTTTTATTGGGGGCCTTAGGCGACTGCCTTAATTGCCTTATGAACCGCCCAAATTCTTGTTACTTTTTTTACACGGTAGCTTTGTTTGTGCTTATTAAATTATGAAATTTATGTGTGAAAAATGATTACTAAAAACTAATTAATATAATTGGTTTTTATTGAGTGGACATATTAACGATGGTGTATAAATGGTATATCCCAAATTTAATTAATCCATCAGTGGCTAGGTGTTACTGGTCTCAATTTTCAATACCTCCCTATGATAATCAGTATGAAAGTTAGACCCATTATTTGATCCAGTGTCACATTAAGCGCTTGACTCGGAAGTGTGCGAGTTGCACCCCGGATAGGCACGATAACCTGACCGCAACGATGACGTTGCGAGAATGCGAGTTCGGGTGGGGAGAATGCTAGATGTGTTCCATATCAAATCTGAATGGAAACTACATGAAATGAATATAAATGGATAAATATGTAGCACAAACTAATAACTTAAACTTTTGAGTTGACGGACAAACCCACCCATTACACTAGACCATATGGCTTTCGTCATAGTTGTTAATGTTAGTATGGATGACTAATAATTCATAGTATATTTCTTTCATTTTTTTTTTTTTTTTTTTTCTAATTGGTACTCACACACATATGCCTCCATTAAGGCTTGAACCCCTAACATCTCTTTGAAAAGTAGGGGTTTGATACCGCTAGGTTACTGGTTGTTGGTCTTTCATTTTATTTTCATTTGGTGCTACTTTAATTTGACCAATTTTTAAATATGTTCATTTTAATTAACTTTTTATTTCTTGTATTTCTTTTTCTTTAGAGCGCGTATATCGGACTCACAATACATGTACCATTCAAATCAAGAGTGCGGTTCGAAAAGCAAGATTTCAATGACTTGCCTCCAGGATCCTTGCCACCACCACTATGTCCTTCAGGGCTTTATTTCTTGTATTCCAAATCATTTATACATTTGTACATGTTACACTCAATATATAAATATGTTGTTTCTTACCCATTTAATTAAAATTTAATCTAGTAAATTATGACAATCCAATAACAGTTCCAGTAAATTTACCACAGGCAATTTAAATATAAGAGTTTTAATATATAAATATGATGTTTCGATTATACAATATACCACAGGCAATTTTTTGTTAAATATATCCCACTTTAGTATAATATATACCAGGTAAAAAAGTTAAAAAGAACATATATATATTTTTAATATATTAATCAATTTTAAAATACATGGATCACTTGATTTGAAAATGTTTAAAAAAAAATTAAGACTTTTTCTTCAGAAGTTAAAACAATTGTATAAATAATTACAGTTAATTAATAATTATTCTTCAAGAAATTTTATAGCTAATAATAATTTTTCTACTAATTAAAAAATTGGTGTCTCCCATTAATATTATCAATTTAGAAAGGTGACCTTAATTAACTGAAATACAAGTAAAACTATTACTATATTGCATTACATCTACGAAGATTTTAATTTTAATTTTTTGTCATAATCATATATAAAAGAAAATTGTGAAAATCAATATTGTGGTTGTCTGCTTAGATATTATACAATATACATCTTTATATACACAAATTTTTGGACAATACTTACCTACTCATCAATGAGTAGCAAGTTCATGTTTTCCTATGATGTAGCGCAAAAGTAATATGACAAGTGTTCAGAAAATAAAAAATAATAAAAAGTAAAAAAATTAAATACTTACCGGGTCAATCCAAAAGTATGCAAATCATATCCTAATTTAACTTTTTCTCTCTCCTTCTCTCTCTCTAACTATTCTGTTAAAACCCTAATCTGCTAATACTGGACATTCTAACTTTTATCTTTCATGGTTTAATGTGTAATCCTTACATATACTTATCAATTGTTGTTATCTAAAGTACACCAATTATATAAAATCTGATTCACATGGTTTGGTAGATGATTTGTTGATTGTAAGATAGATTGTTATTACTTATTTCTTGTCTTCTTTTTCTTTTGATGGAAAATAAATATCTATGTATTATTACATTTATAGTTCTTCTTTCTATTCATCATCCACAGCTTTGTTTGTATATTGTAATATTATTTTATTTAAGAATTTTAGCTTAAAATGTTTTTTTTCGACTAGATCACCTTCTCATTCACTCCCTGGACAAAATGAGGAAACCAAAGTTGCCTAAGAGAGAGGGGGGAAGGGAGTTAGATTTGGATCATATTGGGTTTAATCTGGATAACCTCTTAAATCTTTTAATTTTTATTATTTTATATTGTAGGGATACATGTTTCACTAATTTTGCATTACATCAAAGTTAGTATGAACTTCCTATTCACCGGTGAGTAGGCAAGTATTGTCCTAAATTTTTTGACTTGTTTAAAGGTAGAAATTGATATATATATATATATACACATATTGCAGATCAAATATTAATGACTTTAATTACCGAAAAAATTATTAATGACTTCACTTATCTTAAGGAAAGAGAAAGTTTTATTTTTTTTGTAGTTTGGATAGATGGAAAAAGAAACGTAATGAATTTTTATTTTTTTCCATACTTGCCTATTTTCTTCCAAAACTTTTCCTACACAAAACATAGGAAAATAATATTTTCAAGTGGAAAAAGTGCATTTTTATTTGACATTCTTATTTTACCCATTAACTTAATCATGAAACTTCTTTATTTATTTTTTTACTCGGTTTCAAAGAGACAAGTTCTCTATTTAATTTTTCACAAGTTCGTATATAATTGACAATAACAACATACAATCAAATCTCTCAAAAATTAGTATTGCCATAAATTTCTTCATCTCCGTTGCTGTTGTTGTTGTTGTTGTTTTTTTTTTTTTTTTTTTTTTTTTTTTTTTTTTTTTTCCCCTCTTAAACTAATAATTAGTTCTACTTCTACCTAAGAAAATATTATGAAGTATTATTTCAAATATAAATAAAATTTAAATTATTAAATTTAATAATCCATCATGTTACCATTTCTTTGCTAAAAATAGACATCATAAAATACAAAATTATTTATTTTTTAGTATTTGAAATCATAAGAGTAATTTTGGTATGTTCAATTACTTTTTTTTTACTTTCATGCTATCCAAAATAACAAACTAATATTTTACTACAATTTTCTTAAATAAAATTTTATACTAACCAAATGCATGCTAGAAAATAACTTTTTTTTTTTTTTTTTTTCACTTCATTTTTCTTTAATTTTTCATTTATTTTCTTTTCTTGCTTATTTTCATCTAACTAAACGGAGCCTTATAAGAGAATTTGTTTGATCCTCCAACATTTTTTTTTTTTTTTTTTTTTTTTTTTAACGAAAGTTCAAGCAAACATACATAAATCCACACAATATTATTCCTTGGAGGACTCAAATATTAATTTAATATCCTCTTCGGGAAGGAGAGACTATACCATCTCGACTAATGCCAATTGGTTGATCCTGTAAAACTTGTGTTAACAAGTCATATGGATTTGCTCTTGAAGTAGTACTAGAAGTCCCTTGTGAGAAGTCCAACGGTGTCAAGGGGGCATGAGAGTGCACCCCATCATACACGACTCGAAGGTTGTCGGGTTCTGAGGTCAACCACTCGGCTCGCTTCTTCGCTTTACATTGGCTCTTGCGACACCTAAAATAGCTCCTAAAGAAATGCAAATCCAAATTGACATTATAATGCATCAGCAATCTATAAAAATATAATAATAATAATAATGAGCACTGAAAAGTGCGCATTCAAACCCCTTAAGCTCGAGTATTATAGAACCTTTATCTATCTTATTTTCCCGTTTTAGACTAATTTCATGTTATTACCCTTTTCAGGCGCTTATCCCCAAAATAAGTCAATTCAGTCAAATTAGAACATAAAAGAAGTAATCTCAAGCTGAATGGAAGAAATGAGCAAAAAGGAGCAAAGTGGTGGAAAACAGTAAGTTTCGATTGATCAGACAAATCTTCGATCGTTCTCACAGTGATCGATCCAACCTCACCAAGATGGATCAAACTCCTTGTCCTTATTCTTAAGAATTCCCATCTTCGATCGATCAAACTTTCCTTTCGATCGATTGAACTTCTTTGATTTTATCCCCACCTACCACTTTTGTTTTTTTCCTAAAATATCCTAAAAATATCTCATACTTGTCCTATTCCAAAAAGGCACCACCCAGGTTTGATTGATCCGGCCACACTTTGATCTGAACATTCTTCGATCGATCTCATCAGAATTCGATCGATCGAATCTCCTCAAGTTCGAAATAAAATAGAGTCCAGCTCATTAAAAGAGGGCTTGTGGTGCAATCATTAAAGGGGCCTTAATGCACGAGACCTGACCATTGGGTGTGACATTGGAGCTACCTATATAAGGATTTTGAGTCATTTTTACATATAGAGAAAGATATCATATACAACAATAGAGTAGAGGAAAAAGCTTAGAGATTAGAGAGATACACACACCATTTGGGAGTTCTTCCATTCATCTAGGGTTTCCATCAAGGAGAAAAAGATCAATCCTACCATAGAGATGGCCCTTGAGAGTTGGATGACTACATCAATGAGTGGCTAAACATCTTCTTGGGGCTAAAGTTAGCTCTAAGTATGCCTTCTAGATCTTGATGTTTTGTATTTTGAGGGGATTTATGTTGTAATTCTCGTCTTGACATTTGATTTATATATGAATCTTGTTTCTATAATGATTTATGTTGTTTAATGCTTTCAATTGATCATTTCATTCTATTCATATGTCCATGTATGCTAGAATAGATGTTTATGTATTTATCTCTTGGTTTTGTGATATTAATGCATGTTTATGCGTGTTGATGCTATGAATCTAGAGACTGTCAAGGCATGGTGCTTTAATGGAATACTCTTGTAACTTGTTTGATGGTTCATACTCATTTCTTGATAGATTGTGCCTCTACCTTAGTTTAATTAGTTTAATTTGCATGTCCTTAGTTTAGTTGTAGTGTAGTTGCCTTATTCTCTTAAAAAGAAGGACAATCGTGTTTGATGGTCCATGCTTATGAATGCAAGTAGTATAATTCTTTAGCTTGTTAAAGTGTTTGATTGTGAGCTTAAATCAAGAAATAATGACTTAGTTTGATATATTGTGCTATTCATTAGGTTGTTTAGACAATTTATACTTAATTAGTCATCCATGCTTGTTGATTCAATCAATCACACATATTAGTGTTGCAACATATATTTCCCCTCATTCATTACACATTAAGTATCTAGAAAGATGATATTTAGTGGTGACCTCTAAATCCCAAGATCTCTTTTCTTGTTCTCTGCCCCTTTACTTACTTTAATTACTTTGCATTGAATTTATTTATATTGTAGTTTAATTAACCAATCAAACTATCTTTTTGATCACTCGACCTACTAATCCGACTTTGTTTCCATATTAACATTGCCCCCAATCCCTTGGGACGATCCCTACTCACCTTAGCTATATTAATAGTTAGAGATAGTAGTAGCACTTTATAAATTCAAACTTGGCCACTCTATAACACGTTTTGGCTTGTTGCCTACGATACACACCAATAATCATAATTAACCTTCCCGAAAAAGAAAGAAAAAAGCAGAAGTGTGTGCTTTTAGCCAAGAAAAAAACAAAACATCATATATATATATATATATATATATATATATATATGTATATAATTGGAAGATTCAATCCTTATATAGGTACGGCAAAAGCACTAATTGTCCAGTTGTTTTGTTGATCATTAAAGGGACGTTTCACAAGTATTGAGCAGCATGGGGCACAATATATATATATATATATGGTCCTAGCTAGTAGCTCTTGCAATGGTATTCAATTTGTTTGATATTTCCAAGTAATAATAATAATTACAAGATTGTATATATAAGATAATGTGATGCAAAGTCATGCACAATAATTGAAAGTATTTTTGTACCTGAATTTTGCAATATTTTTGATGAACTTCTGGCCATATTTTCTCCATTCATAACCATCGTCAGGTAGCATCAATCTATTATTATTATTGCCGCCTCTGATCTCCATATTTTGCTCTTCAAGAAATCCCTCCTCACCTTCCCTAGTAGAACACATCATCATCACTTTAGCAATTACTCTAATTGTCCTCATGGTCCATGAAATGAATATATAACATAAATTACACTGATTTCTTCTAATATTTGAGCAACTTACACACAGCTAAAAGCGTTTGATCTTTATTACTTTGACCTCCTTGAAATTTGAGACGTGTGATCAATGACAACCCTTGTTGTTAATAATTTTTTAAAAAATGACAAGTTGCCTTTTTCTTGTGTTAAAAGACCTTAATAACCTTATATTTTAGCATAAAACGACCGAAATACCATGAAATGCAAAATATCAATTTTCGTATTATTCAATTTTACAAAACATATATATATTTTTTGTTATAAATGGCATTTTATTAGGTTTCTTTTTAGGGTTTGATTAGATTTTTTTTTCAAATAAAAAAATAAAAAATATTAGGTAGGGTAATATAGTGTAAACAATTTACAAAAAAAGGGAAAAAGTGTAATAGAGTCTTTTGGTTTGATAATTTTTTTTATTAAATTAGATAAGAATATAAAATATATTTTACACATTTAAGAGATATTAAAGTAATAAAGACCAAATATTTTATTCATATGTAATTTATCTAAACTTCAAGGAAGATTAATGTAATTTGCCCGAATACATATATACTGACATGCATGCTCGTGTGTGCGTGAGAGAGAGAGAGAAAGACAGAGGGATTTCCACAAAATTCATTAAGCCAAGATGCATGTTGTGGTTTAAATCCTATGTGAAATTCCAATAGGAAGCACAGACTATTTTATTATTATTTTTTTACTTCTTAAAAAATGATGATAATGACTATATATGCTTGAAATTAATCAGGAATAAAGCATGAAGTGGTGGGGATATATATGTCTAAAGAATAACAGGACAAATTAGTAATTTACCCCATAATTGTAGAGCAAATTAGTATTGTTGTTTATTGAAATATGAATCTCTCTTGTTCATGAATCTTTTATTTATTTATTATTATTATTTTTTAAAGTAAAATCTGTATAAAAGAGCAACGAGAATTTTTATTCATGAATCTGTTAAACAGACTAGATCCTTATTATATCAATGGATGCTAATAATTAAATTTATTATTTAACATGCAGTGATGGATAAAGAAGTACTTTAGCTGTGTATCAAACTAGCTTTGCATCATATATAGTATATTCATTCCCCACTCTCTCTCTATATATGTATATGCGTATATATCTGTCTTTGTATCTTGAACATCAAACTAGCTTGCATCATATATAGTATATTCATTCCCCACTCTCTCTCTATATATGTATATGCGTATATATCTGTCTGGGTACATAGACATATTCACCATTCAATGATTTGACAAATTAGTGTTTTTTTTTTTTTTTTTTTTTCCTTTTTAATATAAGTAAATATATAATAAAAGGAAAAATAGTTCACCCCAAATCCACACTTAAAATTAATACTGGAAATGCAACTCAAAAGGCAACAATTTCATTTATACATGTGTGTATATATTTATATATATGTACATATATAAGCAAAAAAAAAAAAAAACTGTCTATAAGAAGGATATCGTAAAAGCTTAAGTGGGAAACAAGCTAGCAGTAAATCAAGATGGAAGAATACATACATAAATGGATGAAACTCTCATAACTATAGAAGAAAGCTTCTTCAACCTCAAATCCACATCTAGAAAAATCAGAAATGAAGAGAGAGACAAAGAGAGGAAGAGGGAGAGGGAGAGGGAGAGTTATTGTCTTTTATCCCCCGCGGCCCGGCGCCGGGGTTGTCAAGTGTGGTCCAAGAGGAGAGACTCAACATGACAAAACTGAAGAAGGTCAAGTATCTTTCTCAAAATTTCAGATGTCCTACAAATTTTATAAACACTCCATTTGAATGCTTTTCAATCAATCAGATTTTTTTTTTTTTTTTTTTTTTTTTTTTTTTTTTTTTTTTTTTTTTAAGGAAAGGAGAAATTTCCAGATATATCACCCATTCGTAATTTAATTTTTACCTACTTAAATAAACTTTTCAAATAAAATTCATTATATTTTTGTCTTCATAAGAAATTGAACACTGAAACTCTCCAAAAACAAATGAGAACTTATACCATCTAAAATAAAGCATATTATCAAACTACTAATTGGAGCCTCCAAATAAAAATACAATTTTTAAAAAAAATTAAATAAAAATATATATATACACACACTACACAACACTTTATTTTATTTTATTTATTTATTTTTTATTTTTTTTGTTGAATAACACTACAATACACTTGGTTGCATGTGAACACCATTATTTACACCACCTTGAAGTTGCAATTCACCATAGTGACGTCATCACTTACGCAATTGCTTATCTTGAAACTTGATTGTCACCATAGAAAGCTTCTTGTTCAACCACAAATCCACATCCAAGAAAAACCAGAAATGAAGACAGAGAGTGAGAGAGAGAGTTATTGACTTTTATCAGGGAACATAGGTTTGCCATTTCAACGAGGTCAGGTATAAAGTTGAAATCATGTGCGACGATACCGTGCTTTACCGGATGGATATGTGAGTCATCTGATGCATTACTCTACGTACCGATTCCCCCTATCCACGTTTCAAGTAGCTCTTTGAATTTTCGTTTTCAAAAATGAAAAAATTTATGTGAGTCATCTGATGCATTACTCTACGTACTGACTCCCCCATGCACGTGTCAAGTAGCTCTTCGAATTTTCGTTTTCAAAAACGAAAAAGTTTCCACGTTTCAAGTAGCTCTTTGAATTTTCGCTTTCAAAAACAAAAAAATTTATGTGAGTCATCTGATGCATTACTCCACGTACCGACTCCCCCCATGCACGTTTCAAGTAGCTCTTCGAATTTTCGTTTTCAAAAACGAAAAAGTTTAACTTTTTCTTAACGGATATATTTTTTATCTTGCATAATGAATACTTATTTATTTTTTTTTTATAAAAATCATCACTACATTTATATCTCTCTATTATTGCAGAATATCTTCCAATGACAAATAATATTTTTACAAATTATTAAAAAGGCAGGATCATATTATAACTTTAAATAGTATATTATCCATTATATGAATTAAAAAAGATAAGATTAATATTATAACTTTAAACTTTACATTATTCATTATATGGATTAAAAAAGATAGGACTGTTATTATAATTTTAAACAATACATTATCCAAACGATACATCATCCATTATATGGATTAAAAGGTAGGATTGATGTTATGCTTCACGATATTCCAACAACTTTCTAACTCAAATTCACCGCTTGTTTGACTACGAAACACATCTTTAGTTTCTGTCATCTGCACGAAAAAATTAAGAATAAATTAAAACTGAATGTTTAAAATATTTACAAGTTATATTTAAAATAGTAAATAACTCACCATATCATCAATGCGGAAGCCACTTGGATGATTCATTTCGATGTTAGTCATGCATCCAACAAATTTGCTGATTTGTTTTCGGATAGTACACCAACGATTCATCAAAGCTCCTGTATTTCGCGAAGATGGAACAGCAAGATGTTGTACATAACTTTTAATGATTCGCTCCCATAATTTTTTCTGACTTTAATTTGCCCCCGTATTTGCATCGGAGTTAATGGACTTCCACGCCCAACATAAACCCTCATTTTCAGTCATGGACCAATTTGGATTTCGGATAATCGATTGTTGTGTGGAAGGTTGGAAGTTACTTGATCGTTTGTGTCATCCAAATAGTGCCTTAACGGCCAAATGCATTGTTTAGGGTTTGGTAAGTGATGTCGATCCAAAGAACAATCCTAGCCCTCCTCATATCATATTCCACATAATTATCAATGGACTTCTCATCGACCTCAAACATATCAATAATAATCTCTTTGATCTTCTAGGTAGTCTCATTCGATATATAACAACTTTCACCCTATCTAGACACAAATATTATGTCTGGATAGGGTACCGTGAGGGTTGTTACAAAATGGTATCAGAACCTGATCCAGCCATAAGTGTGGCCAACGAGGGCGTTGGGTCCCAAAAGGGGGGTGATTGTGGCGACCTTGTGGGCGGGTGTGTGTGAGCCTGTGCAAGTGGCACTAGTAGGCTACCACACTAGGCGAGTTACAGATGCACAATCTCACATTGCATGGGTGTGGAGGGGGCAAATGTTATATATATATTCAACACCCTTATATAACACAACGAATTTTAAAGCCATGGCCTGCCATGAACTCACCAGAGCTCCAATGTTAAACGTGCTTAAACCCTGTGGGAAGTGTCTAGACCACTGACCCCGCCGCATCTTCAGTTTAAAAATGGTTTTTTGGTTAAAAAGAAGCCGAGGTCATTGTTACTTTGTTTCTTTTCCTTTTGTACTTTATTTATTGGGATCTATAGGCTCTACAACACATACGGTTGGTGTTTTAAGGTATAAAAGGTGAAGAAACTGGTACCCTAATTGCGTGACTCGTAGGGTGAATTTGGCGATATTGGTAGTGAGGTTTAAGGACTTGTTGCAATGGGTGATTCCAAGGGCACAATCGTTATATAAAAATAGTTTTGTTATTATGTAATAGTATTAAATTAATTAGGTCAAATGTAAGGTTTTTTTTAAAGAAAATTCTATGGTCTATTAATTGACTCCAACAGATAGACATCCATTATAGGGGAGGTAAATGATATTCCTAAAAATTGAGGGAAGTTATTTGATCGAGCTTTTAGCTAACTAAAAGGGAGGTGAATGTAATTTTTCCAAGACAATAATGTCATTTCATATTCAAAGTTGAGTGCATTTGTAAGAAAGTGTAATGCATTTATCACCTATCAGAAAAAAAAAACAAAAAAAAAAAAAAAAGGGGACCTTTATGACAAATGCGTACTCCATTTTAAAAGTGAAATGACAATTTTTTTTTTTTTTTTTGGAAGGTAAATAATTCACTCGTATACATGTCTTCACTGAGACTCGAACATATGACCTCCCTTTAGGAAGTATGGATCTGATACCTTGTGAAATGATAATATTGTTGGTAACATATAGATAAGATAAAATATATAACTTGTATATATACTTGTCATTTACAATATTAAAATATAAAAATAAAAAATAGAAGTCGTACCTTAATCAGAAAGGGGAGTGGTAAAATCATCCCCAAATAAAATTATAAGTTTTAAAAGCTTAGAAGCATGAAGGAAAATTCTGACAAAGCAAGGACTTGTTTGATTCACCATTGGGAGAAATCTTTGCCTGAAATAAAATAAAATAAAAATTAAAAAAAAGGAATATAATTGAAATATTTAAAATGATTAGAAAATTATTTTAGTTGTCAGTTTTTTAAAAATTGTTTCTAAAAGCTGTGTTAAAGAAAATACTTGTTTTGAAAGAACTCATGTTTTGTAATTACCTGAAAAGCATTGAGGGCTCTAATATATCTAAAAATGTTGAAAGAAACAAACTCCATTTGTTTTGCTGTGATCCCTACTGTACTCCTCAAACATCCACAATTTAAGGATTTGGCCCAATCAGCCTTTGTCCAACATAAGGGAATAGCTGGAACATAGTGTCCTTGTCGAAGAGCTTTTCAAAAAATACCACAACAATTTCAAACCCTCAAGGTGTGGATTTAATTATAAGAAAAACTTGTGATTCTTTAAATTAAAACTTAAAATATATATATATATATATATATATATATATATATAAAATAAAAAATTAAAACTTTTTATTGGATCAAATCTTGATTCATAGGTCTCTCTTGAATCTCTTCATTAATTGAAGGTGCTTTACTAATGACTTTATTCTTTATTATGCCAAAGCATTAGCTCTGGTCTAAATTTTAGAATCTGGAACAATGTTGCCAACCTAAAGTCTGTGGCATTGGTAAAACGCATATAGTTTTGGAGTCTGAATCCTTTACAATACATAATATTGTATTGTAGTGCATAATTCATTACGATTATTGTAGTTTCAATATCACTATTTTTGGGCAAATTGGTAAAGTGGTCTCCGAATGAGTATGTCCGTATTCAAGGACCCCCCCTAGTTTGTAGCTTAGAAATGAACCATAGATAGTAGTATGAATTATATAAACATATATAATCCCTTCAACTAGTTTTAGAAAATATTACATACACACACACACACAAGTGCGATATATTTTATTATTGGCTAATTTCGTTGTCAAAACAAGTCTGATCGAGTTGTAATTTTTCGGTTAAAAATTCAAAGATTGAAGATCGGATGCGGATTTGAAGAAGTGCAAGTGTTCATGGGTTGCTACACTATGAGAACGATGCTCTAAGAAGTTGTGATAGGTAGTGAGAACAGTTAGGAAGGGTTCTGGAAGATTCGGAACAAGTTTAATTGCAAAATTTCAAAACTGGTCATCTTGAACCGATTTAAGAAGGCTGAATCGGTTCAAGAATCTGTGGTTTTTTACTGTCCATCTTGAACCAGTTCAAGATGGCTGAACCGGTTCAAGAAGTCCCGGATGCATCAGGTTCCAGGTTTCCTTCTACAGTTGTTTCCTTTTTGATCCCAACTTGTTTCCAAGTCTTGTGCACGAAATTTATCATATTTTCTGAGGGATTAGGACTTTCAAAACTCTATATAAACCATGTCATATACATTGGTTGAGATGCGGCTTTAGGAAAAATCAATTCTATATTTTGAGAAAGCCTTTAGAGAGAGAAAAATTCAGAAAATCAAATCTGATTATTCTAAAGTTATTTTTTAGAGTACACATATATATATTCATGAGTGATTTAGTTGTAGTGTTCTCTATCTCATCGGAATTAGAGTGTATTGAAGATTCAGATATTCCGGATGATCAGCAGGATTTAATTCTTCTACAATCGAGTTCAGATCTTAAAGACCAGAAGTAAACACAGTCATACTTTGGAAAGGTTGGAGCATTCGTGAAGTGCTGTTTGATCTATCTACTACTCTTCTATAAGTATCAAGTGTAAGCCTGATGTCAAGTTGCTGTTGGACGGGGAGTCACAAAACCAGAGGATCGTCAGCGATTGGTGTGGTGTAGAACGATAGGCTGTGAGCCAGAGTCAAAGTTTGGTATATTTTATTTCAAATATAGTGGATTGATTTACTTTGGACTGCATAGTCCACGAGGTTTTTCCCACGCAAACAGTCGACGTATTTTATCAACTGGGGTTTCCTCGCTAAAATCCTAGTGCAATCTCTCTAACTCTAACTTGCTTTAATTTTCACATATTTGTGATTGTGGATGTTCAAATTGATCATTTAGTTTAATCAATCATAAATTGAGTAAGTTTACCCGATAATCAGATCTAGATCATTAAAGGAGTTAATTACAATTAAAATCAACTAATTGTTTCCGCACCCCACATAAATCTTAATTTCACAATTTGATATCAGAGCAGGATACTCGATATACAGATTAGATCATAATTGTTGATTATTTGTTGATTTTTACATCATGTCTGAAAATTCATCTGTTGAGGTGTTGCCTTCACTCCTGTTTTTTATTCTGTTACAAGCATGCAAATTGAGTGGTTCAAGTTTAAAAAGGATTTTGAAATTCTGTTAGAGAAATTGAATCTTACGAAACTTGATAGAGATATTTATAAATTAGAAGTTTCTATCTCTAATGAAAATTTGGAAGAACTTGGACATAAGAATTTGAATCTTCTTCATAAAATTGATTTTTTAGAAAAAGGAGCTTAATAAGGTAAATTTGTTTAATAAATCACTGGAACTTAAAATTGATTATTTGAGTAGTGATTTTGTTAAATCAAAACAGTCTTTTCAGAAAGTTGATATTGACACTTACAAAATTGAAACGCTGAAAGAAATAGTTACGAATACTTGTAGTAACAAAAAATTGGCTTCAACTTCAAAGGATTTGTATTTTCAAAATTCAAAAGATATTTTTGTGAAAGTTGATACCAAGCCTTTTGTTATTTCTAATTCTCCTAAACTTATTTCAACATGTCATTTATGTAGTGAAAAAGGGCATATTATGTATAAGTGTCAGAAAAGAAAAATTGAACTAGAGAAGAAATTGAATAATTTTGAGAGTTCAAATTTGAGGAATAAGAGGATTAGGACTATTGAGTCTTGTGACAATTTGCCTAGAACAATAGGGAAATCATTGCATATTGAATCTCAAATTATTTGAGTAAAGAAAGAGAATTTTAAGTGTCTTGCCATGTACACTGTACTTAGAGCACTTAGTCCATGTGGTTAGTATTTTGATAGTGGTTACTCTAGGCATATGACAGGGGATAGAACATTGTTTACCACTTTTAAGGAATGTTTAGTTGGTACTGTTACTTTTGGTGATAGTAAAGCTTCTACTATAAATGGTAAAGGTAAGATCAAATTTTCAAGAATTGTGGAGTTAAAAAATGTTCTATATGTTAAAGGTTTGGCTGCTAATTTGTTGAGTATTAGTCAAATATGTTATGAGGAGTTTCAAGTCAATTTTAATTAACAAGGGTGTTTTGTAACTAATGAAAAAGGTGAATGCATCTTGAAAGGAACTAGAACTTCTGATAATTGCTATGTTGTGTTTTCAGATCTTTCACTTATGTGTTTTTCTGCAGTTACTGATGAGGCTGTTTTATTACATAAAAGACTTTGACATGTGAATTATAATGATTTAGTGAATTTGTGTAATAATGATCTTGTTCGAGATTTGCCTAAATTAAAGATTGATGAGCGCTAAAAAGTGCGTATTTAAACCCCTTAAGCTTAAGTATTCTAAAACCTTTATCTATCTTATTTTCCCGTTTTGTATTGATTTCGTGTTATTTCCATTTTCAGGTACTTATCCCCAAAATAAGCTAACTCAGCCAAATAAGACCATAATTGAGGCAATTCTGGGATGAATCAAAGAAATGAGCAAAGTAGAGCAAAAGGAAGCAAAATGTGGAATTTCAGCAACTTCGATCGATCTCAAGAAAAGTTGGATCGATCCAACTTTCATCGATCTCAGCACTCTAAGATAGATCCAGGCCATGATGTCATCTTCAGAGATCCCAAAAGTTTGATCAATCCAACATCATTCTCTGATCGATCGAACTTTCTTGTCCTTATCCACATGCCAGATCTTATCCAGCTGTACCACCCTACTAACCACTTTTGTCCTTTTCCCAAAAATAGCTTCAAAATATCTCAGATTTGTTTTTATCCAAAAAGGCGCCGCCATTGAGGATCGATCCAACTTTAATTCGATAGATCTCAGTCATGTTCGATCGATCTCACCTCAAGTTCGATCGATCGAACTTCCTAAATCCCGAGAAAATTCCAAATTCCAGCTCATTAAAAGTTATCTAATATCCAATCATTAGAGGATTATTGGTGTACGAGCCTAGCTCATTTGGGGTGATTTTTTACCTACTTATATAAGGAATATGAGCTACTTTTACACATACACATATACTTAGAGAAAATAATACTTAGTGAAGAAGTAAAGGAGAAGAAGATACTAGAGACACCATTGGAGACTCTTCATCAACCAAGGAGCAAATTTCTTCCATGGTGCTTGCCCTTGAGGGTTGGAGGACATCATTCATGAGTGACTAAACATCCTCTTGGGGCTAGAGGTAGCCCTAAGCATGCTTTCTACTTCTTGATTTATGTATTTTTGAGGGGATTTGTATTGTGATACATGTCTTGACACTTTTATATATATAGATCTTGTTTATTCAATAATTTGTATGGTTTAATACTTCCAATTGACCATTTCATTCTATCCATATGTTTATGTATGCTAGAATAGATGTTCATGTGTTTGTCTCTATTTCTTGTGTTATTGATGCATGTTTATGTGTATTGATACTATAGATCTAGAGATTTTCAAGACATAGTGCTTAATGGAATATTCTTATGGTTTATTTGATGGTTCATACTCATTTCTTGATGGATTATACCTCTCCCTTAGTTTAATTAGTTTAATTTCATGTCAATAGCTTAGTTGTAGTGTAGTTGTTAAATGGGAGGACAATCCATGCTTGTTGTTGATGTTCCATACTTATGAAAGCAAGTAACATATATCTCTAACCTTGTGATGTGTTTGGATTGTAAGCTTAAAGAAATGATTAATGGCTTAATTTGATATGTTGTACTATCCACCATGTTGCTTAGACAATATATGCTTAATTTGTCATCCATGCTTATTGAAATAACCACACACATACTCTTTGTTGCAATACATGTTTTTCCCCTCATTAATCATTCATTAAAGGTGTAGAAAAGTATGCTTAGTGGTGATCTCTAAACCCCAAGATCTCTATCTCTTTTTTATTCTCCTTATTGCATTATTATTTACTTTAGTTTAATTTGCATCTAGTTTAATTCAACCAACCAACCACTATTTTGATCACTCAACCTACTAACCCAAATTTTGATTCCTCAACCTAGTATGACACCTCAATCCCTTGGGACGATCCCTTCTCACTCATACTACATAGTATATATGTTAAGCGATTTATAAATTTAAATTATGGTGCCCACTTGACACTAATTTCCAAACTCAAAGTTTTGTGCATTGTTTTGTGCACACGCTCGAGAAGCCACCAAAGATGCCTAAGAATAAAATTTGTGGTCCATGTCAGTTAGGAAAACAAACTAGAGTGTCACATAAGAGACTTATTCATAAAGTCACTTCTTGACCTTTAGAATTGATTCATATGGATTTAATAGGTCGCATAACACCTGATATAATTGGAGGAAAAAGATATTTGCTTGTTATGGTTGATGATTTTTCTAGATTTACTTTTGTTGCATATTTGAGAGAAAAATCTAATAAGTTTGTGAATTTCAAGTCTATTTGCCAACTTATTCAAAATAAGAAGGGATATCGAATTAATCGGATTAGAAGCGACAATGGAGGAGAATTCGAACTTAAGGAATTTATGGAATATTGTGATAAGAATAACATTAAGCATAAATTTTCAGCACCTAAAAAACCACAACAAAATAGTGTAGTGGAAAGAAAAAATAAGGCAATTGCAGGTATAGCTCGTACTATGCTTCAAGAGAATAAGATTGCAAGTCACTTTTAGGCTGAATCGGTACGTACTGCTTGTCATATCCTAAATAGAGTTTATCTTTGGCCTGGAATTAACAAGACTTCATATGAATTGTGGTATGATAGAAAGCCACTGTTAAATATTTTAAAATCTTTGGAAGTAAATGTTACATCCTTAGAGATAGGGAACACTTAGGAAAATTTGACTCTAGAAGTGATGAAGGTGTGTTTTTGGGTTATTCACAAACCAGTTGGGTTTACAGGGTTTTTAATCTTAGAACCAAAGTGGTTATGGAGTCTATAAATGTTGTATTTGATGATATAAAATCTAAGATAACCTCTTCTCAACTTGATGAAGAAGAAACTAATTTTGAAATTGCAGGAGAGAGGAAAAAACATGCAATTCAAGAAGAAGAAAGAGTTGAGGAGTTAGGTAGAGAAGGTGAAGAGGTTGAAGAATATGAGGATGAGGAATTAGAGGTCACCACTGATGAACCTATAGAAATTCCTGCACTATCACTAGATATTCCCACATCTAGCAGTTCTAGAGTTAGATTGAGTCATCCAATTGACAATGTGATAGGTTCATGGGATAAGCATGGTACTAGGAGTACAGTCCGTGATGATGTAGGACACTCATGCATTGTAGATGATATTGTTCACTCATGTCACATGGCTCAGTTTGAACCTAAGAATGTTGATGAAGCTCTTTAAAATTCTGATTGGCTTATGGCTATGCAAGAATAATTGCTTTAATTTGTGAAGAATGATGTTTGGGAATTAGTGCCTCGACCTAGTGATGTTAATATCATAGGGACCAAATGGATCTTTAAAAATAACCTTGATGAACATCGTCTTGTGATAAGAAATAAATCTAGATTAGTTGCACAATGATACACTCAAGTTGAAGGAATTGATTTTGATGAAACTTTTGTACTTGTTGCTAGACTTGAATCTATTCGACTTCTTTTTGCTCTTGCATGTCACTTTAAATTCAAATTGTTTCAAATAGATGTTAAAAGTGCTTTTCTAAATGGTATTTTACAGGAAGAAGTTTATGTAGCTCAACCAAGAGGTTTTATTGATCTATATAATCCTGATTTTGTTTTTTATCTTAAAAAGACTCTTTATGATTTAAAGCAAGCACCTAGAGCATGATATGAAAAGTTGATTTCTTATCTATTGCACAAAGGCTTCAGAATAGGAGGAGCAGATAAAACATTGTTTATTTTCAGGAAAGAAAAAGATTTTATTGTTACTCAAATATATCTGGATAATATTATTTTTGGTGCTACATGTGATAACCTTGTTCATACTTTTTCTAAAGATATGAGTAAAACCTTAGAAATGAGCATGGTTGGTGAACTGACTTTCTTTCTAGGTCTCTAAGTCAAATAACTTGATGATGGGATTTTCATATCTCAATCAAAGTATGCAAATGAGCTAGTTAAGAAGTTTGGAATGAAAGAGTCAAAGCATATTCAAACTCCTATGAGTACTTCATCCAAATTGGATAGAGACTCTGATCCTAACAAGGTTGATCATTTTTTGTATAGGAGTATGATTGGTAGCTTGTTGTATTTGGCAGCAACTAGACCAGATATTTCATTTAGTGTAGGTGTGTGTGCTAGGTATCAAGCTGATCCTAGAGAACAACACATTCTTGCAGTCAAGCGCATTATTCGTTATGTCAATAGTACATTGAATTATGGATTGCGTTATTCTTCTGAGTCTAATTCTGAGATTGCAGGTTATACTGATGCTGATTGGTCTGGTAACAAGGATGATAGAAAGAGTACTTCAGGTGATTGATTCTATGTTGGTGCTAGCCTTGTTTTATGGTACAGCAAGAAGAAAAATTGCATATCTTTATCATCTTGTGAAGCTGAATACATTGCTGCTGGAACTTGTTGCACACAATTGCTTTGGATGAAACAGATGCTTCTGGATTATGGAGTTGATCAAGGTACTATTACTATCTTTTGTGATAATACTTGTACAATTAATATTTTAAAGAATCCAGTTTTGCATTCTAGGACTAAACACATTGACATTCGACATCATTTTCTTAGGGAACTTGTTGAACAAAATGTCATGTCTTTGGAAAAAGTGCACACTGATCTAAATTTGGCTAATATTCTCACTAAACCATTAAATGCTCCTAAGTTTTCTCATTTTAGGAAATCTATTGGTGTCTACTGTCTTGATTAGATACATTGCAAAGACATAGTCTAGAAAGGATCTTCATGCATATCTTGAGAGTCTATATTATGTTTTTGGGAAGTTAAGCAAACCATATTAATTGAGTATGTTGAACACAAGGAGATTAATGACACATGAATTATCTGTGGAAAGTATACAATGGCTATGAATTGATGAAATTGGTTTTGCTTACTTATTTTGTATAGTAAATGAATCATTGTTAGTGTATTTACTTGAGATGTCATTATTTTGGTCAAAGCTAATGTTGATATGATTGATTATTATCTTGGAATTTAAACTTGATTGGTCAAAAAAAATTATATGTCTTTTGCATATGTTGATTGTTTGATTTCTAAGGATATGTAATATCATTGATTTATTATCTGAAATCTGAATAATTGACAGATCATTATGTTTTGGAACTTGGTGGTGATTTTATTATACTTACTAAGTTTGTGGAACTTAATTGAATTGATCTTGGTTATTTCTATTAATACATATAATCTTGTGGAGTCTACATTCTCATTGGTTTTAATTTACAAGATTTATATGATTGGTTGCTTCCTAGTTCTAGGATTTCTATGTTAAGACCCTTGTTAATTTGTGACAAAAAGGTGGAGAACGTTGAGAAACTTTTTGTATTGAGGGGGAGAACCATTGTTCATTGCATTACACTGCATTGATATTCACTGCATTGATATTCAGGCATTATTAGCTTTGCTATTTTTTGTTTGTGTTTATTTTCTTAATTAAGTTTCACAGGTAGTTGTGTTTGAGCTAATGTTCATATTACAGGTTGCTACATATGTTGAAGCTTCATGAGGTTCAAGAAAATTTCCGCATTTTATTTTCTTTAACAATTGTTGTAATTTACTTTCCTGCTTGGGTAGACTGCTGAATTGTTTTTAGGGTTTTGTCACGAAATTGCCAAAGGGGAAGACTGTGCGATATATTTTATTATTAGCTAATTTCGTTGTCAAAACAAGTCCGATCAAGTTGTAATTTTTCGATTAAAAATTCAAAGATTGAAGATCGGATGCGGATTTGAAGAAGTACAAGTGTTCATGGGTTGCTACACTCTAAGTTGATGAGAACGATGCTCTAAGAAGTTGTGAGAGGTAGTGAGAACAGTTATGAAGGGTTCTGGAAGGTTTGGAACAAGTTTAATTGCAAAATTTCAAGACTGGTCATCTTGAACCAGTTTAAGAATCCGCGGGATGCTTTACTGTCCATCTTGAACCGGTTCAAAATGGCTGAACCGGTTCAAGAAGTCCTGGATGCATCAAGTTTCCAGGTTTCCTTCTACAGTTGTTTCCTTTTTTATCCCAACTTGTTTCCAAGTCTTGTGCATGAAATTTATCATATTTTCTAAAGGATTAGGACTTTCAAAACTCTATATAAACTATGTCATATACATTGGTTGAGATGCGGCTTTAGGGAAAATCAATTTTATATTTTCAGAAAGCTTTAGAGAGAAAAAAATTCAGAAAATCAAATCTAATTATTTTGAAGTTATTTTTGAGAGCACACATATATATATATATTTATGAGTGATTTAGTTGTAGTATTCTCTATCTCATCGGAATTGAAGTTGCATTGAAGATTTAGATATTCCGGATGATCAGCAGGATTTAATTCTTTTACAATCGAGTTCAAATCTTGAAGAACATAAGTAAACACAGTCACGCTTTGGAAGGGTTGAAGCATTCGTGAAGTGCTATCTGATCAACCTGTTACTCTTCTACAAGTATCAAGTGTAAGCTTGAGGTCAATGTGATACCCCTCGATTCTAGAGCCACAGGTGATCAAGTCCGAGCACAGATCCGGGGGATACCAAACAATCAATATGTAAACAAGCAGGAATAAAACTGAATTAAGATTAAAATAATAATAATAAACAGAAAGAACACTAAAATGAAAATCCTCAAACCTTAAATAATAAATTAATATAATTTAAATCCGTACAACTCGGGAATCCACATAGTGGACCCCTTATTCCAAAACTTTAAATAAATTTACAGAATTAAAATCCAAAACCAAAATAGAAAGGAAATCCTATGTAATTGGAAGAGTGAGTGTCTGTATCTACATCAACACGATCAAACTCTAAGCCTAATACTGGCGAATACCTGAAAAATAAGAATGGGTCAGGCCCACATGCAAGTTCCAATCTACTACAATCCGTACATAAACCCGATACGCAGATACATCCTAAATAGCGCGGCAATATCTACAATAGTCCATATATATATATATACACACACTATAGGATGTTCACTAGCCTATAACATAGTTCAGCCTGGGTAGAAGGTGACATATAAAATACGTTTTTCAGCGGTCAAGTACTTAGACCTACCAGGGAACATTAGCTATATCTAGCTACTCAACCTTTGCAATATACGCACCCTAACCGTGATCAGAAGACTCAAGCTCATATCACAGTACCATAAGTATATATATAAATTCCTTCCTAATGCAGAAAAATAAAACAAACATCCGTTATGTCGTTCAACTGTTTTAGTTGATAGGACATGTATCCATGTAAGAGTTAACTATTTTAGTTAATCCATTCCGTATGTATGAAGGGGTAGGACTTAGCTTTTTGATCTAATCCATCCCTGATATGTCACCGTCCCATACCGGTATATATAATGCAAATGATCCAAAAATGATGCACATTCATTAGAACATCAAACATATCCAGAAACCAGCATAATAGAAATCAGATATTATTAAGATCCTATCATGCATCCAGTATATGATTATAATCATAAATCCTTCCTTTAAATTGTTAAAGTAATGATAAACAATTTAAATTATCCAATTCCATACAATTGATCGAACATAAATTTTAACAGTTCATCAATTAACATCCATAGCACAATATAATGACAAATAGAGTTAAACTGTGCACAATATACTAGACTGCCAAAAATACCTCCATACTAGTCCAGTTCGCTTGCTAAAACAAAACTAGTAATCACAACCTACACCATCCTTGACGGCATGCCAAGTAATGCTTAAATTACATGACGTCCCTTTAATCCTCACTATAGATCATGTGTCTGATACAACGACACTCAGAAATCTACACGGATTACATCTTATGAAACCCCAAAAGTATTCCTATACAAATCTGTTTAGTTCGCTAAAATAAAGCTAGTAACTAAAACTCCTACAACTCTTGTCAGCATGCAACCTATCAGTTAGAATTACATGACAACCCTAACCACAGCATAAAAAACCTTCTTGGAACTGAAACATGTCATTTATATCATTGGTATAAAATCCTAACACTTACCTTTATAGCAGTTCATTTAATTTGCTAGCCAACTAACGATTCCAGTTCTCCTTCCTTCTTGACAGCATTGAACATTCATATTTTAAAATTTATGTTGTCCATTCCCATGACCTGAATCAATACATCCTAGGTCTTAAACATGCTCTGTACACCATTTAAGAACCCCCATGAAACTCCAGAATTACCCTTTTGCCCCTGAAGTATCAAAAAATTACCAGAAATACCCCGGAGGGGTTTCTGTTCAAAGGAGCCGGCTCCCCCCCCCCCCCCCAGGGAGCCGGGTCTTCATCTTCTAGAGCCGGCTCTCCCTCGTGGAGAGCCGGATCTACCTTCTTGGGAGCCGGCTCCCTCACTTAGGGAGCCAGCTCTCTTCCCCTGAGAGTCGTCTTTGCTCCATTGTTTCGTCTCTGCTTCGTCCGGTTGCCGTCTGTGCTTTCGGCGAAGTCCAGTATTCTATCCCAAACCTTGTAGCATTCTTAGAGTTCTATTTATGTTCCTAAATTCCTAAAAACCCTTCATAAACCTTTGTGATTTAATTGACCCAAAACTTACGGCATAACAAAACAGTTTATACAAGAATTATAGTTTCAGTTAACAAAACAAATGAACAATTTAGAGTCAGATAACATGCATCAATATTCCATTTTAAAGTTTAATTTATATCCAAATCATCCCAGAACTCCTCACATTCCTTTATGAATTAATTTACAAGAGTTTAATACATAATCCAAACAGGTTATGCAAGGAAAGCAAACTTCAGGTATTTATATGTTAATCAGTTTACAGTCCGGCAAACATGCATCAAATATCAGTTTTAAAAATTGAATTAATTCCTGGAGACTATATAGAATGCACAAAACACAAGTTTACAGGAAGGAGATAGAATGAAAGTTGCCTCACAATTCCAGTTTGAAACCTTAAGCGTCGTCTCTAAGTTTCAGAATTCTCCAAGTCTGTTTCCCCTTTGCTCTGCTCATAGTTCCCTTCCTCTACTGCTTCTTGGTTCCATCGAGAAGCAACCCCTCTGTTCTTCCTCCAGTCTTCCTCCTTTAGCCTCACAGAAAATCATCCGAGACCCTCTATGTTACTCTCAAGACCAATCTAGAATCTCTGTTTTCCTTCTCACAAATGTTACGTGAGTAGGATTGTTCCCAACCCTAGCAGACTTAAAAGAAAATATATATAGACGTCCCAAACCCTAATCTGCGTAACTCTATATCTACCGGGTTTAATTTAAAATCTAATATAAGTCTGCGTCCATACTATATAAAAATAAAACCCTAATCATATATCATATACAAGACCAAATAAAACAATTAATTTAGACAACTAAACAATTAAAATTATACAATTACTTTAAAACAAATATACAATTAAAATTAAACAATTACTTTAAAACAAATAAACAAGTAACTTAGAATCAAGAACAAATACACAATTAATTTAAAGAAACAATTAAACAATTACGCAAATGAGCATATAAATCACATTATAAAATAAAAATGCAATAAAATCAAATTTAAATTCCCATTGTATCATTTTGAAAACTAGAGGTATTACAGTCAAGTTGCTGTTGGACGGGGAGTCATAAAGACAGAGAATCGTCAGCGATTGGTGTGGTGTATAGCGATAGAGTGTGAGTCAGAGTCAAAGTTCGGTATACTTTGTTTCAAACATAGTAGATTGATTTACTTTAGACTGCATAGTTTACTAGGTTTTTCCCATGCAAACAGTTGACGTATTTTATCAACTGGGGTTTCCTCGCTAAAATCCTGGTGCAATCTCTCTAACTCTAACTTGGTTTAATTTTCACATATTTGTGATTGTGGATGTTTAAATTGATCATTTAGTTTAATCAATCATAAGTTGAGCAAGTTAACCTAATAATCAGATCTAGTTTATTAAAGGAGTTAATCATGTGAGATATATTTTGTAATTGGCTAATTTTAATGTCAAAACAAGTCCGATCGAGTTATAATTTTTCAGTACGAAATTTCAAAGATTAAAGATTGGATGCGGATTTGAAGAAGGTCAAGTGTTCATGGTATACTACACTCCGAGATGATGAGAATAACGTTATAAGAAGTTTTGAGAGGTAGTGAGAACATTTAGGAAGGGTTTTGAAAGGTTCGAAACAAGGTTTTACATTCTGTCCATCTTGAACTGGTTCAAGATCTATCGAACAGGTTCAACTACATCAGAATGCTAAAATTTCAAGACTGACCATCTTGAACCGGTTCAAGAGGGCTGAACTGGTTCAAGAATCCGTGGGATTCCTTACTGTCCATCTTGAACCGGTTCAAGATGGCTGAACCGGTTCAAGAAGTCCTAAATGCATCAGGTTTCCAGTTTCCTTCTTCTGATATTTCCTTTTTGATCCCAACTTCCTTCTAAGTCCTATGCACGAAATTTATCATATTTTCTGAGGGATTAAGACTTTCAAAACTCTATATAAACCTTGTCATATACATTGGTTTATGATGGCTTGAGGGAAAATCAATTCTATATTTTGAGAAAGCCTTCTAGAGAAAGAAAATTCAGAAAATCAAATCTGATTATTCTGAATTTATTTATGAGAGCATACACATATATTCATGAGTGATTTAGTGGTGTTGTTCACTATCTCATCAGAATCGGAGCTATACTGAAGATTCAGATATTCCAGATGAGAAGCAGGATTTAATTCTTCTACAATCGAGTTCAAATCTTGAAGAACAGAAGTAAGCGCTATCACACTTTGAAAGGATTGGAGCATTCGTGGAGTGCTGTCTGATCTACCTGCTACTCTTCTACAAATATCAAGTGTAAGCCTGAGATCAAGTTGTTGTTGGACGGGGAGTCGCAAAGTCAAAGGATCGTCAGCGGTTAGTGTGGTGTAGAACGATAGGGTGTGAGCCAGAGTCAAAGTTCAGTACACTTTGTTTCAAACATAGTGGATTGGTTTACTTTGGACTGCATAGTCCACGAGGTTTTTCCCATAACAGTTGACGTATTTTATCAACTAGGGTTTCCTCGCTAAAAATCCTGGTGCAATCTCTCTAAACTTAACTTGCTTTACTTTTCAGTATTTATATTTATGATTATGAATGTTTAATTGATCATGCAATTTAATCAATCATAAATTAAGCAAGTTGACCTAATAATCAGATCTAAGTCATTAAAGGAGTTAATCACAATTAAAATCAACTGTTTCCGCACCCGCGTAACTCTTGTTTTACAAATCACAATTAAAATCAACTAATTGTTTCCACACCCCGCATAACTCTTAATTTCACGACACACGATTGAATGTCAAATATTAATGACTTCACTCACATCATTCCTAAGAGAATTTGTTTGATCCTCCCACAACTTGTGTTAACAAGTTATATGGATTTGCTGCTCCAGTAGTACCACTAGAAGTCCCTTGTGAGAAGTCCGACTGTGTCAAGGAAGCATGAGAGTGCACCCCATCATATATGACTCGAAGGTTATCGGAGGTTGACCACTCCACTCTCTTCTTCGCTCTACATTTTATCGCACGACACCTAAAATAGCTCCTGCAGAAGTTCAAATCCAAATTAATATAGACGATCATAATGCATGCATCAAGATTAGTTCAATTAAAACATACCATGGAAATTTAATTAGCCATATATTTAGTTATACACACACACATACTATATATGTATGCATGGTTATGTTTCCCTAGTATTACACACAATGTGTCAATGCTCACGGTGATATATAGCCGTCAAGCACTATAACTCAGAAAGTCGTCGTTCAAGTCTTTGTAGGGGCAAGTTTGTTTCTAGTCCCAAAAAAAATAAAAATAAAAGAGACTCTATTTAGTAAGGTGTATAATATATGTGTGTGTGTGTGATCGTGTAAATTCATGCACATATATACAAGAATTTTTGTACCTGTGTTTTGCGATTTTTTTAATGAACTTCTGGCCATATTTTCTCCATTCATAACCATCCTCAGGTATATTGATGCCTCCGCTCTTCATATGTTTGCTCTTCTATAGAGAATCCCACCCCAGCAAATTCCCAAGTAGAAGACGCAAATAATCAGTTGTGAAAGATCCACGAATAGCCACGTATATATGTATACTAAATTAATAATTAATATGCTTTTGGGTTACAACATTTTTCACGCCAAGCCACTAAAAGTAATAAATTATACAAAGCAAATTAAAGATGAATGTCTATTTACTATGTAGCAGTGTGTACACACACACACACACTGTTTGAGATGTAGAAAGAACCACTTTGGCTTTGGGTTTGATTGCATCTCCATAATGATGATGATTGTAGACTGTAAGGAAAAATATATCAATATGGGGCAGGGAAGGACCGAAAGGAGGTATAAAGGATAGCAAACAATAAAAATATAAAAATAAACGAAAAAGTAACTAAACAGTCATTTCTTACGTGAAAAAAAAAAAAAAAAAAACTCACTTACATAAAACAAATAAATAATAAAAAATCATGGAGCAAACTAATATCAATTTAGTATGCTTGTATATAGATATATGATGATATTATATGCGTATATATATGAGAGCTTGATATAATATTTTTTTTTAAAATTTTACAAAATTCCCCTTAAAATTCTCCTCCTAAAAATATCTCCAACGCTTCATTTCTTTTCTCTTATACTTTTTTTTTTTCAAATTTCTTTGATCCCTCAAAAAAAAAAAAAAAAAAAAAAAAAAAAAAAAAAAAAGGAAAGAAATAAATTGCATTCCTCTTGTTCAATTAAACCCTAATTTTCCTTTCCAAAGTTTCTGTAATCTTTCTTTTCTTTTATTTTCTTGGTCTTCTTCTTTTGTTTTTCTTTTCTTAAAATTTCTTACATGCACATGTATAATGCTTGTGCAGTAATTTTCTTTTTCCCTTGCTCTTTAAATTTTACTGCAATTCTATAAACTTAATGTTCGTATATTTTTTGCATCTTTAAAATTTCTATTTTATATATATATATAGTATTTGAATGTTAATGAACAATAAAAATGTAAAAATAAAAGAAAAACTAGACTAAAGGTTCTATTTGATAAAACCGAAAATTTTGAGAGTTTTTTTTTTTTTTTTTCAGCGGTTCATTTCATAAATTTTTAAATACATTTCTATTTTTGTATTCTTTTTTTCTGAATTTTATTTTTGTATTCTAATTCTTTATTATGATTTATTTTTTCATTCTCAATAGTTGAGCTCCAAAAGGAATTTTTCTTTCACCCAATTTTCAGAGCTGATTTTTTTTTTTTTTTTGGGGGGGACATTTTTATGAATTTTAAGCTACGAGTGAAGTGATCTGTCACTTAGAATTTTAGTCCATTTTTAGTGATATTTAAATTACGTTATCAAACAAACTTAATTAAATAATTAATTTAGAATAGTGTTGGAGTTGTCCAACACCACCAAAATAAAATCGTGGAGCAAACTTAAATTATTCACCCAAGGGGGAAAAACCATGAAACAACTTACAAAACAACAAATCACGATACCCTTCTATACTGTAGCAAATCCAAATCTGCACACCGAAGAATATCAAGAGGATGTCATGGGTTGTGACTTTGAGAGAGCTTGGGTTGTGACTTTGAGAGAGCTTAGCTGCTTCATGGGGCAACCTCTTTACACACACACACACACAAAACTCTCATATATATATATATATATATATATATATATATATATATATATATATATATATATATAGTTGTGTCTCAAATTCTAGTGAGAATTCTATTTTGGAAGAACCCAACTGATTGTGCTTTAGCGGAACTGGTTGTACCTGGGCAGGATGGTTAGATCGATGTTTCAAAGTAGCGTAACTGGTTGCATTTTAGCATAACCAGTTACGCTTTCCTGATATGCATAAGATTAATGGTTTCCTAATCAATTTTGGAAACAAGATGACTTGGGAAAAATGCTAGCTGAAGATTTAGGGAAGAAGTTATGTTTGCTATTTTAGAGTTGAAGACTGATATAGTAACTCCTTGTAGGCAAGTTGGGGAATACTTATCCAATAAGAAATTGAATTTTGAAGACTTTATAAATAGATATGGGTTTTGGTAGAGAAAGAAGAGAAAAAAGATGTAAGGAGTTTAAGGGTAAATGTTGTGTGGAGAGATGTGAGTATATGTAATTTTCGAGTGTATACATGTAGCCTAAAAAAAGATGATGAGTGAGTGAGTGTGGTTTTGAAATGTGGTTATAAATTCTCTTCCTGATTCATAATAGTGAAAATCTCCCTCTTCATGGACGTAACCCTAGAGTTGGGTGAACCATGTAAAATATTGTGTTGTGTGTAGATGTATATGATTGTTATCTTCATCTATGATTGTGTTGATATGATGTGATGATGCTTCCGCTGTGTGTGATGAATGACGGATTTAACTCTCAACAATAGTCGACCGCTATGTAGGTTGGAGGAAGTTAATTATCCCCAACAACTGGTATCAAAGCTGTTAGGCGCTGAATGTTATATATTTTAGCTCCTTAACTTGCATGTTTTGTTCTCTTAGTAGTAGTTTATTTGTGATTTTATATTGTTATATTATTTTTATTTATTTCAGGGCTTTAATTGTAAAATTAGTCAAGATCAGTGATTCCGAGCTTTAAAAGATGACATTCTGTGAAACCGAGCAATGTTGAAGATCCAAGTCTAATTATACTTAAAAAATAGTCCAAAAGAAGTCACAAGTTGATGAGAATGGAAAGAAGAAGAAAAGGAAAAATCATTCTCCAAAAAGGAAACTTTCGCCAAAGTTGGTAACTTGAACCCGTTTTGGTAATCTGACTGTATTTCTCTCATCGAGTGTCAAAACAGCTAAATTCTCACTTGAGGTTGAAAGAAAATTTGAAGAGCTACAATTTTGTATTTCACTAAGATTCTATAAAACAGTTGTTTACCTTGTCAAAATTGGGCTAAAAGTCTGTACGAATTTTGGAGTCCTTATTTGGCAAAATTTCTATGTTATCTTCTATATAAAAAAAGGGAACTTTAAGGCTGATCTTTTATTATTTAAAGGGAGTCCTCTATAGCATTGAAGCATCATACAGATGAGCTTGAAGCTGAGATCAAAAGAGAAACATTCAGAAGCAAGGAAGGGATCAATCCATGGCGATGAAGATGTCTTCCTCAACTATGAAGAATTCTACTCCAGTCGTGCTTGGCTAAACGCTTTGCTAGGATTGTGATGTAGCCTTAGCTTGGCACACTGGTTTGATTGTATTTATTTATTGGAGAACAAGTATTATTATGCATGATTGTGTAATCTATAGGGTTTTTAATTGACTTTTCAATAAAAATCGATTTTAAAGTTTTAATTCAATTATAAATATGTTTCTATCTTGTCTTAGATATTTTAATCTTGTGATTGAATACAACTCATTCACTTCTTGTAGTTGTGAATGAGATGATTATACAATATTATTTTTCTGAATATAATGTTAGAGATTTGATAGATTATGCCTAGAAAAGATAGACTATGCTACCTCCTAGAGTAAAGTAGTTAGGTAGATGGTTTATACCAATCGAAGATAGTCCATATTTAGTTTTAAATTATATTATTTTCTAACTGAATTAATATGTGCTTGTAGCCATGATTAATTCCCAATGCTTGTTATATGTTATATCTCCAATAATACAATGCAATTGACTAGTGGTGTGACGTCAGTGGTGAAGTCATACCCCTAGATCTCTCTCTCTATTGTCTACATTCTATTTAATCATTGTTCTTTAGTTTATTTTATTTTTCTACTCAGATAATTTAAAATTAATCATCACAATTTAATTATCCTACTTTCAAGTTAATTTGAAATTTAAGAAATCTATTGACAAACTTAATTTACACAAGTCCCTTAGATACCACACCCTTACAAGTAAACCCTATCTGCAAAGATTCGTGCACTTACGAGTGGTACATATAAATCTCACAACAAAAGCCAATGGTAAGCTAGAGCCTGTGGTTGGTTCTGAAGATCGATTAATACCTGAAGATTATGTGAAGTTTGTCAGAGCAGAGAATGATCGTGAGGTACTATGAAGATTCAAGCAGAGTTGATAATGACACGAATGTATGAAAAAGGTGATAACGTGAAGCCCGTAAGGAACAAGTCTTGGGACAAGCCGGAGGATGCTTGTTTTCAAGATAGGGCGAAGGTGATAGGGGTAAAAGCTCACCAGGAACAAGTTTTGGGGATAGGTCAGAGAATAGGTACTAGTTCTTAAGATGGGGCAAGGATGTGAAGAATGAATGAGTTTGTTCTAAGCCTGATAAAGAGCAAAGGGGAATATGAAGAGTGAATAGGAGAAGTTTGTTAGTTTGAGCCAGAAAAACAATTAATGAATATGAGTTTAAAAATTGGTGGGTTATCATGCGTAGGCAATTGAACACCAATGGGGTGGATAAAAAAGATAGAAGAAAAAATATGATGAAATTTGATAAAAAGTGGAAATTGTTAGAGTGTTTCTCAATTTTATTATGGTGTTTTGGTTGTGGTGAAGCATTGAGGTGGAGTTATGAAGAAATCTTCATTCATATGGAGAAGCATGTGAAGATAGAATTTTGAGTCAAGGTAGAGATTGTTAGATTTGTGGCTCAAATTTTGGCGAGAATTATATTCTAGAATAACGTAATTGGTTGCGTTTTAGCGGAACTGGTTGCGCTTGAGCAGAATGGTTGGATCAATGTTTCAAAGTAGCGTAACTGGTTGCGTTTTAACGGAACCAGTTGTATTTGCCTGATATGTGCGAGAAATGGTTTCCTAATTAGTTTTGGAAGTCAGAAGGCTTGGGGAAAAAGCTGAAGATTTGGGAAAGAAACTGTGCCTACTATTTTAGAGTTGAAGAGTGATATGGTAACTCTTAGTGTGCAAGTTGAGGAATACTTTTCTAACAAGGAATTGGGTTTTGAAGACTTTATAAATAGAGATGGGTTTAGGTAGAGAGGGAGATTGAAGAGAAAAAATGTAAGGGGTTTAAAGGTGAGTGTTGTGAGGAGAGGGGAGAGTATATGTAATTCCCGAGTGTATACGTGTAGCCTAAAAAGAGATAATGAGTGAGTGAGTGAGTAAGGTTTTGGCATGTAGTTGTATATTCTCTTACTTGATTCATAATAGTGGAAATCTCTCTTTCCATAGACATAGCCTTAGAGTTGGGTGAACTATGTAAAATATTGTATTGTGTGTGGATGTGTATGATTGTTATTTTCATATATGTTTGTGTTATTGTGATGTGATGATACTTCCATTGTGTGATTGAAGAGGAATTTAACCCTCAACAACAATCGAGCATTAAGTGAGTTGGAGGGAATAATTATCCCCAACAATACGATATGGATGTGTGTATATATATGTCTATGTATATGTATATATATATATATATATATATATATATGAGAGTTTTTTCTCTCTCTACTTTTTCTCTCATCTCTCTTTAACCCTTTAGCTGCCTTCCTTTTGTTCTCTCCCTTCTGCTTGTTCCCCACTCCCTCCATGGGAATGGGGAGGTGTCGATCCTTGCCGCCCACCGCTTAATAAACTCGGCGTATTATAATAAGTTCGTTCAGTGGGTGGGTTTCACGCCGTTTCGCTGTTGTTTTGCTTGATCTGCTCCTGTTTGGCTTGTTTCTGGCTCGACGAGGTGGATCTTTGTTTTGTTTCCAGTTAGATCTCTGATCTATGTCGGGTTTTGTTGTCCCCGCCTTCTTGTGCGGGGTTTGGGTGGTTTTTCCCCCAGTTGATAGCTCATTGTGTATGCAACCTTAGAGCTGTTGCCTTGATGATGGCCTGACCTTTAAGTCACTCCTGTTGCTGCTCTTCTCCCGTGGTGGTCTGCTATTATGTTGTGGCTTATTTCTTAACAAATCTGGAGCCTGTTCTTCAGTTTTTTCTTTTATTGTTTCATGATTTGTTTGCCTTTGTACGGACATTTATGGCAATGTTTGTAGATGCCGTATGACTATTTTTCTTATTGCCAGGGTTAAAAAAAAAAAAAAAAAAAAAAAAAAAAAAAAAAAAAAAAAAGGAAAGGAAAATTAGTTAAACATGGAAACCATACATAGAAACCGAAAAAATAAAACCCAAAACTCAACAACTTCTTTTTCCTATAAATAAAAGGCATCGATTTCATTTACCAAAAAAAAAAAAGGGTTCATATACTCTTAAGTAAGGACAAACAATATTTACGTCCTCACTAGTGAGGATCTACGATATACTCACCGTTGATGTGGACCAATAATAAATTGACATATGATCTTTAATTACCAAATTTGGTCTACATCAGCGGTGAGTATGTTGTCGATCCTCACTAGTGAGGACTTAAGTATTGTCCAATAAGTATATATAGAGAATGGTACGGTAAGTATAATTATGACCAAATAACCTGAGTCTTTAAATGTATGAATTTTGCAAGATCTAAGTTTAAGTTTGTAACCGTTACGGCCGTACTTAGCATAGCTCAACATATATATACAATATTTTCTTTTCATGAGCAATATAATTATGCTGCACTAGATATTGTTCAGAAATGGCATTTCAAATCGCAAGCATGAAATCGAATCAAGGTTTTGTTTGGAGACAATTTGCATTTTCAAAAATAGTATATGATGGTTATATATATATATTAGGTGTAGAGACTAGAGATTCTCACCCTTGAAGACAAATCTCTTTGTGTAGAGATTCTTAGGCTTTTGAAGCATTGATATCCTCTTAACTTACAATAAGCTTAAGGAAGTTTAAAAGCACAATTTACCTTCTTAAAACTTAATAGATAGTGATTTAATTGTGCTGAAAATCTTCGTAAAAAAGAGAATAAATTACAAAGCACAAAATTTTGAACAAATATTGGTGTGCAAGACTTAAAGATTAGAAGAAGTCTTTGAGGGTAAAAGAATGAGGTAATTATAAGATAAAACTCAAAAACTTGTATTGACAAAAAGAAGAACAATTATATTTATTTGGTAATTAATACAATACACAATAACTAATAATAAAGAAACTTGAATTCTCCAATAGAAGATAGGTTATATTTATTTGGTAATTAATATAATACACGAACCAATTCATTAAAAAATATATATTACTAATATAATGATATAGAGAGCCTTTTTTTTCTATTGGGGACGTTAGACGACTACCTTAATTGCCTCATGGATAAGCTGCCCCTGACAATACACTTCAAAGAAATATATAACTAATATAATAAGATATAGGGCCTTTTATCATATTGGGGGCCTTAGACGATCGCCATAATTGCCTTATCGATGAATTGCCCTAGACAACCTTAAAATATATATATAATTTATATATACTGAAATATGAAGCCTCTTCTCTTATTGGGGGCCTTAGGTGATCCCCTTAATTGCCTTATAGTTTGATAAAATGATTTTGTATATAATACCCTATATATAGACAAATCCTAGAATCATAGCACATTCTACATTCCTTATGAGTGCCCCTAGCACATCTTACAAAAATAAGATTGCCCTTAGCACCCCTACAACCAGAACTACGTATATCCCCAGTCTTTCCTTTTCTCATAGAAGTTAGTTTTCTTATTATTTTTCTTACACACATGCCTCTACCTAGGCTTGAACACCTCTCTTTGAAAAGTAAGGATGGTATCGCTAGGTCACTGATTTGTTAGTATCTCGTAGAAATTCTTGTTGGACTAGGAAAAGGATTACATTCAGGCCCATGCTACTGGGTTGAACGATCCATTTTCTTGGCACGGTCCTAATCCATAACTTCTTTTTTTTAAGTTAAATTTCATATATATGAACAAGGTAAGTACAGAGACCAAAAGGCAATGTTTGCCCAAGGCTAGTCAACAACAACAAGGCCCAAATGGAAGAGGCCCAGGTTGGCCTATACAAAACCGTTAAAATAGGTCCACATCACATTCCATTAGCTATGGAGAATTGTCTTCCACCTTCGTCAGCGGTATAATTGGTCAGGCGGCTATGGAGGTAGCCGGAAAATCACATATGGAAGCTCCCATTCATAACTTGAACTTAAAACCTTGACACGTATTGGGTTGCAATTGACACTTCTATTGTATAAGTGTGTGTGATTTAAATTTAATTGATGGGGATTTTCCCCTCCATAGTATTTTACCCAAAAAACAAATACCGCATGTAAAAGAAGAAATTTTTTTTTCCTGAAGCCATTGCCTCGCTATGGGTTGAGCCGGCTTATCAACAAAGTAAATTTTTTTGCATTAATAAGCGATTGCCTCCCTATTGATTGAACCTACCCATCAACAAAGTGTGCTGACTTAAACACAAAAAGCATTTCAATTTCAAGGCAGTTATTTCTTTGTCTTTGCCATGTCCGCGAGGTCAACAACTTTTAATATAAATGGGCATGGAGTACCAATCATTCCACATCTCTCTCTCTCTCTCTTGATATATATATATATAACCCGGGCACCTCGCACCTTATCAAGCAGCGATTGTGTCTCGCTCTAACATCAATTGTAAATAGTCTTGTATAAAACATTTGATTCAAAAACTTAAATTATTAAGAGTTAATTCTAATCCATATATACCTATTTTATCCATTTCAAATTCGAATTGAACATGGAACAAAGTCCCCTTAACCCTAGACCACAAAGCTTTCGTCATAATTGCTAATGTAGTATTTTTGTGTGACTCCAATAAATAAGATAATCTCTCTCTTCTTTTAAAGTGTAAGTAGTTCATAACAAAAACCTATCCACAAATTTATCTTAAATGTAGTTTTAGTTTATTTTCTAAAGCGGATACATTGGGTTGGGATTTGGAGTCCAATAATATGTTTTCTGTGAAGTCAGCCAATAACTTAGCTTACAGCCTTATGGGTTGTGGGAGCAGCTCTTCGATTGCACCTGATTCACCTTCTAGCTGTAAGTTACTATGGGATAGTATTTGGTTGTGTAAAATTCTGCCAAAATTACAGCATTTCTTGAGGAAAAGTTGTAAACTTGCTATTCCGGTCCGTGAACGCTTGATTGTTCATGGTATGAGGTTGTGTGCCCACGTTGTGGTTCAGCGACGGAATCTATTGAACATTTGCTTTTTCAGCATTTCTATTCCGTTCAGGTTTGGAAGCTCTTTCCACTTCGATTTGACTTTGCTGCAGACCACCCTTCTTCTTTTAGTGCTTGGTGGTTGAGTTTGGCTTACCAGTGGGGGCCAAAGGAGGGGGGGTCAGATTTGCTGAGGTTTGTCGCTTGTTGTTGTTGGTTTATTTGGAAGGCTCGCAACAAACTCATTTTTAATGGGGGAGCTCTGGGATGCTCACCGGGTGGTTGGGTTGTTGTGTTCATTTTTCTTGGAGTTCAAGAAGGTCTCTAATTTATCAAATTTGCATTTGTCAAGCAGTCTACTTAACTCTAACCTCCATTCGCATTCGTGTTCATCCTCTTCCTTGTCACATTGGCTGCCTCCGCATCTAAGTATTGTTAAATGTAATGTGGATGCGCCATTTTCTCAATCTTCTCAAGTGGGGGGAGGTGGAGCTATCTTTCGAGACTTGTCGGGCTCTATTTTGGAGATTGTGGTTTTTTGTCCGTTTCTGGCTTCGAATGCGACTTCAGCTGAGGCTATATGTCTTTGTAAAGCCGTCTTATGGACGTTGTCTTTCCATTTTCATCAGATTTGGTTTGAATCTGATTCGTTGGCGGTGGTTAAGGCTATTTTGGCTGTCTATCTTGGGCCAATTGATATTTAGGCCATTTCCTATGATATTCAAGTAACGCTTCGGAGTTTTTCCTTATCATGTCTTAGCCATATCCATAGGCATGGCAATGAGGTGGCTAATGCTAGCATATCTTGCAGCGCTTTTCAGAATTCATCTTTCTAAGGACGTTATTCTTGCCCATATTCCGCCTGATATTCCTCTTCTAGCAGCTAAGAATTGTCTATTTTGATTTGTGTTGTTTCTCCTTGTTTGTCAGGTTAAAAAAAAAATTAAAAAAAATTAAAAACTCTCAACATAACAATATATCAAATTATTTGGGTCTCCCAATATTAATTCTATTTTTTATCCTCCTGTTTCAAGTTAAACCTTAGTAGTCCAATGCTATAAATATATACACACACACACACACACAATATTTAAACTTTGCATCCCAATTCTTGACCTCGATAAATTATAAAACCATCACTATAGATTTTTTATTTTTTTTCCTTGGCAATTTAGAAAAGAGAGACTCGAGGGCACACTTATTCGAAAAGTTAGACGTTCTATCTACTAAGTATTACAAGAGAGATTTGTCCTACATCGAATTCAAATAAATAAATAAAGGGAAAAAAAAGAGGTATATAAATATCTTGTTTTTTAGCTGTATGAAATTTAATCTTGTATAATATGACAATCTAATAAGTGTTTTATAAAAATTATCCATCAATTTTAAGGGTATCATGTATGGATCGACAATTTTCTATTAAATATAATCCCACTTTAGTATAATAATCTAGGTAAAAAAGTTTAAAAGAACATAGTAAATTTTTTAATATATTAATCAATTTTAAATGTATACACGTGGATCACTTGATTATGAAAATTCAGAATTTTGTAAGACTTCTATATGTATTTAGCTAAAAAAAATTTGTTCTGAAGTTAAAACAATTGTACAAACATTTACAGTTCATTAATAATTATTCTTCAAGAAACTTTATAGTTAAATTTGTCCCCCTTTAATATTTATCAAATTAGAGTGGTGACCTTAATTAGCTGAAATACAGGTAAAACTACACAAATTCCTTTACAATATTGGATGACATCCTCGAAGATTTTAATTATAATTTTGTCATAATCATGAAAAAAAGAAAATTGTAAAAACCAATATTCTGGTTATCTGCATAGACAAGTATACAGTACAGATACAGAATTTATTTTTGACTTGTTTTAAGGTAGAGATGGTATATATATATATATAGAGAGAGAGAGAGAGAGAGAGAGATGATTGCAGATCAAATATTAATGTCTTTAATTACTGAAAAAATTATTAATGACTTAGCTTATGATACATACTTTCAATGAGGCTTGAACCACTGATTGATACCATTAGGCCACTAACCATTGGCCTAAGAGAATTTGTTAGATCCTCCAATAGGCACAAAACCACACAATATTATTTCCATCACTAATATATTAATTTACTACAAAATGTTTTCGTTAGTTACGCACTTTTGTGCTACGAATTATTTCTGTTACAAATACAGTTATTTGTTACAAAATATTTTCTTCCATGGTAAATACAAGGAAATTTACTACGAAACCATCTTTGATAAGCGAGTCTACTACAAAAATATCCGTGGTAAATATTAGTTAATTTACTATGAATTAAATTCATAATAAATTAATAAGAGAGAATTTACTACGAAATGAAAATTTACAACGAAATTATTTCCGTAGTAAATATCCTATTATTTACTAGGAATTTGATTTCATAGTAAAATATTCCGTAACTAAAAAACTCTTTTCTTATAGTGTTCAATCTCTTTTTTAGAAGGAGAGACCATTCCATCCGAACTAATGCCAATTGCAGATTGATCCTCCAAAACTTGTGTTAACAAGTCATATGGATTTGCTCTTGAAGTAGTACTAGAAGTCCCTTGTGAGAAGTCCGATGGTGTCAAGGAGGCATGAGAGTGCACCCCATCATACACGACTCGAAGGTTGTTGGGCTCTGAGGTCAACCACTCGGCTCGCTTCTTCGCTTTACATTGGCTCTTGCGACACCTAAAATAGCTCCTAAAAAAATGCAAATCCAACTTGATATCATAATGCATCAACAACCTATAAAAATATAATAATAATAATAATAATAATAAATTAACCTTCCCGAAAAAGAAAGAAAAAAAGCAGAAATGTGTGCTTTTAGCCAAGAAAAAAAAACAAAACATCATATATATATATATATATATATATATATATATAATTGGAAGATTCAATCCTTATATAGGAATGGCAAAAGCACTATTTATCAAGTTGTTTTGTTGATCATTATAGGGTACGTACGTTTCACAAAATATTGTGCAGCATGAGGCACAATATATATGGTCCTAGCTAGTAACTCTTGCAGTGGTATTCAATTTTCAAATAATAATAATAATTACAAGATTGTATATATAAGATAATGTGATGGAAAGTCGTGCACAATAATTGAAAGTATTTTTGTACCTGAATTTTGCGATATTTTTTATGAACTTCTGGCCATATTTTCTCCATTCATAACCATCGTCAGGTAGCATCAATCTATTATTATTATTATTGCCTCCTCTGATCTCCATATCTTGCGCTTCAATAAATCCCTCCTCACCTTCCCTAGTAGAAGGTCTGATCACGCCCCGCTCCTCCCCGAAGCGTAAGATGTACAACAAAAATCTGCTTAATAACAGTAATACAACACGTAGTCGCTCAAAACTCATAACCAAAAATACCTTCACTAATTAAGCATTTACGTGTAAAAAGCCTAATATACAAGTCATATACTCCGTATACTTCTGAATTTTCACATATCTCACATGAGTTCTGGACTCTTATCAAACAGGTGTCTTGTTCTCAAAGTCCGAGTATAGGATCAAACAATCCCATAAACACACATATGGCTGAGTTTGCACATTACTCACCCAGATGATCTCGCACTACCTGCGCATAATAAGGACACGGCCAATCCAATGGCCATAACACGAGGTGTAGTACACTTCAAAATAGGCTGATTCCGTACCATGCCTAATAAAATCATATAGTTAATCCTAGACTATTTCTCTGACTAATCAAATAGTATCCATCAATCTCCGAGTAAGTGTAACCTCAACTCATACACAAAATCATGGTTTAACAATTGAACACTCTGGTTTTGCAGGTATTAGTTATAGTTATATGTGGTTGATAGTTAGTTATATATATATATATATATATTGAATCAAATATGAATATATACCACTTCACTACTTATATATATATATATATATATATATAGGGACGGAGCCAGGATTTGAATTCAGGGGAGAACTACCAAAAAAAAAAAAAAAAAAAAAAAAAGGTAATTGGAAAAGAAAGCTGATAGAATTTTGAATTTGATTTTTTTTTTTTTTTAAAGGAAATTAAAGAAATTTAAAGAGTAAATGAGCAAAGAAAAAAAAGTTTATAGAATTTTAGAAACTTAATATTTGTATATTATATAGGGCGGGGCCAGGCCAGGGGGCATGTGCTCCCTAGGCATATGCTGGCTCCGCCCCTATATATATATATATATATATATATATATATATATATATATATATCAACTTGTCTTAAGTTTCTTGAACACTCTTTATCTCTCTCCCTTCGTCTTCCTCTCTTCCTCTTTCTCACGCCTAGTTGTTGCCCCCTCTTTCTTCTACTATATCACATGTTATTGGAGTTGCTGCACAATCAATCGGATGCTTTGATACTAGTTGTTGTGGTAGAAACCCAAAATAAACAACGTTGTTCGATAAATAATCAAGCAATCACGAAGAATAAAAAAAATTACACACAAGAATACAAGATATACATGGTTCACCCAAATCTTAGGTTTACATCCATGGAGCACACCAAATAATTTCACTATGAAAAAGATGAAAAATTACAATGAAAAATTTTCTCTCAATCTCTCTCAATTGCTCTCTTTTGTATTGGCACAAATTAATCAATCATACAACGCGTATGATGATCCTCTCTTTTTTCTTCTCACTTTTCTTCACACCCTAAAATCTAATTAGAGTTGATATATATAGAGTCACAAACTTGTCCTACAAGAACTTGTCTTTTGTAGAGTCCAAAACCAATAAGAAAGTTAAAAAAGATCAGAAAACTGAAGTTTCCGTACTATTAAATCTTCCTAAAAATTAATAAGACTCCACAAAACCACAACAATCTCCCACTTGGAGGTTGGTGCACTTGTAAACCCATTCCATCTTCTTCTCATACATGTCTTATGCATGTTGGTGCGCTTATCTCCGTCTTCAAGCTAGAAGACTAACTAAAACTGTGCACAGCTTTAGTTTCTCCATGGTCATTGTCTTGGTCAACATGTCAGCTGAATTGTTGGTGCCAAGTATATATTTTCTCAAGTGTCAACACCCCATCTTCTAACAAAGATCTGATGAAGTGATACCGAAGTCCTATATGGTCCTTGAATGAAATGTTGAATTCTTTACTAGATGTATCGCACTTTGATTATCGTTGTGCAAAACATTCTTCACATGTTCGAATCCCAACTCTGTCAACAAACCTTATAACCAAATCATCTCTTTGCTGGCCTCCGTCATCGCCACATATTCTGCCTCTGTAGTAGATAATGCTACAATCCTCTTTATTTGCAAAACCCAACTAACTGTAGTTGTACCCACCGTGAACACATACCCGGCAGTACTTCTTCTATGGTCCACCTCACCAGTAAAGTCTAAATCTATATAACAATGTAGCTTCACCTTGCCCCTTTTGAAAATAGGCATTTGTCTGTGATAGCCCGTAGATATCTCAATATCTACTTCACTGCTTCCCAGTATAGCTTGCCTGGATCCTTCATGAACTTACTTACTGTTCCCACTGCATATACAATGTCCGATCTTGTACACACCATGGCATACATCAAACTTCTAATGGCTGAGGCATATGGAATTTTAGCCATGAAGTTTTTCTCATCTTCTGTCTTCGGACACTGATCTTAAGAGATAATCGGAAGTGACTAACAAAGGGAGTACTCACCGCCTTAGCATTATTCATGTTGAACCTCTTCAAAACCCGTTCAATGTACTCAGCTTGAGACAACTATAAAATACCTTCTGTTAATCCTCATCCCAAGAATTTGTTTCGCTAGCTGCACCAAGATCCTTCATCTCAAATTCACTAAACAATTACTTCTTCAATTTGCTGATTTATCAGAACTTGCCACTAACATGTCATCAACATATAGTAGATGGATAATGAAACTTGACTTAAATCTCTTGAAGTAACAACAATTGTCAATATTGCACTTGTTATAGCCATGTCGCTTCATAAAACCATCAAACTTCTTGTGCCACTGCCACGGGGCTTGCTTTAAACCATACAAGCTTTTCTTTAACTTGCACACTAGTTTCTTTTTCCCTTTGACTGAGAAATCCTCCAATTGTTGTATGTAAATCTCCTCCTCTAGGTCACCATGAAGGAAAGTAATTTTGACATCTAACTACTGAAGGTGCAACCCCTTTGCTGCAACAAGGCTAAGAATTGAGCGAATGGTACTCAGTTTCAAAACCAGGGAAAATGTCTGTGTAGTCAATGCCTTGCTCTTGCTAAAAGCCTTTGACCACCAATCTCATCTTGTATATCTTGGAACTATCGTATTCCTCTTTTACCCTGTACACCCATTTGTTGTGAAGAGCTTTCTTCCCCATGGGCAACTTGGCTAGTTCCCATATTTTGTTGGAGATAAGGGACTTCATCTCATCTTCCATTGTAAGCTCCCGCTTGCTAGCATCTTTAACCTAACATGTTTCATCATAGCATTCAGGCTCACAATCATCTGTGAGTAACATATAATCCATATACGCTGATTCGGTACATGAGGATATGCGGACCTTTTGGGTGCAGGCTTAGGAGTTGGAATCTGCAGTGAACTATACTCTGTGAGTTCTGGCCAAGAACCCTCATCTGTCTGCTCTGCTATAATACCCTCTGGCTCATTATCCAACTCAATAAACTCAGGCTTACTCTGTACAGGACTAGTTGACTGTGCTGCATCTCTATCTTTGTACATCATATTCTCGTTGAAAACTACATCTCTACTTCTGATGATTTTCCTGTTCTGATTATCCCAAAGTTGATAACCAAACTCATCTCCGTCATACCCAATGAAGATGTATTTTAGTGACTTGGGGTCGAGCTTTCCCCTAGCATGGTCACTAATATGTGCATATGCAATATAACCAAAAACTTTCAACCATGAAAGATTTACCTCTTTGCCACTCCATACCTCTTCCGGTATTCGATGCTCCAAAGGCATCGATGGTCTATGATTAATTAGTAGGATGTTGTATTGACTGCTTCTGCTCAAAACTATTTGGGTAGACCTAAATGTATGTGCATGCTTCTGGCTTTCTCTGTCAATGTTCGGTTCATCCGTTCTGTCACCCCATTCTGCTGTGAGGTTCCTTGCGCAGTCCTCTCTAGCTATTCTGATCACATTATCAAAACGGAACTTCTTGAACCCGGTGTCTTCATACTCACCATCATTATCTGACCTCAACCTCTTGATCTTCAAACCTGTCTCATTCTCCACCATAGCTTTCCATTTCTTAAACATATCAGATACCTCAGATTTGTGATTTAAAAAATAAACCCATACCTTCCTCGTGTGGTCATCAATGAAAGTCACGAAATAGGATTTTCTTCCAATGGATGAGACAGTGGCTGGCCCCTAGACATCTGTGTGAACTAACTCAAGTTTTTCCTTTCTGAAAGCTCTTCCACTCTTCTTGAAATTGACTTTCTTCTGCTTACCCAATACGTAACTCTCACAGAAGTCAATATCAATTACCCGCATGCCTGGTAGTTTCCCCTTCGAGTACATAATCTTGAGCCCCGGCCCCTATCACTCATGTGACCTAGTCTATGGTGCCAAAGGCTGTGATCTTCTCTATTTTCTGCAACTGTTATAGACCTACAAGCACTGGTAATTGTTTAGAGAGTACCAGATTTCCTACCATGTGCAATGGTCATAGCGGCTTTAGAAACTTTCTATGAGTCTCCATTGAAGGTTGTAACAAAACCTTCATCTGACAATTGTCCCACCGAAATTTGATTATTCCTCAAGTCAGGGAGTCTCACATCCTTCAACTTCTAAGCTGACCCATTTAACTTGATTTACACTTTTGCCAACGATACTGCAAGGCTGATCATCACCAAGATATACCTTGCTAAGGTTATCCGGTTCATAGCTATTAAATAGCTCTTTGCTTGAGGTGCCATGAAATGATACGCTGAAATCTAAAACCCGGCCATGACTCCATCTTGCTCTCCAAAGAGTATATCAATGCATCATCTGATCTTTTGAGACAACGTTTGCTTCAATTTTTCTTTCGGTTCCCTTCTTTGGAAGTATGCGATCAACACAGCAATGTCCCTTCTTTCCGCAATTCCAACACTCAATGTCACTGAGATTTATGGTATTCCTGGAATTTTACGACTGTGTCCTTCCATTCCTTGACTTGGATCTACTTCTGTTTCTATTATTGTTGCCCTTCTTCTTATTTGAACACTTGCCTCTACTTTCAACATTCAATGCAAATGGTGGAATTTCCTGTTGTTTGCCTTCTAATTTCTTCAGTCAGAATCATGCTTACAACTTCATCAAACTTCAACTTGGTCTTCCCTGCAGAGCTACTAATCACTGAAATTATGCCATTCCAACTCTCAGGTAAACTGCCTTAGAATTAGCAGTGCTCGAACCTCATATTTGAAGTCGATATCAACAAACTCTAATTGCCCAACTATCTCGTTGAACGCATTTAGATGTTCATTGAACTTACCACCTTCAACCATCTTTATGTTGAACAACTTCTTGATCAAGTGCACCTTGTTCGTTGCAGAAAGTTGTTCATACAAACTAGAATGGGTTGCAATGAGAGACTTCATCGTCTTCTTGTTCTTGATGTTAAAGGCAACTGACTTTAACAATGTCGATTTGACGGTGCCAAGAGCCATCCTATTAAGTAATTCTCATTCTGCATCCTTTGTATCCTCTAGCTTCTCTCCCAAAGGGCGCTGCAGATTTTTCTAAAACAAGAGGTCTTCTATTTGCATCTTTCAGAAATTGAAGTTTGTGCCATTGAACTTCTCGATCATAAATGTGGATGTCTTATCTTCTGATGCCATTACTTCCACTCGAACAGACAAATTTGATCGAAAGACTTTCGGAATTTCATCAAACACCTTCTGTGTCCTAGGTTCTCAACCAAAGGCTCTAATGCCAGTTGTTGGAGTTGCTACATAATCAACCGGATACTTTAATACTAGTTGTTATGGCGGAAACCCAAAATAAATAATGTTGTTCGAGAAATAATCAAGCAATCACAAAGAATAATAAAAATCACACACAAGAATACAAGATATACATGATTCACCCAAATCTTAGGACTACGTCCATGGAGCGCACCGAACAAATTCAATACGAAAAAGATGAAGAATTACAATGAAGAATGTTCTCTCAATCTCTCTTAATTGCTCTGTCTTGTGTTGGCACAAATTAATCAATCATACAACACATATGATGATTCTCTCTTTTTTCTTCTCACTTTTCTTCACACCATAAAATCTTATTAGAGTTATATATATAGAGTCTCAAACTTGTCCTACAAGAACTTGTTTTTGTAGAGTCCAAAACCAATAAGAAAGTCAAAACAAATTAGAAATCTAAAATTTTCATATAATTAAATCTTTCTAAAAATTAATCAGACTCCACAAAACCACAATAGGAGTAAAAATGAAAAGCTTCCAAAAGAAGCTTGTAATATATATCAATTACCCAAAAATAAAAAAGAAAAATAAAAAAAAAAAGCTTGTAATATATATATAAGTCCAAGTCAAACTCGTATAAATTACATGTTTTTTTTTTCCACTAACTTAGTTAAAACCCCATTCAATAAATTAATTTATTAAAAAATAAGGATATTACACTAAATTGTCCTCGTCATGCACGAAATGAATATATATACAGTCTACAAGCAAGACATGCGTGTGTGTGTTTGTGTGTGTGTGTGTGTGTGTGAGAGAGAGAGAGAGACACACACACACATATATAAAGTCTACAAGACATGCATGTGTGTGCGAGAGAGACAGAGCAATGGGTTTCACAAAATACATAAAGCCAAGATGCATTTTGTGGGCTTAAATCATATGTGAAATACAAATATAAAACAGACATATATATATATATATATATATATATATATGTCTGTTTTATATTTGTATTTCACATATGATTTAAGCCCACATATATTTTACCAGCCTTTTTTCGAAAAAAAAAAAAAATTGATGATAATGACTATGCTTAAAATTAACTAGGAATAAAGCAAGAAGTGGTAGGGAATGGGATATATATTTGGAGGCGAACCATAAGCTAGAAATATATATGTGTGTGTGTGTGTGTGTGTGTGTGTGACTAAAGAATCACAGAACAAATTAGTATATCCAACCCCCACCACATAAACATAGAGCAAATTAATTAGTATTTTTGTGTATTAAAATATGAGTATCGTTCTCTTACTGAGAATGAATGGCTGTTCATGAATTTATTTTTTATTTTTATTTTTGTTAAGTAAAATTTATATAGAAGAACAGAGAGAAATTTACAGCAAAGAGAATTTATGTTCATGAATCTGTTAAACAGACTATATCCTTATATCAATGCCTGCTAATAATTAACTTTATTATTTAACATACAGTACGTGATGGATAAAAAAGTATTCTAGCTATATTCAGCCAGATCTATCTATGTATATTAATTGACCATCAAACTTGTATCATATACAGTACACTTTCACAGTTTCCTCTCTCTCTCTCTCTCTCTCTCTCTCTCTATCTCTCTCTCTCTATGTATAGTCACCATTCAATGATTTGGCAAATTAGTAGATCTGTCACTCTTATCGGGATCCGTAGCAACCTATGCAAAATTAACCCCTCACATCACAAAGGTTATCCTTTTTTTTTCTTTTTCTTTTTTCCTTCCTTTTAATAAAAGTAAATATATAATTTAAAAAGTGGTTCACTCCAAATCCACATAAAATACTGGAAATGCAACAATTTCATGTATACAATATATATTTATATATATAAAAAGAAAAAAACTGCCTATAAGAAGGATCAAGGATGTACAAGCTTAAGTGAGAAACAAACTAGTAGTAAATCAAGAAGGAAGAATACATACATAAATGGATGAAACTCTCAGAACTATACAGAAGAAAGCTTCTTGTTCAACCTCAAATCCACATCTAGAAAAACCAGAAATGAAGAGAGGGAGAGGGAGACGGAGAGAGAGATCGAGTTATTGTCTTTCATCCGGGGAACATAGGTTTGCCATTTCTATGAGGTCAAGTTTAGAGTTGAGATTCTCTAAGTTATCGTGTTGCACCGAATAGGTGTGTTGTGAGCCATCCGATGGATTACAAGACAGAAGACAATATGGAAAACATTGAATAAGGAAGGTCAAGTGTCTTTTTCAAATTTTAACATGTGGCACAAATTTTATAAACACTCCATTTGAATCTTTTTCAATCAGCTTTTATTTATTTATTTATTTATTTTAGAAGGATAAATTTCCAAATATATCACCTATTCCTAATTTTAATTTTACCTACTTAAATAAACTTTTCAAATAAAATTCATTATATTTTTGTCACTATAAAAAATTAAAAAATATATATTTTGATGACCAAAATTACACATAATTACTTTATAATGACCTTAAAGTCAAGAAAGGATGCTTAGTAACCAATATTGAAACTTAATTAATATTAAGTGACCATTTAAGGATAATTTGGTCAAAAACATTTAAATATTTGATAAATATTTTAAGAATAAATTTTAGATGACAAAATTGACATCCAATACAAATAATAACTCATTAAATTCATCCCCACTCTCTCTCTCTCATTCAACGTTTTCTTTTTTCCTTTTTAGTTTCCAATTTTCAATTTAAAAAATTAAGATTTCTTTATGAACATTCTCTTTTCCAAAGCACTCCACCATAATCGCAAAACATAAAATTTACAATGACAAATCAAGAAAAGAAGTTTCATCCCAAAATACTCTTTATATAATATTTATAGAGGCGTCCTTCTCACTTTGTTGTTTTAATATTTTTTTTTTTTTCTGAATGATTCTAAGGTCAGGAGTACAGAATGTGGTTTCTTTGTTAGTCAATTTAAGTAAGTGTCTATTTAGTTTAATGTACAGGATAAATTTATTCACTTACATAATAATATATTATAAAAAGGTTATTTAGGTAATGAATCATTAAATGGTCACTTATTAATAATTAAGTTTTAAGTTTGATAACTATTCATTTTTTCTTATCACTTTTCATCAATTATATTTAATTTTGATCACCAAAATATAACTTTTCCAACTCTTCAAAAACAGAAGAAAACCATCCCATCTAAAACTAAAATAAAACGTATTACGTAAAATAAAACAAAAACGTATTACGTAAACTACTAATTTGCGGACCCTCCAAATAAAAATATAACTTTTTTAATAAATAAATATATATATATATATACACACACACTACGCTACACTTGATTGCATGTGAACACCATTATTCTTACACCACCTTGAAAGTTGGAAAAATAAACTAAACTAATGAAGAGGAAACGACAAGATCTTGAGAGGACATGTGCAAGTGATGTCACCATAGTGACGTCATCGCTTACGCAATTGCTTATCTGGTACTGTTTATCTGCTCTGGCGGCTATTTAATTGTGAATAAATTTTACAGACTTTTCGTATATCTTTCATAATTATTGTACAAATGTACCATGCAGCGTAAACAATATGGATGTTTAATACCCCAGCGGCCCTAGCAGATCGAGTTGGTGAGAGGGGACCACTAAATTTAGTATTTGGAAGTGGGTTCGTTTTTCCTTCAGCTCTGTAAGTTTTTTGACTTCGTTGCTACTTTTATTGTGGGATCGGAATAGGTAACTGAGGGTTTCCCTAATAGTTATAAGTTTGAAGGACGAATAATTACGAATAATTACGAAAATTTCCACATCATCAACAAAATAATAATAATAATAATAATAATATTGATGTTTAATTTTAGGTAAATTACACTAATATCTTTTAATTTAGTCAAATAGAAAAAGGGAATGACATAATTTCTTTTTTAAGAATATTTTATTTATCTCTTCTTCTTTCTTTTTCATCTAAATTTTTTCCATCCTACCAAACAGAACATAAATTTAATCAACAAATTTATCTAAAAAAAAAATATTAGAAGTATTGTTAAACACACGCCTCAAATCTCAAAGGATATTAAAATAACAAACGTTAAATGATTTAATCGAGTGTAATTTGTCCAAATTTCGAGGGAGGTCGGTGTAATTTACCATTACATATTTTTAATCTAATTTTACCATTTAGCTTAAACAAGCTTAGAACAAGTTATTATCATTTAATAAAAATCATAAATATTATCAAAATATTATTTTGATATTATTGATTCCTATTATTATTTCATGAGTCCTGATCTCTTGCTTCCTATGGAATAAGAAAATTAATCCATACTTTCTATATAGATCGTTAGATCTAACGGTCATTTTTCAAACCTATCTATAGTATTTCCTTTTAACACAAAATCACTCTCACCCTATTTTTAGTTTTTATATTTAATTTTACCATTACCATAACCATAAAAGTAATTACCAAAATAAAATAGAAACCTTTGAAAAAAAAAATAATTCCTGTATATTTTACTAAAAATTTGTTTTTCTTTGGATGTTTGTTTGAAAGAAAAACAATACCATATCTTTCAATTTTGCAACAATAGTATGATATTATAGCATTTTCCTAAGAAACATCTTGTTGTTCTCAGTATAAGTAAATTAATGTACTTCTCTAGTATAAGTAAATTTACCAACAAATATACTGTAATGTTGTATTTTGGAATATCAAATTGATTTATTGAAATTGAAATTGAAGAAAATTTCATTTAAAGTTTGAACAAAAGTTCTTTCTATTTCAATTTTAGTTGGGCATTTAGTGAAATTCAATATTATTGAATCTGTGAATTTGTGAGTTTGATTATTGGATGATAATGATGTACTGATTATGGTGAGACGGTAGAATTCACCTCAGAAACAACAAGGTAACCCAAAAAAAATGGGTGAAGCTCTTCTCACAACCTTATTCATAGAGAGCAATCATTTGTCCACACTTTTATCCATGGATTCAAATTCAGTAAACGTACGAAGAAATGGATTGAATCAAGCCATCAATCTATCCCGACCATTGGATATAAACTATCAGCTGAGCCTAGCCCACCGCCTCCGCTGTGGAATGATAATTGAGATAATCTTAGATGTTAACCTTGGGTCTCAGCATTATGTGGCTGGGACAAATGTTAATGTCACAAAAATTGGGAAGAAATGTGCTAAGAGGCTTGATAGTGTCTGGGATGCCTGGTTGAGAAATCAAAGAGTAAGATCGCTTGGGAGAGTAATGGGGTTGGTGGAAATGATAAATCAGACTTGAAGCTTGATGTTTTCATGGTTTAGCATGTGATATGGATAATATGTCTATGTGGGTTTTCAAGAGGCCTGAAAATGCATTGGGAAAGATGCAGCTGAAATGTTAAGCGGTGTGCACGATTCTGGGATTCAGATGTGTTTCATGTTGTTTCAGGACCAAAGCTCTCATGAGAAGCAGTATTATTGTTATAGTTATTTGTGCATGTATGTGTGAATGACAATATTATACAACTGAATAATGGAATCCCATGACATTCACTTTATTCAAAATTGTCAAACTTAAACTAAATAAAACGAAAACAAAAATTTTAATCTCTTCATAAAAGGCTGAAACTTAACAAAATTTAAAAACATTTAATCATTAAAGCCTTCAAGTAAACTCTTCCACGACAAATAAAAGTAAAGCCAAATAAAAGACATTTAGGCCTCAAAACCTGCAAACTCCAATCCATCCGTTTGCTCTTCCTCATATTTTCAAAATTAATGAAATATCTCTCCACTTCGTGTAAACCTGAATAAAATAATTTCAACAACAAATTAATAATTAAGCATATATATATATATATATATATATATATATATACACACACACACACACACATATATATTGACTTAGATGAAATAAACGGAATTATTATTGCCAAGAAAGCAAATAAAAAAAATTACAAAATAATGAAAAAAATTCAAATGCAAACCTTGAATATATTCAATTACATCCATCATCCATTTATATGTTCTGACCCATAAGAAATATTCTCCTTGCTGTTTATAGTAGACCTAAAATAAAGAAAAAAAATGCATGTGAAACACTAATTAATTTCATAATTAAGTAATAATAACAAGCATGAGATAATGCCCACTTATTAATAAGCGTTGGACAATTTCTTTTGTCATGTGACTGTCGAAGTTCTCCACAATCATGACAATGTCCAAGATTTATCTTTTTATTCTCTCTATGACCTCAAACATTTACCACATCCTTTTGCTCTAACTTGAAGAGGATCATTAAAGGTTTGTTGTAGATGAATGTCACATTGATTTTCTAATGATGAAGCATTTTTTTCCTCCAATTTTACTTGCATTCATGGCATTCAGTGATTCATGAAATGTATCCAGTGTGTTTTTTAACAATTCTAAGAATGCAACTTCATCTTTTTGTTTGACATAAATGTGAAAAATAGAGGTGAAGTGAGCAGCAAAAATATTTATTTCAAAGAAACATCTAAAGAAAAACAAATTTTTAGTAAAATATACTGGTATTTTTTTTTTTTCAACCTTTTATTGTTACAGTAGGTGGTAATGGTAAAATTAAATATATAAACTAAAAATAGGGTGAGAGTGGTTTTGTGTTAAAAGGAAAGGCTATAGGTGGGTTTGAACGGGGTCTATATAAAAAATGTGAATTAATTTTCTTACTCCAGTGGGAGCAAGAGACCAGGACTCATTATTTCATTATATATTAATTCTATATTAATGCATGATATAAAACCGTTATAGGTTTGAAGTATATAAAATGAGCTGTCTACCATTCCATATATGCAATGTCATATATTGAGTGATATAGTGGTGCAAGGTTGTGAGCCTATTCGTAGAAACCTATTTCTTTGTCTCCTTCCTTATTCTATGGTAGTATTTTATATTGCAATTGGGGCAACTTTGAAGATAAAACTAGGATAACGTTGTTTCTCTTCGGACGTGCCTGGAGAAGATCGACCACATAAGTATATGAATTGTATCTTGAAGTCGTATTGAACTGATATCACCTGATGTAGGGACATCGTACGATTTTAAAATAGTGTTTGCTTGCCTCTCATTATTCACTTCTTTCCTACTTAATTTATTATTATTGTTTTCCTTAATTTTTATAATTGTTGAATTATTTGTACACATGCGTATTGTTGAAATTCTAAACTCATTGTTTTATCTATGTTATTCAAATTGATGTATTAGTCATTTTAATGAAAAATTTGTGTTTTTATTATTGATTGATATATTGTTCATATTGCTTTGACTCGTTGTGTTTTAATAAATATGATATATTGTTGTTTGTGTTTTATAATCTATGTGCGTGTGGGTGTGTAATTTAAGTCTCCGTGAGTCGTCGTAATTTATATAAATTTAATCAAGTAATGAACATTTTGGTTAAAGTTACTTCACTGTGACTTCAAGTCTAGAGGTCACTCGTTCAAAATGTGAACAACCTCATTAAAATTACATATATCTTACTCTCCTTAAATCTTATAATGACTAGAATGTCATGCACTATGTTAGTTGTTAGAGAGCTAGCTCTTGTCTCACATACTCAAAGGGAAGGTCTTGAGTTTATAAGGGTGGCCGGGTATGTAGTATCACTCAATAATTTAAATTTTTGGAATGGATAGCAAGCGCCCAATCAATTATAGGTGGTATTAGAGCAAGCCCAGACCTTGAATGAGAGTATTTTAGGTTCAAATGGGAAAAAATGTTAGAGGGTTTTTGTCCCAATCAAATCTGAATAGATAGGATTTCGAAATTATAAGGGCGAATATGCAGCATAAGCCAAAATTTAAGCTTTTGAGACTGATGGCAAGTGTCTGGCCCATTAGACTAACCTTGCTTAGCTTTTGGTAAGGCAATTACATTTGAATGGAAGTGAGAGAATAGATGAATCAGACGAGGGTAGAGATTATATTTTTCGCATTTTGTTTGGTCGAACGAAAGAGGAGAGATGAGATCATGCCTTATTTTCTTCGTTAAGAAAGAAGAGAAGAAAAGAGAAGAAAGGAGAGGGTGTTAACAATAAGGAAAGTTTTGTAATCCCAAACTTTTAAAATAGGCTTGCCTGTTTTCCTTTAAACATATTAGTTAATACTAGTAGCACTTATTGAGGTTAGAGGGAAAAACAAAGAGAAAACGAAGATAAAAGCACATGTATTACTCACCCAAAAAAAAAAAAGCGCGTGTATCTATCTGTACTTGACTCAATTAAAAAACACAAACCGCCCAAACCGACTTTATTAAACTCTGTTCATTGAGGTGGATATCTATTTAATTCATAGTACAAAAACAATACCCCACCATTTGGGCTTGAGCCTTATCCTTAAAGTAACATAAGTTGAAGATAATACACACACACACACACACACAGAGTTTTCAACAACAGTAGATGCTTTTGGATTTCAGGAGTGATTCTTTTAAATTTCCATTTGAGTTATCAATTGCGGATGCGGACATGATGTAATGGACAAGGATCGGCATAAATATAAAAGAATCGATTATTGCAGTCGGAAATTTTTTTTTTTTTTACCTCAATATAAATTATGAAATGCATTAATAGGTTACTTTTTATAAAATAATTCAATAAAAATAGAATTTTAGTGAATCTTAGTGATTTTTATTGAATTTTTAAAAACTATTTAGCGTAGGGTTGTTTATGAATCCTTAGTCAGTGTAATAAAATAGATCTAAGTATAAAATGAATTAAAATTCATACCATATATAACAATTCACTTTTTAGGTTTTCTCATTTTTCGGGTGTTATAGGAAGACATCATAAAAATTTTGAAATTTTTGTTAGTGGTCAAATTGGACTCGGATTAAACTGAATTTTGATAGTCAATTTATTGTATTGATTAGGTTTTTATTCTTATTTTTGTCATTTTTTCATAGAGATTTAAATTGAATTATTTGTAACTTTCTTTTTGTTGTTGAGATTTCTTTTTCAGTATAAATAATATACTACCGAATATATTTAGATTCATACATTGTTCTATGTTTGATTCGTGAACTTTCATAACTTCCTCTACGTCAAATTCTTTTTCCTCTAATCCTTTCTGCATGGTGTTCATCTTCATGTGGGCCAGGCTTATTTGAAAGCAACTTCCATAAGCATTATTTATATTGTGAGTTTCATTTAATTTGTTTCAAAATCTTGAGTTTATTATGCAGCACGTCTCTATATCACTGTCAAAACCAAGACTAGAAACACATTGGGGGAAGCAAATTTCTTTCAAATATATTTCTTTTTTCATTAGTAATGTATTCCCATATAAACCAACTGCTGATAACTGTAGACCATATATTCTAACCCCTAAAAAAAAAAAATGTTGCATATTTCTCTTCTCAGATACACAGTAGAAAAGTAATACATAATGCTAAAAAACTATGTCAAAGTTGGAGAAGAAGCTTGAGAAAAAACCCGACGTGCATGTCAGTTACAGTGTGCATCTTCTTTTCTTTGAAACTCTGCATTTGGACTCTCACAAATCACAGTGAAAGTACATTTCTCAGTTGATAATAAGTCATCAGCAACCTGGAGTGGCTCCAAGGAATCTACAATGTCTCTCATTAGAGGCCTTGCTTTCGGGTTGCGGTTTAGGCAATGATAAGCTAGCATGGCTGCCTTTTGAGCTCCTTTAATCGGATAATCTCCATCTAATCTTGGATCTACAATGTTCGGCAATTTCTTCTTCTCTCTAAGCAAAGGGAGAGCCCAATCTGTAAGGTTTTGTTCCCGGGCTGGTCGGGATTTGTCTAAAGATTTTCTTCCTGTGAGGAGTTCTAGAAGAACAACTCCATAGCTGTAGACATCACTCCTAGGAGTCAGATGGCCTGCACAACAGAGAGCTGGCTTTAGTGACAGTTCAAAATCAAAAAGAAATAATGCCTTCCTATGGCCATTAAGTGATCGTTAACGGACTACTTATTATTACATTTTTTTTTGAAAGAAACTCACACACCCATTTGTTGGGGGTACTTAAACCATCACCTTCCACTTTGGAAGGTAGAGGGCGTAACACTGGGCTACAACCCTTGGTTAAGGTTTAACGGACTACTTGAGAGTACGTTTAAGAGCGAATGACATAACGGATTAAACGTAGAGCTTACATAGAAATGATTCTTTAGAATGGCTTTCATACTAAAATAACGAAGAAGAAAAGGAGGAAATCAGGAAAATAAAGAAGAAAATGAACTCATCACCACAAATTATAGCTTTTGAAATGGCATCAGTTCATTGAAATCCCAAAATATTCTTGCTCGGAATAAGCAAAAGAGAAATTGCTCGATTCACTTCAAATGCAGGATAGAACAAAGTTAACATGCTTTAGCCATTAATGAGGGACAAAATAAAGTGATTTTCACTTTTCCGGAGGCTCCTTTAGTGCAGAAGATTGGCTCACGGAGAGACGCAACATGTTCTAGTAGGGATGTCAATGTACCTGTCATGATATACTCCGGCGCTGCATATCCATATGTCCCCATTATGCGAGTAGAGACATGAGATTTATCCCCTTCCGGTCCATCTTTTGCAAGGCCAAAATCAGAGAGCTTTGCATTATAGTCCTGTCATTGAATATTCAATGCAACCCACAGTTTTAACTAAAAGCTGGTGAAGATGAGAATTGAGATGACTATAATTGTCTGAAACATGAAACCCTCTGTTGCACAAAGACACACACACACAAAAAAAATAAAAATAAAAACCCTTATATTTTAATGACTATTTGAGTCAATCAAACATAGTCCTCAAATGAAAGTTAAGTTGTAAATGAGACTGCATCTAACATTATGGTAAAGTGGATGAGGGAAATTTGGTTCAGCAGTGCTATCCTTTGACCTTCTTTTCCCTAGAAGTCACTTTTACAAAATAGGGCCTGGATCAATTTTATTCACTCTATTTTATGCATTAGTTCAAGAGTTATAGTGTTCTCATGTTAACCATCATAATCAAACTCCTCATACAACAGAATCAGACACCCAACCTTCTGTCATTTCATTTTTCACTGAAAACTAAGTAACTTAACATTGTGGAAGTAGAAAGTCAAATGCAGATCATTTGACAACTTACCAGGTCTAATAGAATATTAGATGTTTTAAAATCACGATAGATGACAGGTTTCTCGGCGTCATGGAGAAAAGCAAGTCCTTTTGCAGCACCAAATGCAATTTTCATTCTAATTGACCATGGAAGAGGAAGCAAAACTCCTGCAGTAATGAAGAAAAAATATAGATATTAGTGCAACCAAAATACTTAAAAACCCAAATGAAATGAAAAAAAAAGCCAAACCAAGTAATACGATACGCATTGCGTATCCACCAATGAATAAATTAACTAGATTTAATGATGAAAATTTGAAAAACGTTTTTGTAGGATTACATCTGGAAAGAGCTTCACTGGCTCATATTTTATTTTTAAAGATTAATGGAAATCAAACATAGCCCTCCAATGCCTTTCTCGCGGCCATAAGAATTCAAATCCAGCCAAACCAACCATATATGGATCATTTTGAATTCTCTAAATTTAAGCACTTTCACCACTGAATTAAACCAACAAGAAGTAGGCACCACCCTAAATACCATGACTTTCCTTCTTCTTCTTCTTTTTGAAAAATACATCCAAAAGAAGTCTTCTAAAAATCATTCTAGAAGCTAAATAAGTCAAACTCTCTCTTAGTTGCTTTCAAATACAAAACTATAATTGTTGCTCAAATTGGACAGTTATCTTCAGCTAAAAATCCTAAATTGCTTGGTACAATGATAAAAGCTTGAACTGATGAGTGTGAGGACAAGTTCAAACTGCAGCAATCACTTTGTGCAAAACTATGTTAAATGTTAGGTCTTTCTCAAGTCTCTACCTCCCAACATTCCGTGTAGGTCATTATATCCTAGCCTTTTATTGTTAACCCTCCAATGATTCATTTAATAACTTAGTAATTCTAATATCAATAATACCTGGAGGAATCAACCTGGTCATGTGGTAGATAATTAAAAATTCTATCTTTTATCTAAAAATTTCATGAATAACATACTGTATTTCTAATTATAGTTTGGAAATGTATGTAAAATAATACATACTCAAATAAAGTAAAATTTGATAATATTCTTGCATATGCTATATATAGGCCAATAAAGTTCGTAAGCAATAAAATACATAGGATAATTTGCCTTCCCAACCAAGATTTTTTGTTAGCAATTTAATTTAATGAATATGATATTTTTCCTTTCCTTTCCTTTCCTTTCCTTAAAGCTGAATTTAGTAAGCATAAGATACAGAATATATATAAAAAAAAAAAATTAAAATACAATTGAAAGTATAGTGCTACCTGTTTTGCATAAAGGAGAATTTAATGCTTAATGATTCTATTAATTAGAATTTGTAGTGTCTCCAATTATTTATAGAGCGCCGAGTATAGTCACTACATCAAATGATCACCCAAAAGCCAAAACCATACCTTGGCATAATGGGAAGTGATTTCACAAAAGCAACCCTAAACTATACATTGGCTTAATGGGAAGTATTGCACCATAATTTTTACTGAAAATAATTTTATTAAACCATTAGTAAGAAAATAAGGCTTAAATGACCACCAGAGGCCCTTGGTCCAGGTGGGAAAAAAATGGGTTTGTGTGTTGCTTAATGTGCCCAAGTTTGACTAAACAAGCCAAACTTCAACTACTTTTGGGTATTAAAAGAAAATAATGCTGCAAATACAAAGAAAACTTGGAGAAGTAGAGAGAAGGTGTTAAATTGTAAATAGCAAAAGACATTAACCTAATTTGACTAAATATAAAAATAAAAAATCAAACTGGAGGACCCCTTCTTCCATTTTTTGCATTTTTCTTCACTTGATCGTACAACATCAACAACAACAACGAAGCCTTTTCCCAATTACTTGGGATCGGCTGCATGAATCCCATTTCTCCATTCGGCTCTCATTTTTCTTCACTTGATCCTCATGATTTTATTTCTCAAGAAGTTCTTTTAAGTGTTCAAGGGATTGTAAAGACCAATAGACTTGAGCTTGAAGTGAGGAATGTGTTGGTAACAGAATTGTGTGTATGAAATTATGAATGAGGTGAGGGGGGGTGGATAGGAGTTAGAATTTTTAGGAGTATCTTGATCATTAGAAGGGTATTTTAGTCATAAAGCATGAGGTGGCATATCCAATCTGTTGGTTGAGTGGGTAATTGACAACCATTAGAGGGGTAAAGTGGGAAAATCACAAATGGTCAGATTTGTTGGTCCCCAATGCAAATCAGGCAAAAAGTTACACTCTGTGCATTTATGGATGCAATCAGATTTGAAACCCTTTTGCCTCTATGGCTCTGCTCAGTATGGAGTCACATGGTTGTGTGTAACAAATTTGGTCAAGTTACTTAATGTGCCAAAGCATTGGCATTGTATCTCTAGGTGGTAGCTACAAATTGTTATGCAGTATAATGAAATTTGGACACTATAACTATCACAACCATCCATTATTTACTTTTAGTCACAATTTTTGATGTCATTGAAACTATTTTTCCATGGTCACATCAATCTGTGCAATTAAAGTGAAAATTTTCCTTTTGATCTTAACTGACTCACTTCCTACTTTGCTAGGAAAATTAATGACTGAGATTTTACACACTACCTTTATTGGGTAGGGACAAATTTATTCACTTTTTTATTGTACATTTTGCCTTAGTTATCAGCTTCATTATTTCCTGATCATTTAAAAACTAACATGAAAATGGAGAAAAAGGTCTGCGGGAATTCATCTTAATGAAGATGCCATGAAATAACTTACTTGAAAAAAGATTGTTTTCCACACTCCCCCGAGCCATGTACTCATATATCAGTACACGGTGCTCATCTTCGCAGCAGTATCCGATCAATTTCACCAAATTTGGATGAGAAAGTTGCCCCAGAAATATCACTTCAGCCTAAAATTGCACAAAACCTTAAGTAAAACTGAGAGATAAAGCATTCCAATAGGTTCTTCACTTATAAAAAAAGAAGCAAAAGCATTTTAATATGAGATTACCAGCCATTCTCTATGACCTTGATAACTGTTAACGCCATCGTGAACCTTAACAGCTACAGGAATGGGCTGAAGCCGCTCCTTTAAATCATTATTGATGAACCCTTTGTAAACACTTCCGAATCCTCCTCCACCCAACAAGCGATCTTGCCTAAAATTTCCGGTAATCATCTTTAGTTCATCGAATGTGAACACAATCAAGTGATTTGTAGCCCAACTACGACGCAGGTGTTCTACTTCTTCAGGATTTGATGGTAGCTTACTATCATCCTTCCTTGCTTTCACTGATGGGCTCTGATCTTTCGGAGACTCTGAAAAGAAAAAATTGGAGAATATGTAAACATATATCCAATTTTCAATTACTACTAAACAGAGTACAAGTCAGATTTATCTTGTCATTATTCACTACTTACTAAAAGCACCAATGTACAAAGATTAGAACAACACTTATGTTAGCTAGTGATTTTGACTTTGACAGCCTACGATTATATCAATGTAAATTATACTTTGCCAAGTTATCTACCTTTTGATTGGTAAGAAAAGAAATTCAAAAGCAAGTCCAAAATTAATGCCAATTAGTTTTTCTTTTAATATTAAGTGCTGGCTTAATTCGAAGCTTAGTTAATATCTAAGCTACGATACAAGAATACTCTGGAGGTCATTGTTTGATCTTGGATCAATATTGAGAAGCATAATGTTAATTTAACAATAATAAAAGTTTAAACTGAACAAAATTCTTTTCTCTTCTTTTTTTTCTCAAAAAAAAAAAAAAAAAAAAGGAAAGATTTTTATTTTTATTTATTTTTGAAAAAAATAACTTTTACATAATATAATTTGTGTAAAGGAAAGTAAATGGAAAACATCTATAAATTAGTGAAGAAAATAATAGTAATAATATTCAATTTGAGGCAATAATAAATTTTTGAAAGCTACACTAACAGTAATAGTACAAACAACTAAGATATGACTGACATAAATCAATGTACCACATGAGGGGGGAAAAGGTAAAGTTTCTTTAAAAGAGGGCAAAAAGAAAAAGGTTGAGAATAGTAAGCTTGTCCAATTCATACCTGTTTCCAATTCAAATGCTATAAGATACCTACCTAACCCACAACAAAGAATCCTGCTAGATTTTATAGAATTTACTTTGCAAAAACAGAAAAAGAATGAAATAAAATATTACATGAACAGAAGATTCAACCCCTATTAGTTCCAATAACAAAAATAATTTTCAGGAACACACCCTTTTGCTAAAATTTTATAGAAAAGCCAAATCAACTTTGTGAAGAAAGGGAATAAACCCAAACAGAAAACCCAAAAGCACACTGAAAAGTTTGGGCGTGTTTGGCGCAGTTTTCTAAAAACAATTCTCAAGAATTCAGAAAATCTTTATTTTTTTAACCTAATATTTTTAAAAACAATCATATTCTTGTACAATTTTTTGATTTTTAGTTTAAAATAGCAAATTTGGGCGTGTTTGGTGCAGTTTTCTAAAAACAGTGATCAAGGAGTCAAAAAACAATCATTTTTTTAACCTAATATTTTTTAGAAACTATCATTGTCTTAGTACAATTTTTTTTATTTTTACTTTAAAATAGCAAATTGAACTAAGATATTATGAAAAAAAGATCCAACTTTATTACCTACAAAAACAAAATACTTTTCGCCAAAATTTTCTGGGAAAAGCCAAATCAACTTTGTGCAGAAAGAGAATCAAAATCAAACAAGAAACCAAAAGCAGAGTGAACAAGAACAGAGCAAAAGCAGAGGATGATTACTTCATGCAAAGTTCATATCATTTTCAACTAATTTCAATTGGAAATTTATAAAGAAAAAAAACCCATCTCTGGAATCACAAGTTAAAAGCCCAAAACAGAAAATCAATCAAAATAGAAAAAGCAAATCTTTATAAAGGAAAGAAAACCCACCAGACTTTGTGTTGGAGGAGACTCTGTATACTGAAGATTTCCTTCTACACCAGCAATTCCCCATTTTACAAAAACCAAGAACAACCAAACAAGTCCTACTTACTACTCAACACAAAAAGCAACAAAAAAACCCATCATCAAGATTAGGCCCAACTCATAGAATAAGAAAATTAGCCAAAAATTTACACTAATTTGACAAGGGTTTTAAAAGAGTAATGACAAGAGTGAAGGAATGCATTTGTTTTGTGGGAATGGTGAGGATGTGATTGTGGTTTGTTGAGAGAGAGAGAGAGAGAAGAGAGAGAGAGAGCTCTTTCTTGATAGGAATGATGGGTGAGTGCTGAGGTGGGGGCTGCTTTTTTGGCTGAGTATTTGGTTTTGATTCAAAAATGTTCCTTTTGTGCGTTTTCTTTTCCATTTTTGTTGCACTCTATGAGTTAGTGCGCCTAGCGCATTTTAATTCCCACCAGTCTCTCTCTCTCACACACATGCACACGCGCACATACACACACCAAGCATGTGCCATTCCCTTTTCCTCTTCCCACGCTTCCTATGCCCATTTCAGAAAACATTGCAACCACCTTACCTACCATTAATTTCCATTATTATTTGCTGAAATATAATTACCACTTTAGTGGGTGTATGCACGTGTACATATATATATATGTATACACACACACACACGTATAATTGCTAAATATGTTCATCTGTAGTAAACTAATTTGCTAAATTATGTAGGCTATAGTAACTACACTATTTTTACTTTGATTCAAGAAACTCTTTGTAACAGCTGGTAACACGATATTGTTCATTTTGAATCGGACGCGGCAAGATTTTGTTTCTGAATTTTGCTCCAAAAGATCTCATATTATTTACATATGAATCTAGCACATATAAGCATTTTAACTTTACTTTTTTCACACAACAAAAGATTGTGCACCCGTACCCTGTCAGCATCTCGCACTCGCCCGGAAGATTGTCACAATCATTCCTTTTAGGGCCCAACGTTCTCGTTAGTCACACTTCCAGCTGCTATGATATTGTACGCTTTATGCTCGAGCCCAAAATGCCTCGTACCACCACATGATATAATAATATTGTTTGCTGTAAGCCTTAGTCTACACGATTTTGTTCTTGAATTTTACCCAAAAGGCCTCAATCAATTAGATATAGCACCAATATATATAAGCACATCGGCTACACCTTTTCCACCTTCACAGAAATGTGAGATTGTGCAGCCTTGCCTCACCTTTCCCTTAGGGGCGCCACAATTACCCCACCCTTGGGGGCCCAAGTCCTCATTGGCCAATGGCCACACTTCCCGATGTATGTTTGGAGATAATACCAATATATATAAGCACCCCACCTTTACCCTTTTCAACTTCACTCACGATGTAGGATTATACAACCTGTAACTCATTCAATGTCTATTCTCACTTGGCCACATAAATCTAGACCTGTCAATGGATTGGATCGATCAAATCCATATCTGATTTGTTAAGCAAACGAATTATCGGATTCAAATCACTAACGATTCTCAGACTGAATGTCCCAATTCATATTTTATTTAGCTCGGATTCGAATCGAATCAAATTCGGATTAAATCATAGTTACTAATATATATAATTATAAAGTTCAATAAAGCGGAGAATTGCTAATATATAGAATGCTACATAATATAACTATGCAACCAAATGAATATAATGATAAATAATTAATATATATAAATTTAGTAATATATAACTAATATATATAACATTCATATAGTATATTGTAAATTATTTACTCTTTGTTAATAAATAAATAGTATGATATTATTAGCATGTATATTAAGAAATTTATTAGCATGTGGATGAGAACACCACACTATTGTATATATAACATTACGATTTTTTATTTTTTTTTTCGGATTTTTGGATTACCTCTAATACAATTTTAATAGGAGTATTGATATATATATATATATATATATATATATATATGTAAAATTATTGATAAATAATTATATATATAATTATTTATATATATAATTTTAATCGAATCGGATTAGTATAATCCATATCCAATTTGTTAAGCTAATGGATTATTGAATTCGGATTGTAATCAGATTATCGGATTTTTTGTTCAATCCATATCCGACTAATCGGATCAGATTCGGATCGGATCCACTCCATTGACACGTTTACATAAATCGCCACAATCACCTCCTTTTAGGGGGCTAACGTTCCTATTGGCTACACTTTTCAATTAAGCTCCGTTTCTAATACCATTTGTAACAGCTCACTCCACTACATTGCATGATATTCTCCACTTTGATCCCAAATGATTTTGTTTTTGAGTTTTACCCAAAAAAACCTCAATACCATTTAGAGATAGAATTAACATCTATAGCACAAGGTCGCAACACTTCGAGACTTTTTTATTCAGTTTTCTATTTAAAAAAAAAATATATTCTTAAAGAACTTAAAAAGTAGAAAATCATTGGCAAGAAACACACACTACTGGCATACCTTTGAAGACTACTTTAGAAAAGATACCACTAAGCCACAAGGTCCTTAATGATAATTTTCAGTTTTCATAAAATAATAAATTAAAAAATCATTCTAAAAAAAAACTAAATCAAATAAACCCTTTATATACGAAGTACCGAATTGTTTTATTTTATAGTCAAATACCCAAAATGATCGGTAATAAATTCATTATTTTTCAAAAATAGAACAGTTCCATTTGATTTTTCAATCCCATTCTCCTTTATTGGGCTAACTATTATTTGCACAAGAAATGTTAGCTTTATTATAGAAGGGTCAAATGTCTGTTGTTGTGCGTGCCTTGTCAAGATCAAGATAAGATGATGTTGTGGGTAAGCTTTTAACACCGGGTGACCGCGCAATCATCATCTTTATTTAGTTTGAGTATACTCTAAGGCTATACATATACATATACATATTCACATATATATATATATATATATATATATATATATATACACACACACACAATTATACATATAATTTTTACTTATTTTTTTTGACAGGAACTGTTGTAGAATGACTGGTGTGAGTATGTTCAAGGGGATGAAGCTAAAAGGCAAACAGAGGGTAATTCAATGTCTAGCACTATGTGTATAGATACATACATATATATGCGTGTGTGTGTGTGTTAAGAATATGCAATTATTGTAAATCAAGCATATACCCTTAGAGTACTCAAAATAGTTGATGCCTGTTTGGTGTTTGATGTATGGTCTTGCCTATTGTTTGTGTGGCTAGTTTTGTTGCTAGCCTGGTGACTTTTGTATATTTGTACAGTTTGTTTTCTTTTATATATAGTCTACTCACTGAAACAAAAATTAATGTAATCTTGTATATATATATATAGATCCATATACAAATCTAATTGCAAGAACATGTAAATAAGTACACAAACAAGTTTAGGCAGACACTAATACTCATTTATGCTAGGAGCAATGCTAATGCACTGATTAGGTACGCGAACGAAATAAAAGTGACCAATAGACATATTCACAAAGGTCTCACATGATGACATCTTATCATAATATATTTGCCATTTATCACTTTTGAATTTCTCTTATGCTAGGTGTCTTTCAAACATCGAAGAACTGGGCTTTCGGTGCACTATGAAGGGTGGAAATTGCAATGGGCTTTTCGGTGCACTAGGGAGGGTTAGAAAGCCCAACTGAATTCAACTGGAGAGAATTCAAAGTCCTTCAAACATCACTCTAAATGTGGTATGAACACTATTTAGTACTTTTAAGTGATGTGCAACGAAAGCAAATGAGTGGGATACAAAATATAGTGCTTCTTTTGAATCATTTTCAACCAAAACATGTGCAGATATTAATTGATCTTTGGCTATTATATTGTTCTTAAATCAAAACCTACCCAATGTAGGTATGATATTGTTCCACATGTGGGATATATATAGGGCCTGTATGTGACAATTTCAGAAGTGCAAAGGAAAAGTACCATCTTGCTAGATTAATTGTCTTGACTAATTTGTTGGATGGTGATGTGAAAATATTATTCTTAAACCTTGGCCATGGAGTGACTCATTAAAATGATGCTGAAAAGAAGGAGAATTCAATTCAGGACTCTCACTCACTCACTCACACACACACACACACGCAAGCACACGCACACACAAAAAGACAGAGGACTAAAAGATGTGGCTGATTTTCAAGATAGCAGCACCTTGAAATTGGAATGCAAAGCTGAGCTCACTGTCCTACTTTACAAGTGAGCTTAGGAAGAACTTTCAGATACAATTGGAGAATTTTTTCTGGAAAGAATATGAAAGGAGGTCCTAATCTTAGATTCTTATGTATGGTCTCTACTAGAAAAATCTAGAGTGATGACTGAGTAGTGTCAAGGAGAAAAGCAAGCTTACCATCAACCTCTCTCTCTCTCTCTCACACACACACACACACACACACACACGCACAAGTACACATGTGCACACAAAGTCAACTCTACTAATTGGTAATAATGAATAATTAACAATGATCATACATGTATTTAGAGAAGTATTACCAATCATAATATGATATAATCATAATAATTGTTAATCTAATTAAAATAGATGATTACAAACACGGGAAAGAATACATCATCTTCTTCTTAACAGGGATTACAATAATAAATCACTTTTCACAAAACCAGATCAATGTCTAAATGCATCTCTTGAAGATCAATCATGATATCAACTTCATTAGCCTGCAATCTAATGGTCATCCATTAATCCTGATCATGGGCTTAAGTAGAAACTTACAATAGAAACTACTTGGCCCCACCATAAAATGGACAACAACATGCAAATTTGTGTTCAATAGTCATAACTTTAGTGGTGGTCAAAAGGGTTATTTTGCATGGTTCTTAATTGCTTCTTATATATCTACACATTGTAATTATAAATCATATTTAGGCTGGATTATTATTATTGGTATAGATTGGAAGAATGTTTCGGTGCATTCTTGAATTCCTGAAAGCAAAATATAGGTCAGAGTAAACTCTTTTATTTCTTTTTTCTTTTTTTTTTTTGGTTGGTAAGTGAGGGTTTACCAAGTTTACTCTGTCCCATGATAGAAAGAATAGAAGTTAATTAAAATACCTAAACTGTAACACATTGGGAAAGACTGGTATGCAAATGCTGTTAATAGTATACCTGTGTTCTGAAGCTACTTTTTGGAAGAATTACTTCTAATAGAAACTAGTTAATATTATTCCAGGTTTCTTTCTTTCTTGTTATACAGCAGATGATATCTGTTATTTTCTGTTTAGTGCAATGGTCAGCTTGGATACATGACTTCTATATGACTTTAAGCAGGAGCAAAGTCTGCACTAAGCATACAGTCTCTCTTTTCTCCAATTCGGTCCGAGATGATTCAACCTCTAAAATAGCTTTTCTCTTAACTTCTCTCAGAAAGCAGGTTATACAGCTTTTTCTTAACTTCATCAATTTTCTATACAAGCAAATTGCATACTGAGTTTTTCTTCTCATACAATTCAATAATATGCAAAACTAAATTTACACAAGCAATCTGTCAGAGAGTTCCACATTCCATTTTAGGTCTGATATATCAGCTCTTGTAATCTTCTTATATACTTAATATAGTAAAGAATTGTGCAATATTCTCATGCTATATTCTCATTCTAGTTCCATATTCAATCAAATTATTCCATAACATGAATGTTTAAAATTATAGAGCATACCGAATATGTTATTGGCTAGTTCTAACTGCCTTTTGTCATTTAAACACAAAGTTTTGTTCTAGGAGGTAGACTAAATATTGACTATATAGTCCAAAAAACTTTAAAATGTGGCCTACACAGAGAAAAATATTAATTTTGCACTTGAAATTCCTGCTTATCAAAGCAAACTAGGTGCTTTACTTCAATCAAAATTATTATGTATGAAAATGCAATTATAGGTTCCTATGACAGAAATCATATGCCCATTGATGAAGCATATCACCTCAGTGTTCCAATGGAAGGTCTAATGATGTTGAAGTTCATCTTGTAAGGTAAAACGTAATTCGCAAGTCTAAGGTCTTTGATTATGATCCTGCAATTACACAACACAATTGAGCTTAAATCACGCAATGTGTTGCGTAAAATCTAGCTAAGCAATGATTTCATTGATTACATATTCATCCCTTCTATTTAAATTAGTATTTCTTTGTACAACCACTTCTGTAAGATTAGTTATCCTATGCTGATCATTGCATGAATAGGTTGATTAATTGATTTCTTAGAAGTTGGTGATGGTACATTGGCGCATGTTATATGGTATACAAGTTGAATGTAGTTGCCAACTAGGAATAAATCAGAAAAAGCATGAATCTGTAATATGCAATCCTTATTAATATATTGACAGAGAAGCTTTTGTAGCTAGCTTTGTGAAGTACTAGGTATAAATGCTCACTAGATGTGTTTATGTTGGCTGCAGTACTAGGTATACATGATTACTAGATGTGTTTATGTTGACTGTAGTACTAGGTATAAATGCTTACTAGATGTGTTTATGTTGGCTAATGAAGTATAATAGTCTCTATACACTTTTTATCTACCGGAAAAAAGAAAGAAAGAAAGAAAAAATTTACCATCCATCCATTAATATCAGTTCTAGCCAAGTTGAACAAAGTGTTTTTCAGTTAATGATGAATATATAGCATAGTTTAGATTGAGCTTTATATGTTCTCCCTTGTTTTGTACAAGGCCTGCAAAAGTTCATGTATGTGGGATTTATATTTAGATTTGCCGAAGGTAAATTAGTGAAAGACTTTACACCTTTTACTTCGTCAGCTTCATTTATACAAAAAGAATCCCCTAAATGCAGTTTTAGTCAAAGGAATTAAACTTTAAAGGTACTAATGCAGTTAACTTTGTCAATTTACCAAGCTTATGATAAAAGAAGGCTAGCTATAAGGTTTTCTTTTACCATTTTTTCTTTGTATGTAGAATGATGGAAGCACATGCATTTTTCTTTGTGGTATTCATAATATATAATATGATTGAATTCTATGAAGGTGGGCTCTTTCTACGTATGTATATTCAAAAAGGGAGGGAGTATATCCCATCTTTATCTACTATTTTGGTAAAAGATAATGCAGCTAATATGTTGTCAATTAATCAGGTTTATGAGAAAGGATTTTTTTTTTCTTTGAACAATAATGGAGTTCCAAATGCATGTCTCTTTGTGGTATTCATAGTAGCTATGATTGAGTTCTCTGCAAGACAGCTATGGATTGGTACGTATTGTACTACATAAATGCAAAAAAGGGCGGGGGAAACACCCCATCTTTATCTACTGTTATATCTTGGAAGGGAAA